>NC_137856.1:7963410-8315910 GCF_948465745.1 Chenopodium album
TTCGGGACTGCCTAGTTGTGTTCTTTGTTACATACCTAATAGTGTACTACATACATTCAAGTATATGTTTTCTTGATTCCTAAATAAATTTAAGATAAGGGGGTTTCTTAATCTAAACAAGGACCATGATGTAATAGAGTCATTGATTAGATAGAGTCGCAAAATAAAAACGCTAAAGATTAGTTTGTTTTTAATAATTTAATCGAAAGATAACTATCGAAATTCATACATGCAAGAATTTTAGCAATTTCGATTATATTGTTAGTGCTATTATTCACAACGAAGGATTCTCTGGCATAGAAAAAAACTCTCAACCCCAATAAAGCATACATACATAAATTTCGCTTTTTGATATCCCCAATCTAATTTTGGGCAGGCCCAAAATTTTATTTTGGGCATATCCAAAACTTAATTTTGGGCATATCCAAACAATTTTTTTTAGTTAATTAGAATGATCGACAAAGATAAGACTTGACCTAGATATTGATTACGGTGTCGGTGTATAAAATGTTTCCCATTGGGTATACCTAAGTTATATTTGGGCATACTTAAAACGAAGTGGTTCAAATTTTTATTTTTTAAAATACAGAAGTTTAAGGTTATTTCAAATAAATAAATACATTTGATTTTAGTACTCTTGAATAGGTTTATTGGCACTCCATCTAAGGGTCTGTTCACATTTACTAAATTGAGTTGAACTTGATTGGAGCTGAACTGAATAGAGCTGAAATGAATAATTTTTGTGAAAAGGAAATTAGGAGCTGAACTTAACTTAACTGAATTAATTGGAGCTGAATTGAAATTAAGCTGAAGTGAACAGGCCCTAACCAAGGTGTTATTAGCTTATCACGACTCTTGTTAAAATTGAAAGACCAATTTTAGATCCTTATCTAAAACATAAATCACGAACATACAATAATGTTTCCCAATTTGGGTATACCTAAATTATATTTGGGAAACATGGGTTAGGGGGTATTTTATTTATTTATTTTTTAGTTTGTTTAATTGGTTAATCAAAAGTTAAACGTGGGTTAAGGGAAATGATGTCGTCATAAATGGTGTAAATGGGCATTAACGATAATTTATGATTAAAGTTTGATCCTAAAAATGGCAATAGGGCAAAAATAAAGGGACAGAGTGAGTAATAGCCTACTGGCGTACTAGGTAGTCTTGTATAGTTATAACAATCCCGTCAAAAAAAATTATACATATGCAAAAAAAAAAAAAAAAAAAAAAAAAAAAAAAAAATCTTGTACTTGTGGTCCTGTACGCCCCCCCCCCCCCCCCTCATTTTTTTTATTGTTGATGAAAATTATTTATTTTTAATAAAAATATTAAACAAATGTTTAATTAACATATTTGTAGGATGACATTATATTTATATACAAAAGATTCCTTCTTCATATTAAGATTTTATTTTAAGCTTGTTTAGAATTAGCTAAAATCACGGATACACATCTGTTAGTTTTAGTTAAAAATCTCATTTTATTTCTCTTAAAAAAAAAATTGTTTAACTTTTATTTATCTTCAACAATCAACCTTAATCATGCTCATAGCTTCAATATTCAACAATGGCAGAAAATGCTCATGAATTTATACAACTAATAATCAAATTTAAACACAAAATAATACAACTAATTTAGAACTTAATCTCAAAATCATTAAATAAATATAAAATAGAAAATTAAGTCTTAACATTCAACAATGACGTATTAATCTCGAAATCATATGATTGATCAAATGTTAACACGAAATCATAATATATAATAAGTGATTTTTAAACGATAATACTAATAAATAAATTGATTATAATCTGTGAAATAAATTAAATATAATAATTTAATTTATTTAAATAGAACCAGGATTAAATTATAATGAATAGAAGAACAGGCAATGATGGTTTTAGATGACATAGGTTGAACATGATGTTGAAAATCATTTGAAGGTTATTTAAGGTTGATTATAATATAGGTTGAGGATAAAATATTTATCTTTTTACTCAATTTTATAAAAGAAAAAAAAAAATATGCGTTTGAACAAATTTTTTTTATCCAAACAAGACTTGATGACTGTATTTTTGAGGTGTCAAATTGGACGACTGGGATTAGACAAATAATAAATTAACGGTTGAGATTTAATATCTTATCGTAGTCGACCGTAGTCATCCGTAGTCGTCCGTAGTTGACGACTACGCTAGAATTTTTATAATTTATAATAATGTCTCCTTCGAAAGAAAGGGTTTATCTCCTTCGAAAGACAAGGTTTTTTCGATCTCCTTCGAAAGAAAAGGTTTTTTGTACTCCTTTGAAAGACAAGGTGTTATTTGCGTTTGATAGGGTCTCCAATTTTACGAGGCTACGATTGATTATTCCTTGAATTCGGGTTGCAAAATCATCACAAGAAATTTCTTTCTCACAAAATATTGAAGCGTCAACGGATCCACTCCAAAAGTTGTATGAGACAACAAACCGAGAATATGTTGAATTGTTATATCTATGTAGTTCTTAGCACTTCTCCGATTAATTTTTGTTTGATTTTGTTAAATCTGTTTTCATTATCGTTACTTATCAATTGTAGATGTCGTATGACTTTAATTAATGAAATTTAGTGTCCATTAGACTTGTTTAAAAAAAAAATAAATTATAATGAACAATTTAATATTTTAGAAAGTTTAGTTTAAATTTTATGTAAAACATAATAATGTTCTAATTTAGATATAATCGTTTTTTTTATAATAAGAATAATATTTTAAGCGCAATGCTGTCAAGTGTCCTTTTCAATTTCTCCTTTAATAATATGTAATAGATATGTAGCGTAACGATGTGGTAAATAACTGTATGATATTTGAGCGTAAAACTAAGAGTTTGAAAATGCAAATAGAGCTTAAGATACTTTCCCCGTTTTTTTTTAAGTATTACACTTTGACTGTCAAAAAGTTTAGCAAATTTAATTGACTAAAATATAATACTACATCGGTCAAAGCAAGGCTAGTTTTTTACGAAGGCTTAGATTCGACGGAATATATGTAAAATATGATGGATTTGAAAGTTCCGACGACTTTATCAAATTTCTGAGAGATAAGTTCGACGAATATTTTCGACGGACCATGAATCCATAAGAAATAAAGTTCATTCCATCGGTATCGGATTTTTGATGGGAATATCCCTTATTAATTTCCGACAAAATTAAATCCATCGAAAAATACATGATTTCCAACAAAACCCTCGAAAATATTCGACGGAATTAAATCTATCAAAAATATGTATTTTTCGACAAATATAAATTCCATCGAAAATTTAATTTCTGATGGATTTTTAGCAAAAAAATCCGTCGAAAACTATCCTTAAAAATTTAAACTAAAAAATCGTAACCCTAATCATCCCTCCTTTCCCAGCCGCCAACAGCCACCGCCCATTCTTCTCTCCTCACATTTTCCATCATTTCTTTCTCGCTCTTCTCATCTCCCCCTTCCCCCTCCATCCTCTCAGTCTTCTCTCTCTTCTCACCTCCCTTTTGTCTTCTCAATTCTTCTCCTATTCTCTCAAGATGGATTCAACACCTCCAACCCACCCGCCTCTTGCCGTCCGCAAATTACCGTTCTGACAAGATTCAAGGTATGTGTTTAAAAAATCTTTAAAAGCAAGTAAATATAAACGGGGAGGAAAATGTATATGAAAAATGTTAAAATATAATATGAGGGAAACAGTAAGGAAAAAAATAATATAATATTGTTAAAAGTTTCCAAAAAGGGTAATGGAGTAAGTAACAAAATACGGCCGCAAAATAAAACTGGAGCAAGTAATAAAATATGGAGGGGGTAAAAACTAGAGGTATCGTTTTCCAAAAAAAAAAAAAAAAAAAAAAAAAAAAAAAAAAAAAAAAAACTAGAGGTATCAATTTGGATGTTCGGATTGAATTCAATGAGGTCGGGTCGTCGGTTCGAGTCTAGTTTAAAATTTGGGTCATGCTAAACTATTGTGTTCACGTGAGTCAATATTTGAATTGAATTTTTATGGTTTACGTATGGTTTTGTTACTTAGAGTAGCAACAATCTTTTTTAAAAATTGAAGAAATTACATCAAAATTCAAAATAGAACATTAGAGCAACTCCGGTGGTTGCTTTTGAGGAGTAGCTTGCAATATATTAATAATTTTTAAGCTAATAGCCAAACCATTGGAGGATAATTCAATAATTAAGATAATTAGCTTAGAAATTAATTTTCTCTAATATAAAACAAAGTATTAATTATTTTAAAAATATAGTTGAAAAAACTAAATGACATGTAACTTAACCATTATGGTATTAATTAGCTATAAGGAAGAATAACTTTGCAATCCTTAGACCCTGTCTTTTAGAGCTGCTCTGCTCTGCTGAAATCTGCTCTGTTCTTCCCTTTCCTGCTCTGATCTGTTCTGCTCTGCATTGTGTGAAAGCTTAGCCCTGCTCTCACTACTAGAAAACACCTTATTTCCGACGGAATCCCTCCGACGGACCATAAATTCCGTCGGAAGGTTGGAAATTTACGACGGAAATGTCTTCCTCGAAAAATTTCGTCGGAAAATCCGTCGTACATTTTCCGATGGAATTAAATTTCCTCGGAAAGTTTGAATTCCGACGGAAAATTCCGTAGGAAATTGGTTTCCGACGGAATTTTCCGTCGCAATTCAAAATTTCCGAGGAAATTTAATTCCGTTGGAAATTATTAAACACCAAAATTTGTTCACCCGTGCTTTACCAACAGAACAGAAGGGAAGAGAGAGAAAGAAAGGGGAAGAGAAGAGAGAGAAAGAAAGGGGAAGAGAAGGGAGAAAGAGAAAAGGACCGCCACCGCCACCGCGTCCTTTTCTCCCGTCCGTCCGCCGTCGGTGCGCCCTCAGGTAAGTGCCGTCCTTTTCTCGTATTTTTTTTTTTTGTTTTTAATTTTCACCCTAACTCGATTTTTCTCCAGCCACTGCCACCGCCACCGCCACCGCCACCACGGTCTATTTTTCTCCCCTTCCTCCTTCGTCGGTGCGCACCTCAGGTAAGTGCCGAAATTTGTTTTTTTTTTTAATTTTTGAAGATCCTAACCCTAACTATCTCCAGCCTCCGCCTGACGCCTTGTTTTCCTCCCCTTCATCCACCGTCGGTTCGCACCTCAGGTAAGTGCCGCAATTGGTTTTTTTTTTTTATAATTTTCGAACAACCTAACCCCGAGGCTTCTCCAGCCACCGCCACCGCCACCGTCCCCTGAGGCTTCTCTGCCTCCGCCATCGCCCGCTGAAGCTTCTCTGCCATCGCACCTTAGGTAAGCTTCTCTATTATTATTTTTTTTTTTGTTTTTTTTATTATGTTAAACAATTTAATTAATTGAATCTCACATTACATGTTAATTATTTATAATGTTAATTATTTATAATGTTAACATTAGTCAATTAAATTTATTTGTTGTAAGTGTGGTTTATTTTGGTGTAATTGTTAATAAAAAGGGTAGATCTAGAGTTTAATGACATGTTAGTGAATGTATAAATTTAATTGTATATAGAAATATGTTAGATTAGTTTATTTGGTTAAAAATAGGCATTAGTTTTGTTTATTTTGAAAATGGTTATTAACTTAGTTAAATCTAGTTTAATTATACATGTTAATTATTTATAATGTTAACATTTTTGCTAGTTTAGTTTATTTTAATTATGTATGTTAGGTTATTTGGTTAAAAATGGGCATTAGCTTTGTTTATTATGAAAAAAATGTTAACTTAGTTAAATTAAGTTTGATATATGTTAATTTATAATGTTAACATTTTGTCATAGTTAAGTTTACTTTGGAAAAAATAATATGTTACTTTATTAAAAAGCTTATTTAATTATGTATGTTAGTTTATTTGGTTTATAATAAGCATTAGTTTAGTTTCTTTTGATAAAAAAATATTAATTGCCATTTAGTTTATTCACTAGTAGAAAAATTGAAAAAGGCAACGCTCATTGGCCACCGGTTTTTGAAAACCGGTGGCTTAATTAAGTGGCGGGATGAGGCAAAGAACAATTGCCACCGGTTCAACCAAACCCGTGGCAAAAATTGGAAAGGCCACCGGTGGCAATAATGAGTTTTAAAAAAAAAAACCGGGCTTAGTTAAAAAAAGAATAAAAAAAAAAAACAAACCCCCCCTTTATAAACCCCTAACCCTAATTTCTCTCTCCCTCAGCCTCTCTCCTTCACTATCCCCTCTCCTCCTTCTCTCTCCTCTCCTTCTCTCTCCTCCGAACTCACTCTCCTCACGTCTCACCACCACCACCACCACCACACACCACTACTCCGAACTCACTCGTCTCTCCTTCTCTCTCCTCTCCTCTCCCTCGTCTCTCCTTCTCTCTCCTCACCCTCGTCTCTCCTTCTCTCTCCTCACCCTCGTCTCTCCTTCCCTCTCCTCTCCGTTGTCTCGTCTCACCTACCGCCACCACGGCCGCCTCGCTCAGTGCATGCATGTCTTGATTATTCAAGGTTAGGGTTTATGGGTTTAATTATTTTTGGGTTTAATTATTTTTGGGTTTAATTATTCAAGGTTAGGGTTTATGGGTTTAATTATTTTTGTTAAATGTCTTGATTTTTTTGGGTTTGATTGTTGTAATATTATTAGGAATTGATGGGTTTAATTGATTTTGATTCGTTTTTTTTTTTTTTTTTTAATTTCTGGGTTTTTTTTTTTATTTTGAATCGATTTGATTTTGAATCGATTTTAATTTCTGGGTTTTTTTCGATTTTGAATCGATTTTAATTTCTGGGTTTTTTTCGATTTTGAATTGATTTGATTTTCTGGGTTTTTTTTATTTTTAATTTCTGGTTTGTTTTTTTTGTTCTTGGGTTTTTGTTTTTAATTTTTTTGGTTTTTTTTTTCTGGATTTGATTTTATTCGATTATAAAGGGTACATGCAGTTGTTCTTGGTTTTTGTTTTTTTTTTTCGCATCTTAATTATTTTAATCGATTTTTTTTTTTTTTTGGATCAGGTATATTGATTTAGATCTAAAATTGAAGAATCAAGCCGAAGAATCAAGATACAAGCTAGAATTTTGATGTTGTAGTATTTTTTTTTTATTTATGTTGTAATTTTTTTATATGTTGTAATTGTTCAGTTTATTTTTTTTTAGGAAATACTGATCGATTTTATTGGTCGATCTATATTGTAATTTTTTTTTATTATATATTATAAATTTTCGATTACATTCATCGATATTGTTTGATTTGTATTTTGATGTTCTAATTCTTTTTTGATTTAATTGTTCTATTATATTTCTTTTTGAAAAAAGCAAAAAAAAAAAAAAAAAAAAAAAAAAATTATATAACATGTACATTGCCACCGGTTAACCGGTGGCATTTATATTTAATACAAAAAAAAAATAAAGCGGGAATTGTTTTTTGCCACCGGTTAACCGGTGGCAATACTAGATTTTGCCACCGGTTTTGAACCGGTGGCCTTTTATCCTAGGTTTTGCCACCCCCCCACTGGCCACCGGTGGCAAAGGGGGGTTTTGAACCGGTGGCCAACTCTTTTTTTCGCCTAGTGATTGTAGTTAATTTAAAGGAGAATAACATATTATTTGCATTCCCATGACACTTTGATGGGTAATGAATATTCAACACATTTTGTGACTAATGTGATTAAACATTTGGGTGAGTTGTGTAGAAGTTGTAATCATGAAACGAACTGAACGAAGCTGGATGTATGAAAGGAAAGTTGGACAATCTGTTAATCCGGCCTTTGTGAAAGGGGTAGATGAATTCCTTAAATACGTGGAAGATCTTCCCGAAAGTAGCAACCCCAATGAAGTTAGGTGTCCATGTTTTAAATGTAAGAACAAAAAGCTTTGGGACTCGGAAACGGTTAAACTTCATTTGTACCGGAACGGTTTTGTTCCTAATTACTATGAGTGGATGTGTCATGGGGAAGGGTTTCCAGAAGTTCCTGAACGAGAGGTGAATGAATATCGTGAAATGGTCTTCGATGCTTTTGGTCATAATGAAGATGAAGACCGAGGGCATTCGGAAGAGGCGAGTGTTTCTGAAGAGGAGGAGCCTAATGCACAAGCTAAGCAATTTCTGGATTTGTTGAAGAATTCCGAACAATCATTATACGAAGGGAGTTCAATGTCTGTGTTGGAGATGGCTGCTAGAATTACTAGTCTTAAGTGTGAGTATAATTTTCCCCACAGATGTGTTGACGGGTTTGCTTCTTTGGTGAATGAAGCGATTCCTGGCAACAACCATATGGCAGACACATTCTATGAGGTGAAAAATATTGTGAAGGGGTTGGAGTTGCCTCATGAAAAGATTCATGCATGCCCGAAAGGATGTATGCTGTTTTGGAAGGATGATGTGCTGTTAACCACATGTAGGGTGTGTGGTAGCGATCGATACAAGAAGACTTCTAAGGGTAGCTTAGTGCCTCTGAATGTTCTATTTTATTTCCCGATCACACCCAGGTTGCAAAGGCTCTATGCAACCAAGAATGTTGCGAAGGAAATGACATGGCATTCGAACAATCCTCGGGTTCAAGGCAGGATGGCGCACCCTAGTGATACTGAAGCTTGGAAACATCTTGATAGTTGCTTTCCAGATTTTGCCAATGAGCCTCGTAATGTTCGACTTGGCTTGTGTACAGATGGTTTTGCTCCTCATGGTAAGTTTGGGGGACAGTATTCTTGTTGGCCTGTCATTTTGACCCCTTATAACTTGCCTCTGTCGATGTGTATGAAAAGGCAATTCATGTTCCTTTCGTTGCTCGTTCTCGGTCCGAAAATACCTCATTTAATGTCATTTGAAGCCATGATCACCTATAACTATGTAAATGTGAAGTAATTTGAGAAAGAATTAGTTCATAATCCTAGAAATGTAGAGAATAGGCAAACTAGAAGGCCTTTTGCCCTTATTTGGCTCTATTTTGAGTAAAATGGCTCCTATACTTAGCAAATACCTCATTTAATGTCATTTGAAGCCATGATCACCTATAACTATGTAAATGTGAAGTAATTTGAGAAAGAATGGGTTCATAATCCTAGAAATGTAGAGAATAGGCAAACTAGAAGGCCTTTTGCCCTTATTTGGCTCTATTTTGAGTAAAATGGCTCCTATACTTAGCAAATACCTCATTTAATGTCATTTGAAGCCATGATCACCTATAACTATGTAAATGTGAAGTAATTTGAGAAAGAATGGGTTCATAATCCTAGAAATGTAGAGAATAGGCAAACTAGAAGGCCTTTTGCCCTTATTTGGCTCTATTTTGAGTAAAATGGCTCCTATACTTAGCAAATACCTCATTTAATGTCATTTGAAGCCATGATCACCTATAACTATGTAAATGTGAAGTAATTTGAGAAAGAATGGGTTCATAATCCTAGAAATGTAGAGAATAGGAAAACTAGAAAGCCTTTTGCCCTTATTTGGCTCTATTTTGAGTAAAATGGCTCCTATACTTAGCAAATACCTCATTTAATGTCATTTGAAGCCATGATCACCTACAACTATGTAAATGTGAAGTAATTTGAGAAAGAATGAGTTCATAATCCTAGAAATGTAGAGAATAGGCAAACTAGAAAGCCTTTTGCCCATAATTGGCTGTGTGTAGGTGAAATTGGTCCCTAATTTCAAGCATAGGGTTCAGGCTCTTCGCGATGAAATCAGAAGTGAAATGGAAATTGAGATGAAACTCCGAATTCAAAGTGAAGTGGATGAAATAGAGAGGAAAAACAAGGAGCGGTGGGATGAGTTTATGAGTCGATTCTCTAGCAACGACTCATGTTCTACCTTTCAGCCTCAGCATCGAGACCCCAGAGATGACCCGGGTAATGGAGGAGCAGGTCAGGGTACCCCGACCATTATGTAGCCTAGCTTTTGTTTATAGTAGTATGGACATGTAGTCTCATTTAGTACGGACATGTAAAGTTTATTTGTATAGCTTTTGATTATGTTTCCGCTCTTTTGGAAATAACTGAATATTATTATGTTTTACTGCGGCTTTTGTGGAAATATATATAAAAATATTTTCGATATTCGATAAATTTTGTAAACAGGAATTAGGTGCAGGAATAGGTTTCTAATATTAATTTATGGCAGAAAATAATCTAAATTGATGCGTTGTTTTCACAAATTTCCGACGGACATTTGCAAAATAAGTTCGTCGGAAAACTTATTTTGCGACGGAATTATGGGACTACAATTCCGTCGCAAAAGGGGATTTTTGCGAGGGAAATTAATTCGTCGGAAATTTCCGACGGAATAATCTGTCGGAAATTTCCGACAGATAAAATTCCCTCGCAAAACTTCACCTGGTGCGACTGAATATTCCGTCGGAAATACTTGATCTTCCGACGAAATTTTCCGTCGCAAAGACTTAGCAACGACGGATTATGTTCGTCGCAGATTTGCGACGGATCTAGAACAAAAGTCAATTTTTTTTGCAAGGACTTACATTCCGTCGGAAAATTCGTCGGAAATGTGTTTCTGACGGAATTTTCGTCGAAAACTTGCTGATTTCCTACGAAGGCTTTTCCGACGAAACATTACGACGGAATTCCGTCGGAAACATGATTTGCGACGGAATTGAAGCCTTCACCGACGGAAATATTCCGTCGGAAATAGGGTGTTTTCTAGTAGTGTCTGCTCTGCTCTACTGTATCCTGCACTGCTCAGCTGAAATCTGTTCTACCCAGAAGCTCAAAAGAACAAGGCCTAATTGGCATGATAAGCTAATTTGACAATTATAGCTTGCCATTGGAATTTCTCTTATTAATCGAGGAGAGTGCTACGTTTGCTTTAGTAGCAACAATCACTTTAAAATTGGTTATGCATACAAGTCCGCGCAGCCTATACTCCGTAGAGTTCAAAAATAGAAAGCAAATCTGAAACTTCCACAACGTGCAAGGCGCAAGCATCGAAAACGATGTTGGTTTTTTCTAACTTTACTTACTCCGTATTTAATTAATCTTAGATAAGGAGGTTGGAGTTAAGTATAAATACGATCCCTCAACTATAGTATTTGTAGCATTTTGGTCCCTCATCTTTCTAATGAAGCAAATTAGTCCCTCTGCCACCCTTATCTGACTTTTCCGGTGAAAAAAAATGTTGAGTCAGCATAGTTTAGGGACTACAATGCCCATGTGGCAAAATAAATAAAATTTAATCCAAGTTTAAGGATCTTGTGGGTATGAGTTGGCATTTAATTAATGAAGGAGTAAGTTTAGGGGACCTTCTATCATTTTAGGTGTGAAAAAAAATATATAATGATAATATACGAGCAGTATAGTACTGGTTACCAAAAAAACCCACACTTCATCTTCAAACTCAATTACTCCATAGGAATTTGGTGAATGTTCGGAGCAGAAGAGAGTGAAGATGGCGAAACTTACATCTGCTCAAGGTACGCCTATCGATCTTGACTTCTTAGAAATTAATCTCGATTTAGGCCCTGTTTGATACACCTTAATTTTGCTGAACTGAAATTATTTTTATTGAACTGAACTTATTTTTTACTGAACTGAACTTAATTTTATTGAACTCGAATTATTTTTACTGAAATTAAATTATTTTTACAGAACTGAAATTATTTTACTGATTTTCCATTATAATCTTCTGTAAGAAAACTGAATTTTACTGAACTGAAATTAATTTTACTGAACTGAACTTTTTTTTACTGAACTAAAATTATTTTTACTTAATATTATTTTGTTAAGGTGAAAAGAACAGGGCCTTAGTTATATACTCTTGTTGGTTTTACTTTCACTACATATGATTACATTACTTGCCTACTTTCTTAAACAAATACCAACACCAAACTATTGCTATTACAAGAAGTACACCCCAAAATTCATACTTATAGCCACCTGAACCCTTGTCTCTTTTCAGTTTCTAATTTTGATCAACTCCTAATTACCTTAATTACTAATTTTATTGCAGGTATCTTGGCAGGAGCTTCCTTCTTCACTGCAGCAGTTGTTGTGGTTTTTTTTTTTTTCCCTTTTGGAAGAATTTTCGCTTACTGTTTTGATGGTTTTAATGGCTACTAGCAACAATATATATAGTCACTTTTGTGTGTAACGATAGTTTTTTTTAGCTATTTTGGAATTTGGTTATTTTTGCTGTTACAATCCTTCAGAATTAAATGCAGAGCCCCTAACCTAAAATTAAACTACCATTTTTTTTTTTGCAATTGAAAATGTCCATGTAAGCATACAGGAGGTCCCTAATCTTTTGGAAAAAAAGAAGTGCAGTCCCTAAACTAATGCTAACTCAACATGTGAAGTCTTTGAACTTTTGCTTAGTTGGCAAAAACATCCCTCAACTTTGCTGACTCAGATTTTTCTCCACCAGAAATGGTGATCCAAGGGTGGCAGAGGGACTAATTCGCCTCATTTTAAAGATGAGGGACCAAATGTGCAACTAATGGTATAGTTTAGGGACCGTATTTTAGCTTATCTCAAGGAGGTTGTTGGCTCCTAAATCTAGACAGATGCGAGAGAGAAGGGGGAAAAATGTCCCCCTACATTGAAACAAATTGGGTTTTATTCTGGTTTTTTCTTTATTTAAAATTAAATTAAATAAACAAAAAGAAAGAACAAGAGGAAGTAGTATATCAATATTTAGTGTTGGAGTCCTTGGAGAGTGTGAGAAAAAGAAATGAAGGAGCAAGCAGTGGCGAAGAGAACCAGACAAATGAAAAGAAGGCGGTGAATAGGTGATAACAAAGAAATCATGAGGGTAAAAGTTTTTGTTTTCATTTTTTATACATTTTATTTGGTCACCAATTGTGAGTTTGTCTAATTAAAGCCAATAATCTTGATTGATTGGCAAATTAATGGTTAAATATCCAATTTAACTTTACTAATTGTGTTTTATGGTAAGGTTTCCAGAATATAAAATTTGGATTGTTGACAATTTAATACTACGAGTATTATTTTTAAATACTACCTCCGTTGAAAATTCCACTCACTTACCATTTATGTGGTTAAAATAAAATAACTTTAACCACATATTATGATTTATATAATAGATGTAAATTAGGACGAGGGATTTTATTAGATTCCCCTTATTATAAAATTTTCACATATCAACCTTTTATAATTTTCATTTATACATAGTCGAAGATATACATGATAAAAAATGTTCATTGGAGACCGTGCAAATGCAAAGTGAATCAAACTTTCAGGAACGGATGGAGTATAATTATTGGATAATTAATTGTCTAAAATTAAATGTTCTAATCCAATCTAATATCATATCATATCATATCATTCATATCACTAATAAATAAAGTCGTTATTGTGACACATGTAACGCTAGAGATGCGAATTTGAATAGAATTTTTAAGATAAAAATGTTGTATAGAATTTTATTATCGATATACTTCTAATATATCATAGATGCAAAATTAATCATAACTTTTAATAAATTATATAACTCGATTCTATTTCCATTATAAAATTTGTGTTAAAAAGTTTTTAAAATAAGATCCATTTATATTATATTTAATTTATTAAAAAAAATAATAGAAAATTTCTTATTATTATTTATAATTAATTGACTTTAGAAAAATTATTTAAAAAGTTTTAATAAAATAAAACACCACCAGTGCCCCGCCATCGTCGCCACCACCGGACGATAATCCTAACCCAGCCACTTGCCAGCTGTCCAGCGACCATCCCCCTCCCCAGCCGCTACCTTAGCCAAAATCCCCAACCATCACCTTCGTCGAGTTCAACCCTTCCCCACCTTTCCACCTTAGTCGAAAACCTAACCTAACCCGAAAACCCCTTCATCGGCAACCCAAACCCTATCTCACTAGTCGCTGCCGCCCAACTTGCCAAAAACCACCACCACAAAACCCCAAAACACCAAAATCAAAACCCTAAATTTTGGATTTAAGGTTTCGGCATTCGTGGTGGTTCAATGGGTGGAGATGGCATTGGGACAGGGCGAATTCGTTCACCGACGCGGAGGAGGGGGATTTCGGCTTCAGCTGGTGTTTAAAGGAGGATTTTTCAAGGGAGTTAGGGGGTTTTTCGAGATGATTCTAGCGCGATGGTGAAGGTAGGGGGTTTTCGAGGGAGATGTGGGCAGACGGGCATGTCAATTCAAGGGAAGGGGAGGAGTGCCGGCAAAGATCCTGGTCGGATTCTGCACCGGCGAGGGGGTTATGGTCTTCCTTTGCTGGCAGGGGTGTCGTTGGTGGTGGCTGGCTGGGGGAATATTGGTGGTGGTTGATTTTTTTTTCTTTCTTTTTTTAATTTTTTCAATAATTAATTAAATAATTATTTTAAAATTAAATTATTTAGAAGGGAACAAATCACGAGCTAGTCCGCCCAAAATAATCCCATCTATGGATTATAGGTCACTTGCATGGGACCATTGAGAGCGGACTAGCTATAAAGGTCGGATTATTTAAAAATAATCCAAAGGTGGGATTAATTTGGGCTGACGGCCAAAAGGTAGGATTATTGCGGGCAATTTTTCCTATTAATTTTCTAAGGTGAAAAGAATATGGCCTTAGATTATCACCTTCATTCAATGAAAATGTAAGAGACATTATGATTTCTTGCTAATATAAGACCATTACGAAAAGCAATAGCTTCGCCCAAAAAGGTAGGCAAGAGGCTAAATTATATATAGTGCAGCTGGCTATGTGATTTTTTAGGTGGTCACGAAGAACCTCACCAACCGTTGCCGAGTCATTCAAAGCAGAACCATCGAAATTAAGCTTGTAAAAACCCGAAAGGGAAGGGGAGCAAGAAATAAAAGAACGGGTCGACGGGAAATTTTGGATGTGTATATACTACCTATAAGTTGTAATTATAGTAAGAAATTTTGAAGGTTTGTAACTTTGTACAAGTATATACATGCTCAATTGCTCATTGTGTATTTGTGCACTCATTTAAATTTGTAGTGAATTAAAGAGTAACAACTTGACCAAATCAATACCTCGATCTATTTCTTTTTGACTGGAACAAAGGAATTTTTAATACGTCACAAATAATACCTCTTGATTAACTAAAAAAAATGACGGTAGTAATTAGAATTGATCCATTAATTGTTTGCTGTATCTAATCTCGTTTCAACCTAACTTGATTAGACATACTCTCTGATTAACCTAAATTGTTTAAGCACTAACTCGATTATAACCTAAAGATATGTCAAATAAGGTTAAAAGTTCATCTAAATTTACTCTATAACATTTTATTTGGATGTACAGTAATATTATTGAAAACCGGCTATATATGTATAAAATGTTTTTAATTTGTTAAATAATATATATAGTCAAACCTCTAACTTGGTCAAATAAATACTCCCTCCGTTTCATAATGATGTTTCTGTTTCGCAAATCGATGCAAAATTTTACCCATCTTTGACCGCAAATATCTTTAATCTCACACTACCAAAAATTATAAAAGTTAGATATTAATAATCTACTCACCAAGACGAATCAAACTAGATCGCACATGACTATATTTGCTCTTATAGATTAAGAGAAATTTAGAAAATTTTCTCTTTCTTAAAAAAGTCAAAGATTCAAAACAGGAACATCATTGTGGAACGGAGGGAGTACTTTTTTTTTTTTTAATTACCAAACATATAAAAACAATCTCAAAATTTACTCACCGAACCCACCACATGCCTGCATATATTATATAGAGGAATGTTGGGGTGCAAAAATAAAAAAAAAAAAAGAAAAATTCGTTGTTGAAATCCATTATATAACTGTTAAACCCCAACCTCAGAGCTTCATTCATTCTCTCCCAAAAAAAAAAAAACCCTACAGCATGGCTGTTAGATCTCGGGTTTGCAACCTGAAATGGGTTCTTATGATAGCCATCAACTTGCTTGTAAGACCCAAATTTCAGTCCCTTTTCTCTAACCACTCTACCTTACATAGGTTTTTAACATCATTTCTTCTTGTTGTGGTACTCATATTGTACCTCGTCTCAACCTTGAATATCATCGTTGAGAAAGATGTTATCTTCATCGTCGCCTTCATCGGAGAAGAGGATAAGTCTGTTTTACTCCGCCCGACAATGTCTTTCTTCTTCCTCATTTCAGGTTTGTGTCTCTCTATCTTTTGTCCAACACCTCTATTCATTTACACCTCTCCTGTTCTCATACTCCTAACATTTCGGCCATTTTTATACAAGTTTACCACCTTGCATCCCATTTTAAATTTAGTCACCACTCAACCTATTAACAATAATGTACTAGACGACTGGCCAACCCTTAATACCTTCGAAACCCTCACCTCTTTCGAGTTTCGATGGTTCCTCATCAACATGTCCATGAGTCCTCGGGTAGGAATACTCTTGTTCTCGGATTACACCGAGTTAGCCGATGTCATTAATTTTTTATTTTTCATGGCAATGCTGGTGATATGTTCTTTTGCTTCCTATAAGGTGTGTATTGCTGAGAAAGATAACACTATTTTCACTCTAGTTCAAATAACTTATGAGAAAAACCGATCTTGTTGTCTCATTGCTGCTTTTGTGCTCATCTTTTTTCCAATACAGAATTTTCATTTCATTGCTTTATCTCTTTCTCTTTGGCCTACCCCGTTACAAAACTGTCTTTACCGTAATCTTGATCGTCTTAAAGCCTCTCTTACTACGTTTCTCACCTTCGGTTCGTCTACTATCACTCCCCGGCGACCATCTACATATCAAGCTAATGATCATGAACATCGATTACCTAGACGTATTAGCTTACATAGTACACTGACTCTAGTCATATGTATGCTATGAAGAAAACAATGGCAGCATCCCTTGAAGTGGCTGAGGCCCTGGCTGTGAGATATGGAATGCACATAGCGCGACGATTTGGCTACACAAATATTATACCTCAAATGTGGTTAATGCAGTGAAGTTGTTCTTCGGGTTATGCACCAATTTAATTATTTAGTGTATGATGATATTGTAGTAGATAGCTAGCTCTTTGTATGTCTCTTTTAAGTATTTCTCATTTGAGCAGGGCATGTAATACTGTAGCCCATATGGTTGCTAGATGGGAAACATTATATGGTAATTCGGAGTACATTTGTATGGATCCTTTCCCAACGGCATTTTGTCTTTGGCGGAAATTAATTTGATTTAATAGAATGCCCGAGTTTAAAACTATTTTTGCAATTGTGTTGTCTCTTGAAATTGATTTTTCATGCATAATTATTTTCGCAAAAACTTATATCCGTTAAAACAAACGTATCCTAATTAAGTGAAAACAATGTCTACAAAGCTAACGGTAAGACAAAATAAAAGAAGTGAAAAAATATATATCTACATGTGAAATATCAACCTTGTAATAAAATTTACTTGTATCTTACTTCTTAAAAAAAAAAAAACACACAACAAAACCTTGTAATAAAACCACTTAAATAGATAACACAATTACTGCTCAGTAGTCCGTATTATTGTTCTTTCTCAAATTAAAGTATGTATATATTATGCTATGTGAAGGACAAGTTAATTGCCCCTTGTATGATTGGATGCATATTAGGAACTTAGGAAGATGTCTTCAAACCTTCTTACTCAAATTGTTTACTATGTACGTAGTATATTGCATGCTGAACTGCTAATGCATTATTCAATGAATGCATGAAAGACATCGTGTAAGTCAAATTAAATTTGATTGATGTATTCAAATCAAGGAGCATATATATTTTTAATTAAGGGAACCTTCCTTGGTCCTTCCGATATCCGACTACACAAAAGGTTTGGTATGTTGGTCACCCGTTTGTTCATCAATTGGTATACCCTTTGCCGTCGTTATATTATAAACTTATAAGCTAAGGTTAACATGAGAATATACAAGTTCAAATTGCTACTCTTTAACTTCTAAAGAACACCCTAATTCTTTTGCATACCAAAAAAGATATGGTTTTAGGTTGACTAAGAAAACACTTGTTCTTTCTTCTTTCTTTTTTTTTACTGAAAATCACACTTCTCAATGTGCAAATTCTACCAATAAGAACGTCAGGCCAGCAGTATAGTAGTGGTCTAATTCTTAAGTTACTAACTCTGTGTAAGTTGTTATTATCTATTTAATTCCAAGAAATGCACTACATTCATTTTGTAAATTACTAACTTTGTGCAAGTCTCTATTATAGAAAGCCTTATATTCTAACCATATTTTATAATACGGAGTAATATGATTAAAAGTCATACGTATGTGGTTTTTACTCTGAAATTTCTAGCATGACCACTACACTGTCTTTCGTTACTTGATTACGGAGTAGGGTTTGTTCACATTTACTGAATTGAGCTGAACTGAACTGAACTGTACTGATTTGAACTGAGCTGAAATGAATATTTTATGAGAGAAGGAAATTAGGAGCTGAACTAAACTGATTGGAGCTGAACTGAACTGAACTGAAATTAAGTAAATGTGAACAGGCCCGTAGTAGAAACTTATTCTTTTGCAATCAATAATGTATGTGGCTCTTAAACTGCTTAGCTTAATTTGTGGTGTTCTTTATATATACTCCACATAAGTGAATTGATCGTGCTGTAATATATTTGAATGACTGATGTAATTTAACTTGGGTAGCCTTTGAATCATTAATCCTACAGAAAACAAGGTTCAATTAAATTTTGCGTAAGGCTAGAATTGAAATATTATATATGATCAAAGTCATGAAACCTTTTTCACTGTACTATTCAATAATATAACTATATTTTTGAAGAGAGCAGTAATCAATCTCAACATGGTAAAAAAATAAATAATTAATATGAGTATTAAAAAAATAATTAATTTCAATCATAAACTAACAAATGCTAGAATTCAATCTTATACAGTGTTTTCTAGCTGTTCAATCTTTCTAATTCCTACTAGACTACCTTTTGAGGGACAAGAACATTGCTTTTAAATTAGCAGATAGAAGCAATACTTCTAATAAGCTTGGCTTGTTCCTCTTGATAGGACTCATAAGAGTGCATGAGTCTTAGTTGAGTTTGTGTTTTTGTTTGTTGCGCTTTGTTTTACTCCGATCCATTCATCCATAGCTTGTTTTTTTCTCACTTTGGGGATTGCCCCTCACTAGAAAGGGAAAAAAAAAACAATTAATTAAATGTCGAACTAATGTTAAAATAAAAGGAAGTTCACTTCCTCTACATACAACTGATACAAGGTTAACAGAATTACACAAATATTTAATCTAATCAACCTAAATGTCGACTAACTTTTTTTACTGTAACTAAATTAAAAAATCACGCATAGAGTTTAAGGTAAGTATTCTACTTGTTATTGTAATTAATTTACCTCTACATCACAAAATCATGTACACCTACCCTAGGCGACTCTTAAAAAAAAAAAGTACTCCATACTAATTTATTTATTTTTTTTAATAAACTCCATACTAATTTTATTAATCACATAAACTGTGGTGTATACAAGTACAAAATTACAAATATCATCCGCTACTTCGTCTGTCCCCATTTTTGTTACCCATTGCATAGAAATTTAAAAACTTTGACCATAAACTCCCGTTAATCAATACAGCTAGCTACTACATTTTTGATCAAATGCAATAGTAAAAAAAGAGCTAATGCAACGACCCTTTTTTAACCGTGGCATTAGATAAGGTAAATGCAACGACTTATAATTCAATGTATGAAAACATGGGCTAACGCAACGGCTTTATGAAGCCGTTGCATTAGAAGTTCTAATACAACAATTTAAAACACTAATGTGACGGTAGCTATATTAATTTGAAAAAGCGCCCAAATTTGAAAAAGCGCTCCTAAGAAATAATATATTCATGTGGGTATTGTTGGATTTATCTATCTCATTGTATATTTTATTAATATCAATTTTTAATATTTTTTTACACGTAAGAAAATGGAGTTAAATACGTAATAAGACGTATTTTGGAGACCGTACAAAGTCAAATAGGATATATAAATAGGGACAGAGGGAATATTAAAGAAAAAAAAAATCACAAACTTTTAAATAAATCGGATGTACAATAAATATTGTATATCCGTTATAAAGTTACCCCTAAAATAAGCAAAAGTTACCCTAATATGGATAAATGTTACCCTAACATAAATAAATGTTACAAAGTATTTATACTTTATTGATAAAAGTTACCCAAAAAATTGTAAAAGTAACCCTAAATTTGATAAAAAGTGACCCTGATGTACAGTAAATTACTGTACACCGGATGTATACAAAAGTTATTCAAAAAAAATATATCCATAGCTATTTATTGGTGAGAGTTTTATTCAAAGAAAAATGCACGTACTTAATTATATTAACATAATAACATAACACTACTCAATCATTGTTTTTCTCTAACCCATACCTATCGGTTGACCCTATAATCAATGTTTTAACAATAATACTCCCTTCGTCTCTAAATTACATTCCTGTTTGTAAAATTACACGGGAATTAAGGAAGAAAGAATAAGACAAATAACAATAATGAAATATTTCTGACAGCTTAAGCTTTGGTTGAGGACCAGGAATATGTTTTATACTTTATCAATTTTAATGAGAAATACAAAACATTAAATGATGTCTTTGAGTAAAACAAATATAAATTAATGATTAATGATGACATGTCATCAATCATTTGCAAAAAAAAAAAGGACTAATAACATGCTTCTAATTGAAAATTAAGAACCAACCAAATTCATTAGGTTATGGGAAGTACAAACTTGAGAAAAACGATGGAGAGAGAAAATAAGAGTGAGATTAGGATAGTAAGAGTGAGAAAACATTAAATATACAACAGGAATGTAATTTTGAAATACCCAAAATAAAAACCAAGAATGTAATTTAGAGATGGAGGGAGTACTATTTTATTAAGGAAAACATATTGGTAAACTGATACAAACCAAAATCAATCCGGATAAGTAAAAAATGACCTAATCCGAATTGGCTTGATTGTCACCTACGTACAATCGAATAGGAGGAACAACTAACAATGATAATTTATTAATTAATATATCACACTAATCACAGTACCACATAAGCACATTTTAATTTTTTTACCAAAATCACATATTTTGATACCCAACAAATTCTAAGAAGTAGTTAATTGGTACCAAAATATTTGATTTTGATACATTTAATATGCTTAGTTTTTTTGGATGCAACAAAAATATACTTATGTTGCTTCTATGATAGATTTATTTTGGTACCAATTGTAATCTATCACAGTAATCCATTCCTTAGGTGGAGTTTGTATGTGGGAATTGACTGTGAAATTGTGAGTTTTAATACCAAGATATAAAATATTTCAACGTTGCAACGTAAAAAATCGGAATTAGTAAAAAAAAAAAAAAAAAAGTTGCTGGGAATGAAAGAAAAAGAGGTTTGAGAATGGGAATATTTTGGGTGAATTATTGCTATTGTATTACCTAAAGAGGGTAGGTAACAGTTGGATGTGAATAGAAATAAGTATATAATAACATTTTTGCCATTAATGAAAAGAATGAAAAAAAAAAAATGTTAGTAAGGTTATTTATGTAAAATTGCTATTTATTCACTGTATATTCTCACCTACTATCCAAACAAAGGATTAGCATATCTTCATGTATTCCCATCAATTAATAATTTTCAATCTCATTCTCATGACCATTTAATCTCCAAACTCCCATTAACACATTACAACGTCTTATTAAAGTGTTACGAGTACTATTGCTAACTAGTTTTGGCCAATGCAAATGCACTGATTAATAAATGTAAGATTTATTACTGATGATTTATTTAATTTTTTTTAAAAACATATTTAATATAAGGGCTGCCCCAATTTCTTTTCTTGAGAAACAAAATTGTTTCTCAAATTGAATATGGAACAATGGTAAATAACATCAATAACTTTAATATTTTATATTTTTTTTGCTGTACTTTTTTTTTTTTTGAAACGATTTCTTTGTTAAACTCCTTCATCTTCGCTGTTTACCTTCGTCATCGAAATTCGCGAAATCACCATTGTAAGTAGTTTCCTTCTACTTCTACTCATGCTTTTCTTCTCCACTGGAGCTGCGCATAAACCACAATCTCCACCCCTGATTTTCCAACGGCGAAACAAAAACCCTAAGAAAAAATAGAGAAGTTAGGGCATGGTCTATGGTTAACCCCAAACGGAAAAGGTTATCATCATTCTCCATTGAAACTATTTCCCAAGCTTCGATTACTCTGCAGATCTGCTTCCTCCTCCATTCACTAGTAGAAAAATCGAATTAGGCACCGGTTCAAACCCCCCAATAACCCACCGGTTTGAACCGGTGCCTTATTGGGGGTGGCAATACTCCAGTAAAAAGCCACCGGTTATCCGGTGGTAAAAATGCTAGCCATAAATTTTTTTTTATTTAACATAAATGCCACGGGTTAACCGGTGGCAATAACATGTATTTAATTTTTTTTTTTTTTTGTATTTTTGACTTTAAACATAATTGAAAGCAATGAACTAAAAAAAAATTCAACATCAAAATATAAATCAAACTATTTCATTCATTATAATCGATAACTTATAACATTTAATAAAAAAAATTACAATACAAATCAATATAATCAAACAATTACAACGGTATAATAAAAAAAATATTACAATATAAAAGAATTATAACATCAAAATGAAAAAAACCCTATACAGCATCTTATTCTTCGATTTATATTCTTGCTTCTTGAAATATACCTGCATCAATTAAAACAAAAAAAATTAATAAAACGTACGAACCCATAAATCCCCCAAAAAAAATCAGAAAACTGGAAAAAAAACCCCCAAAAACGCATGCATGAACCCAAAAAATACGATTATTTTAATCGAAAATTAACCAAGAAAAATCAAAATGCTAGCCATAACCCAGAACTCGATTAATTAACCAAGAAAAATCGAAAATAAAATCAAAAACTAACCCATAACTCGATTAATTAACCCTAAAAAACAATTATTTAATCAAAAATTAACCACGAAAAATCAAAATAAAATCCGAAGATAGATTTAAATCAATTAATGAAACCCAAAAAAATAGAATTAATATCCAAAAATCGATTTAAATCGATTAATTAAACCCATAAAAATCCAATTAAACCCCAAAATTCGATTAATTAAACCCAGAAAACTCAAAAATAAAAAATAAATAAATAAACCCTAAAATCACATGCATGTACCCAGAAAGTTCAATTAATTAAACCAAAATCAAACCCAGAAAATTAAACCCACCTCGATTGAAGTCGGTGTTATATGTTGATGTCTTTGGTAGTGTTCTTGGTGGTCTTGGGTGGTGGTCTTCGTGGTGGCCTTTGGTGGTTTTCGTGGTGGTGTAAACGAAAGAGAAGGGGACGAGAATTGGGGAAGAACGAAAGAGAAAGAGAAAGAGAGAGAGAAGGAGATGAGATCGAAGGAAACAACGAGAAAGAGAAGGAGGAGAGAGAGAAGGAGAGATGAGGAGAAAGAGAAGGAGAAGAGAGAAAGAGAAGTGGAGCGGCTGAGGAGATGTGAATTAGGGTTTATATGGGGCGGTTTTCTAAAATTAATAAAGCAAACGGTTTGAACCAGTGGTTTAATATTTTACCCACCGGTTCTAAATGAACCGGTGGCAATTCTCTTCCCTCGTTTTTCCCCACTTTTTTTCCCCACCGGTTCTTATGAACCGGTGGCTTTAGGGCGGTGCTTATTACGTTTTTTCACCTAGTGATTGAAGTTCTACCTTCTTCTTCCATTCTTCTACAAATGAAGTTACAATATTAACCCTAACTTATTTGTCAAAATTACAAATTTACCCTCTTGAGATACAATCTTGTTATCAATAAGAGAAACATGTATTTACCTTTTAATGTACTTCCACCGTTTCTATTTACTTGAATAACATTCCTAAAATGGAAATGTCATATTGCTTGACCCATATTATATTTAGTAAGCTTTTTGAAGATAAATTCTCTAAATTACCCACGTAAAGTGCACATGGGGGTAGCTTTTAGGGGTAATAATGTAAGTCATGTGCAACAAGGGCCACAAAGCATTTTCTCTCTCCTTTCCTTAAATATTGTGCCCAAGGCTATGGGTCAAGTAAATAGAAACGGAGGAAATATATCTTTTAAACTCTTATATGTTACTTAAAAATATTTGGGAAATTCTCATTGGTAGCAATAAACTATTGCACATTCTCATTGGTAGCAAATTTTTTTTAAAAGTCTCTTTAATAGCATTAGTAATCTAATTATTCTCTAATGTAGCATTATTTTACTAAAACTAACATAATTAAGTTAATTGGACTAACCATGGTTACATAATATGGAATGGACTAAAATACCCCTTTTAATTTTGTAAATGCATCCCACTGATCAATTAATAAAGGCCCATTCATTGAAGACTTTGTCGTTGAACACTTTCGAACGTATTACTTGCTGCTGCGTTGATGATTTTCGAGCGCTAAACAACAATCATTAATCTACCAATTTCAATCTTAATCTCTCCAAGGTGCTGAATTTTGACTTTGGGAAGGTATGTCATCCTATCTGAACCCTAAATTTTCTGTTTTTTCAAATTGAAATGTATTGTTGTTATAATTGCTCTGTTTTTTTCATGGATGATTATTTGAGAAATCTGGGTTTTTATGTGCTGAAATTTTGAATCTTTCTGGTAATTTAGGGTATGTTTTATCGTTAATTGGTGTGTGGTTTGTTTTGGGTTTTTATATGTCAATTCGTGTGGTTGTAACGGAGAAATTCTTGTGTATTTTTAGGGTTGTTAGTTCTGTCCAAAATAAGTTGAATGTTACGAATTTATAGATTTAATGTTGCATGTTGAATTGAGATGTGTATTTGGTTTAATAAATGCAGAATGGGTGATGCTATATATTGTGTTGAAATTCAAGTTTAAAAGTGGTGATGTAGATGTTGTTGTCCAGGACATCGATAAGACAAACCTTATCAATGTGATCATAGATTATTGGGATTATGCCGTTGAACGACGTATTGAAATGCCCAAATTCCCTACATTTAGATATATGCATAACAAAAATTACCACTATCTTAATAGTGATCAAGACTTAATGAAGATGTTCTATGACTTTGCTGGAAAGAATGAGATACACATAAGGGTGTATGATGCTAATAGCCCAAGTCAAATTTTTAAAGATGCTAAGGCTTTAAGGACAACTAGGAATGGAAGACGGATCAAGGAACAAATAAAAGGTGTTGCAGAATCTGCTGGTATTTCGGTCTCTGTTAACTTGGATGAAATGGGTGATTTGACTAAAAAAGAGATACTGTCAAAACTAGAGGTGGGAGGTGTAGGGGTAGGGGTGAATATATAGGTGTGGTGGAGTTAGGGGATCAACCAATTGAGGATGAGGATAATTTGAATGCAGATGTTCAGTTAGTTGGTAATAGAGGGAGAGGGGTTGGGAGAGGTACAGGGAGAGGAAGGGGCCAAGATAAAGGGATGGGAAGGGGTAGAGGGAGAGGGGGTGGGAGAGGAAGGGGTACTGGAGGGAGAGGAAGGGGATTTGAGTACTGGTTGGGGCTTGAAACCGGGGACACGAAAGGAGTTGAATCAGGGATTGCAAATGACATAGGTGCTAGTGAACCTGAAAATTAACCTGAGATTGAAGCAGACATAGGTGTTAGAGTGGTCAGAAGAAGTCCAAGGAAACATAAACAATCTGATTACCCTCCACTACCATTGCAACTTGAACCTGTTTCATCCTTATCCTCTAAAACACTAGTGTTAAGAAAGAAAGTGCCAAATACAACAGCTAGGAGAAAAGGGTTGTTAGCTGCTAGTAGTTCAATGTCTATATCTAATGGTGGAACACATGACATAGTTTCACTTGAAGATTTGGATATGGACTCTGACCAAGAAGAAGATCCACCATTCACCCATTTTGGACAAGTCAATAACTCTTCTAGTGATGCTGAAACTTTAGATGATGAAGAGGATATACAACTAAGTGATGTTGATGATATGGTGGTATGTGATAACTATGACCCCTATGAAGATGATGTTTGGGTAGATGATGATATAGAAGATGATGGGGATGGGAATTACTTTGCAAAACTTTATAAAAATGGAGAAATGTTTGATAGAGAAGAAGATGGGAGAATAGAACTAAGACCATGGCAACTTTTTTGTGACAAACAACATTTAAGAGATGTTGTTAGAGATTATTGCATACAATGTGGGTTTTCTGTTGTTGTTGATAGGGCAAATAATTCCATCTACACAGTGTACTGTTCTGCAAAAGGTTGTGAGTGGAGGCTCCATGCTTCCAAACTGACAGATGGGTTCACTTGGGCTATCAAGTCTATTAAAAATCCAGATCACACATGCTTGGGTTTGGAGATAAAAAAACCCTATGGTAACTGCAAAGTGGGCAAGCAGAGTTCTGTTAGAAGACATTAGAGCTAATAATGATATATCTGGTAAGGCTTTGAATGTTTTGTTATGGAATAGATACAATGTGCAAATGGCTACTAGTACATTGCATCGCGTCAGAACAAGGGCTTTAATAGAGATACATGGTGGCTTTGATGAATCTTATGCATTTTTGCCTGGTTATTGTGAGATGATTAGGAGAACTAATCTTGGTTCAGATGCTACTTGTGTATGGAATCCAGCAACTCATGTTGCAGGCCATTGGCTTTTGTCACAATCTTCATTTCTTTTAAGCCTTGTTTGGATGGGCTAAGGGATGGAGTTAGGGGTTTTGTGGGAGTTGACGGAACTCACTTGAAAGGGAATTATGGGGGGGTTCTACTGTCTGCTATTGCATTAGATGGGAACAATGAGTTGTTTCCATTTGCATGGGGAATTGTGTCTACTGAAGATTCAGATACATGGAGCTTTTTTGTTCATCATTTGAGAGATCTACTAAGAGCAACTGGAAGAGGAGATAACTGGTGTATCATCTCAGATAGGCAAAAGGTATACTTCTGTAGCTATAAATCTATGTTAAATTGCATTTTTTTTTTTTTTTTTTGCATTATCTAGACTGATATTGATTGCCAAATTAACAGGGCATTGAAGTTGCACTTGACAAGGTCTGGCCAGATGTTGATAGGAGATACTGCACCAAACATTTGGTTGCCAATTGGAAGAAAGCATTTCCAGGTCCACTAATGCTCTCTCTGTTTTGGAAAGCATGTGGTGCCTATTCAGAATTTACCTTTAAGAAAGCAATGGAGCAAATGGACAAGGTTAGAAAAGGAGGTAGATTGTGGCTTGCAAAGCTTGGAGAACAATCTAGGTGGACAAAGCATAAGTTCAACACTGCAACAAAGTGTGACTCTAATAAGTCAAACTTTGTTGAGAGTTTTAATGCCACTCTTGGCATTGACAGATGTAGACCAGTCCTTACACTTTTAGAAGGTACAATTTAATTCTGGGTATTACTTGCATTACTTGTTAGACCTGTCCTTACTTGCATTAATATGGCTACTTTTGTTTCATAATTTACTTACTTTTGGTAGGTATTAGAAGAAATACCATGGTTAGATTGGCAACAAGAATGCAAAAGTGTGAGGAGTGGAGCATGAATGACATCTGTCCAAACATAGTGCAAAGGGTTCATAAGCTATGTCAGAACTCAAAAACTTGTCACTCTTACTTGTCTTCTGCCGGTGAATTTGAGGTCTTTGAGGGTAAGTCATATCTTGCTGTAAGCTTGAATAAGCAAACATGTGCTTGTGGTCAATGGCAAATTTCTGGAATTCCATGCAGACATGGAATGAGGGCTATATTAGATTCAAAGCTTGACCCTCATGCATTTGTGGATGAGTGGTTTTCTGTCAAAAGGTACAAGGCAGCCTATGCAAATGGGATTAAGTCCATACCTGATACTCAACAGTGGCCTGTGTTCAATGTGCCAAAGATAATGCCACCCGAGTTAAAAAGAGGAATTGGGAGACCTTGTAGAAACAGAAAGAGAGATGATACAGAGGAAAGGAAGGGAAAGAGAGCTAAGACTGTTAGGTGCAGCAAGTGTCAAGATTATGGCCATAATGCTCAGACTTGTAAGGGAGGAGCTACTGCAAAGCAAAAATGGGGTGGAAAGAAAAAGAACACAAAAAAGGATGCATCTTCTCAGGCTACTAATGTTCAGCTTAATCCTTCTCCACCTAGAAACACCAGACAAAGTGCAAGGTTGGTTGCATCTCAACCACAACCATCTATAGTCGCCAGATCAGGAGCTATTTGTAACTTTGCATCACAACCAAGAAAAGTGCAATAACTTATTAGATGAGTAAACATGGTGGATATTCTATTTTTTGAGCAATATTTTTTTAGCTTGAACAAGTGGTTTATTTCTATTTGAACTTTGTTATGGATGAATGTCAACACCTGTTTTTGGGATCATTTGTATATTCTATCATTTTTGGGATTGAAAATGGCAGTTTGTTGGTTATATATGAATGTCAATTTTTGTCAATTTTTGATGTCATCTCACCATGTCCACACTACCCTTGTTTTGGGTCACTTCTGTATTATTTTGCAGCATAAAGCATCTGAATGTATTTGCAGATTGATGGCCATCGATTCGATGACTAATCCAAGAGGTGGTTGTAATAGCCATGATGTTAACAGATCATGGACATTTGTGGATACCAGGTTATTTGCTTCGTAAAGTAGTTGTCCTGGCTCATGGAAGGCATGCATTGGCATTAACAGTTCATATGTGGCAGGGTATGATAAGTTATGTGCTTCTCTGGGTTGCTTCTACATATCTGAAATAATATTCTCAGCTCTGAGTTTTTGCCAGCTGCACACTATTTGTCTGCCTTTAGTGATTTCATTATCCTGATTTTTCCATTAGATTTGTTATAACGCAAACACTAAATTTCAGTAGATGTAAGGAATTTAGAGAGAGTATCTATGGAAGAGTGTCTATTATTCTATTGAAATGATTTACTGTTAAGTAAGTGTAGCCTTTTCCCCAAGCTTAAATGTTATTATAGGTTTATCAAAGATGTGTTTTTGTGGCTTGTGTTGTTCTTTTCCGTTGGAATTATCTACATGTAACCCACAACATCCTCATAGTTCATATGAACTGATTGATGTGAACCAATTATTATTTGTGACTCGTATTAAGCGAATGCATAGATGTCAATTTTGGCCTCTACAACTTGTATGTAAATGGGGTGTTTTTCCATTCTCTAATTTGTGTGACAGATTTCTTTGTTTTCTTAACAGCAACAAAACATTACAAGTTGCTAAGATTATGTAATAATTGTATTCAGAGTTAGTTTGAAGATCTTCAGCTCTACATATTATTTTCCCTAATTTTCTGCTGTCATGTGAGGTAAACCAGAGTTGGAAGTTTTCCGCAATAAAAGGTGGTACAAGTAATATGAATTTAACAATAATTTTCACATCGTATCGTATGATCTAAGAAGATTATATTTTAAGCAAATGTCCAAGTGATTTCATCGTATAGAATCGTTCTATTGTTCGCAGGTATAGAATGCGAAGAAAAAGATAGCACTTAAACTCTCAGGTGAGAATTTCTCCGACCAACCAATCCAAACTGGGGTATGCAAAGTAGAATTTCTCTCGACCCCTCCTCTCGCAGCCTGGTTGCAGCACCTTTTGTGCCTACTGCTCCTCAGCTAGGCAGGACAGTGTTATCCGCGGCCTGGTCGCGGCTCATTGCCTCCTCCCGCGGCCTGGTCGCGGACCTTGCTGTTTGGGGCTATATTCTCACTTTTCCACCATCTCAACTAGCTTAATTCGCAAGAAAAAAATTACAGAGAAGAAGAGGGAAACAAAATTCAGAGGAAGAAGAAGATGGAAGTTAGAAAAATTGGGGAAATAGGAGTTTTATATAAGAAACCCTAGTTTTTTAGGGAGGGAAATTGTTTTAATTGTGTTAAAGGGAAATTATGTAACCATGGTTACTCCAATTAACTTAATTATGTTAGTTTTAGTAAAATAATGCTACATTAGAGAATAATTAGATTACTAATGCTATTTAAGAGAATTTTAAAAAAAAATTGCTACCAATGAGAATGTGCAATAGTTTGTTGCTACCAATGAGAATTTCCCAAAATATTTTTGTATGTTATACTAAATGGGAAGTTATTGTGTGAGACTTACCTCACCAATAGCTTTGTGAGGCAAACTTCAAACAACAACCCAACTTATTGATAATATCATAGAACTAATAGAAGATATTACCCGGCCCATAGATGATATCATAACGGAAAATTCGAACTTTTTAAAACATATTTTTTGTCTAAGAATTTTCTAACAAAGTGAAACCGTATTTATGAAATTATTTGTTTGGAACAACCACGCTCTCCACTTCCAAGCATTGACTATCCCATTTCCATTTTCCGGTGTTAACTACTATGTGCCTTGCATGTGACCCTTATTTCTCCTAATTGCACCCCTTTTTGCTTTAATTTTTTTCAATTAAAACCCCCACCCTTCTAGTGTTATGGGTCACCTCCACCTAGTGATTACCAGGGTCCAAATAAATTAAACCCTTTAATCAGCATTGGGATATCTAGATAATGTCTAGATAAGTATGATAGAGTATAAAACATATTCCTGGGTCTCAACCATCAGTTTAAGCTTTTGGTTGAGTTGGTCCTTTAACATGGTATCAAGAGCCAGCGTGACACAAAGGTTACGGGTTTAAATCTCATCCACTCCCCACTTTAATTTCAAGTGGAATATTAAGCGCTGGGTATGAGGGAGGCTCATGCTGCATCCACACTTCTAGCCCAAACGGGCTCTTGTGTGAGGGGGCGTGATAGAGTATAAAACATATTCCTGGGCCTCAAAGAGGAACTAAAAGAGTGCTAAAAATGGGGATAAGTATAGCATGACTCGGAAAAATAAAGGGCTGAATAAGATTTTTCTAAAGTCTCGTGGTGTGCTTGGGTTTGGAATAGATTTAACATTCCCAAGCACGTTTTTATTGCCTTGCTGAGGAGTCCATTGGTTCAAAGAGCGAGATAAGGTGGATGCTGGAAGCTTCTAAGTAGGGCTTCCAATTGGCATTACCATCTTCATAAGGCCTCACTCGACTAGTCATGAATATACCGAGTAATGAAGATCTTGAAACGGGCCAAAAAGGGAAGACCCAAATTAATAATGATACAGTCAAGGCAAATGAAGGGTGAATAACTTAGGGAGTTAGGGCTTGTTCACATTTACTAAGCTGAATTAAACTGAACTGAAATTAAGTAAATATGAACAGGTTCTTAGTTTGATACTCCCTCCTTCCCTAAATTACATTCCTCCTTTCTATTTTTGGTAAGTTTTTTTTAGTAAATCAACTCTCTTTTTCTGTTTTACTACCTCCGTTTTGTATTAGTTGCAACTTTGGGGTATTATTTGTGAGATATATAATATTCCAAAGTTGCAACTAATACAAAACGGAGATAGCATATTTAATGCTTTCATACTCATTCTTACCTAATCTCACTCATAATCCTTGTGCCAAATTACGATGAATATAATTGGTTAAAAAATTTCAATTAGGAGCATGTGATTGGTTCTTTTTTTTTTTTTTTTTTTTGCAAAGAATTGATGACATGTCATTAATAATAACTAATCTATCTTTGTACTTCCCATTGCATTAATCTAATTATTGTTATTTTTTTTATTTTTCCTTCCTTAATTCTCGTGTAAATTTTCAAACAAAAATGTAATTTAGGGACGGAGGGAGTAATGTTCATGCCAAATTTGTTCAATACAACTCTTGTTCAATACAACTCTACCAATCCCAAATATCTAAAACAAATCTGTTCAGAGCAGAAATGAAACTTCAAACATAAATTGAAATCTGATTTAATCACTGAAATTCGACCCTGAATTGAGCACATTAACTCAATAATTCTCAACAAAGATTGCAGAATCACATTCTCCAAAAATATCTTCAAAACACCGCGAGTTTCCTCGTAAATAAGGCCGCTTATCCTCTAGACTCCTCCTCGCCTCGCCAAACGACGAATGGCAGGTTTAGTGACACCTTGGATGTTATCCCTCAACACCTTCCTGTGCCTCTTTGCTCCTCCCTTTCCTAACCCCTTTCCTCCCTTTCATCTTCCTGACATTTTCTTGTTCTCGCTTTCGAGATTCTGATTTCGGGTTTTTAAGTTTGAATTGGGTTTTTGGTGGAGAATGATGTTTTGATTGTGGTGGGGAATTAGATTCTCCAAAGCGAAATCGGCGCCGAAGAGTAGAGATTGAACACGGTTGATGTTGTTATCGACTTCTTTCCTCCAATTTTGCTGGTTTTCTTCCCTCTCCTCTTGTTTCGCCATTGTTGCACCTCTTTCAAGCTCCTTTCTTACTGCAACTTTCAGTAGAGAGCAAAAAAAAAAAAAAAGAAAAGGATTTTGTGGTTTTTCTGATTTTGGAGGCTTATATTATTTTATTCACATTTTTTCCCGCTAGTTTTCTTTTTTAGGTGTTACTGTTGAATTTAATTAACTTATTTATTTTGAGCATAGTCTATGGAAGGGGTTTCGTGGTGTAGTTGGTTATCACGTCAGTCTAACACACTGAAGGTCCCCAGTTCGAGCCTGGGCGAAGCCATTTTTTGTTTAATTTTTGTTTTTTAAAAATTCTTGATTTTATATGGAAGGAAAAAAAAAGAGAGAGAAAATAGATGTTTTCTTCACTTGGGATAATCATTCTTTTTTGACAGGCATAAAGGATAATCTTTAATTCTTACAGCGCTAATGAAAAGCTAAACTGGTTGAATAACCATTGCATACATCACTGGTTCACTCTAATAATTGCATAGACGGATCTACTAAGGTGCCTAGCAAGTGCCTCGTCTTTTTAAAATTAAAAATATTACGTTTAAATTACTTTTTTAAATTATCCTTCAAAAAAAAAAGACTGAATTAATTTTTGTTTTTTTTTTTTTTTTGAATTCTTGATTTAATATGGAAGAAAAAAAATAAGAAGATTCATTGATAGCTAATAACGGGCGTTCGTTGATAGCTAATTTTTGGTGGGGGCAAAGGAAGGGTGAGAGGAAGATTCATTGGATCGCGTGGAGGAAGCTTTGTGAACCAAAGGCAAAGGGCGGATTGGGCTTTAGGGATTTTAAATCTTTTAATTCGGCTCTCCTTGGAAAACAAGCTTGGAGGTTACTAAATGACCCATCTAGCTTGTCGTCGGAGCTAGGTAATTGTCCAAGTTATACTTGGCGTGGATTGTGGGGAGTCAAATGGGTTGTGCAGCGTGGTATTCGGTGGAGGGTAGGGGATGGGCTTGATTTTGATGTGTGGAATAGTCCATGGATTCCGGGTACTCAATCTAGGAAGACAATTTCTCCTAGGGGCTCTTCAAGGGAAGATCTAAAGGTGTGTGATCTCATTCATCTTCCGATGGCTTCTTGGAATATTGTGAGACTCAAGGAATTGTTTTTACCGTTTGAATGTGAGCGTATTTTGAGTATTCCCATTAGTGCTCGTTTGCCTAGGGATACTCTTTGTTGGGACCTTGAAAAGGATGGGGACTATTCGGTTCGATCTGCATACATGGCTATTTATGGTGAGCTCGAAGGTAATGATGCTAGTTCTGCTTCACATTCCACGAATTTCTGGAGTAAGCTCTGGCATACTACGGCTTTGCCTCGAGTGAAACTCTTCTTTTGGAGAGCTTGCAGGGGGGCTTTGCCTGCTTTATTGGGATTGAGCAAACGTTTACCAGGGAGGGAGGCTGTGTGCTCTTTGTGCGAAGTTGAAGACGAGTCGGAGCTTCATTGTTTGAGAGAGTGTGTGATTGCTCGGATGATGTGGGATGCTTGTGGTCTCTTGAAAGATATGGGGGGTTACTTCTGTACTTTTGGGGATATGGCTGCTGCCTGTTTTGAGTGCCTTCCAAGAGCGGAACATGGTTTATTTATGACAATTTGCTAGCTAATTTGGAATGCTCGAAACAAATGGATCTTTGAGGGGGAACCTTGTAATCCAAAGCTCTCGTTAGAGTATGCGACTAAGCTCATGTGTGAGTTGAAGGGGGAGGAAGAAGGGCAGGTGTGTGGGGGGGGGGGAGAATGCAGCAACGCTGGTGCCCACCAGGTCAGGGGTTGGTGAAATTAAATGTCGATGGAGGGACTGTGGAAGGTCTTGGCTCGAGTGCTGGAGCGGTGGTGCGTGATGATTCTGGTAGGATGCTGATTGTAGCTTAGTGGATGGTGGAGGATCGTTGGCCCCCGGACATTGCTGAGGCGAAAGCCGTCTTCTTCTATGGGATGCAAGCTGCTATGAACCTTGGCTTCAAGAGGATGGTGGTGGAGAGTGACTGCCTGGGTTTAATGAACGCTATCAAGTCACAATAGAAGGGAAGTAGTACTTCACAACTTGTTCTAGATGATATTCATCATGTTAGTAATTTTCTTGATTATGTTTCTTGGAGTTTTGTTCGTAGGGAGGGAAATAAAGTGGCTCATGAGCTTGCTCATTTCTTGCCATGGAAAGTAGGGTGTCTAGTTTGGGAGTCGGATTTCCCGAGCAATATTGTAACTTTGGTGAACAATGATCTTCGTCTGAATGAAAACTAAGTGCTCCTTGGGAGCTTTGCCTCAAAAAAAAAAAAAAAAAAAAAAAATAAAAAAAAAAAAAAAATAAGAAGAGAAAAAATAGAAGTTTTTCTTCACAAGGGATAATCTTTCTTTTTTGACGGGCATAAGGGATAATCTTAAATTCTTAGAGCGCTAATGAAAAGCTAAAATCGTTGTTGTTCACTCTAATAATTGCATAGGCGGATCTACTTAGGTGCCTAGCACGTCCCTCGTCATTTTAAAAGAAAAAAAAATTTATTTAATTTAATTTTTAAGAAGACTAAATTTAGTTACTACTCCATAATTGAATTTTGAATGGCTTAGCAACTACTCCGTATAAAAGTCATCAACTAAGATCAAGACCTTTTTTTTTTTTTTGTAAGGTTTATACGAGTAAAATTAAACCTTTATTTGTTTTTCTTAATCTATATTATCTATTAAAAGATGTTCCTAAAAATGTTTATGTGCTATGTATACATGCCCCTTCTTACACTAGCATATAGGTTTGAATATCAAATAACATTGAATGAAATCCTAACTTATGAGTAATGACCGTCTTAGCTAAAAGTAGTACAAAAATTACAAATTGGATTGTAGAATAAGAGCAAAAAAAAAATCCTGCCATTATATTATAATTACTAACAATAACAAAAAAAAATAAAATAAAAAAACAAGTTTTTTAAACTTAAACTTAAAAAAAATTGAAAATTATTCAAAGTAGCCCCCGGAGTAAAACCTAGACACAGACTGGTTATTTTGTTAGTTATTAGTGCCCAACTAATTTAATTTAACAGTTCTAGATCAGCCTTTTAGTTACGACCACACTGTCCACACTCAAGTCTAGCTCTTAATTCACTATATATGAAATGGTTAAGTAATAAGGAGTAAAAGTATAATATAGTCCCTAAAGTCTTGTATTTGTGCATCAGGATGCACCATGCTCATGGTTGGTGATGTGGCGTAACTAAATTGCTGGAATTAAATTAATGGAAAAAAAAAATTAACTTAATTACAGGGAGTACATTTCGTTTAAACTGCACATGGAGTTTTTTCCGTTTTAACTGCTTTTAGTTTTTGATAATTATTCTTAATTGACATTTTCCATTTTTTAAACATGTTAGAGAGAGAAAATTACAAAAATCCTAAAATATAACAGAGAGTAAAATACAAAGAGAAATTTGCCGACTGATTAATGGAATTCTTTGTAGAAGAAGTTAATAATTGTAGGAACCTCGCATCACACTTTTAGTCCCTCTGAACTATTTTGTGCACTTTTCCCTCATCCATCATGTTTGGTATTTGTCAGCCCGTTGAGGGACCTACCCTACTTAGCAATAGTTTAGGGACTATAAGTCATCAGTTTTTTAAAAAAAAAATTATTTTTTTGCCAGAAAATCTAATTAAAAAAGATTCTTTATAACTGAGGCTGAATTGGCAAAAGATTGACATCATGAGGAAAAGATTATTATTAATATTTATTAATTTTCACCTCCTTTTTCATATATATACCATGTTTGATTTATTATAAGAATAAAATTTTCTCATATGATATGTACTTCCTCCGTTTTTTTATAGTTGCAACACTTCCCCAAATTGAAAATGTCACAATAATTGCAACATACTATAAAAGGAATGTTTTTATGGTGAAAAACTGAAAATTCTATTTTAGCTTTATTTAAATCAAATGACCCACTTGATTATGCTCCCAACAACCTTTTAACCTTATTTAAAGTGTATTATATCATATGAGGTCCATTTTTCTTAAATATCGTGATAAAGTGTGTGTTGCAACTATAAAAAAACTAAGGAAATATATCTAATAAAACAATATTTACTTTCGTATAAAACATAAATGCAGGATCAATGGCCTTAGACCTTGATCCATGAAGTTAGAGATGGGAAATCGTTGTACTTGTGCAAGATTATTTTGTTAATGTTTGTTACACTTCCGCAAAAGGCCATTCTTTATCATGGGGTTGGTTTTCTTCCTTTAAGGGTCTGTTCACATTTATTGAATTGTGCTGAACTGAACAAAACAGATTGAAGCTGAACTGAACTGAACTGAAATTAAGCTGAAGTGAACAGACCCTTATCAACATCTTCTTCCAGTAATAATCACCAATATTCATAGAGCACAAATTTAAATGGTATGGTTGATGAGTTTTCTTTGGAAGCTTTAGATGATCCAAAAGCTGTTGAACTAATTAAAAATGCAAGGATGAAGTTAGGAGGGTCGAATCCTTTTTTTTTTTTTGTGTGTGTGTTTAGGGAGCCACAAAGAGCGGTGGTGAGAATTGATCCCACGATCTCCCGAAATCGGGAGAGAAACTCTAATCACTTGAGCTATCCCTCACTCTGAGGTCGAATCCTTATTGGTTTTACACATACAAGAATTTGTTTTCTTTGTGTTCATATAATTTGCTGCAGAGGAAAAGAGAAGTAAGCTTGCTTGGCTTCTTAGTGATTGTTTCCAAAGAGAAATTCTTTTCCTTCATGTAACGTAGAAATTCTCATGGTTGATTGTCTTCGAAAGTTGAACAATAATGATCACAAGATTCACTAGGAATTTTACCTCGAGACCTGTTAAGATATACTTCCTCCGTTTCTTTTACTTGCAACACTTCCCTAAAAAGGAAGTGTCACAATACTTGCAACACACTATAAATGGAAAGTTACTTTAGGAAAAAACTATATTATTTCCCTTATTCAAAGCACATGGCCCACTAAATTACACTCCTAACAACCACTCATCCCATTTTAAAGTGTATTATATCATGTAAACCCCACATTTCTTAAATACCGTGAAAAAGTGTGTGTTGCGTCTAAAAGAAAACGGAGGAAGTATATGTATATATATTCTGTTATTGTATTTTAGCTAAGCATATATTTAGATTGATATGATTGTAATTAGTTCCTAAATATATGCCTTGTATTATGGCTAGCGTTATGCGGCAATCTTGTATATATTGGGAAGTCAGTGAATGAAATCCCGGGAGGAAAAGATTCCATAAACTCTTTCAAGACCAACTCGATTTGTCATCAGTTACAGACTTACAGTTAAGTTATACTCATTTTATTGATGGTGTTTATTTATTCTAATTATTTTTTTGGGCCGGAATTCATTTGCTAAAATTCCACCATAAATTGAGCAAATTAACTCAATCAAGGGCAACATTTCTCAACAAAAACTTCAAACCACCAGTTGAACATATTCCATAAACAATTAAAACAGATCTAATGAAATCAACATTTTTCAATATTAATTTCAAACACCAAATTCAAAACTACAGAAGTATAGAATCATAAACCAAGTAAATCTGCAAATTAGCAAATATTTAATCCATACATTTCACATTAACCATCAAATCTCAAATTACATAGAAACTGAAATCAGAAATCTAAACCCTAAATTATAAAATATTCTAGCCGCCAAACCCGTAGAGAGTACGGCCCTGCCTCTTAAGAGCATAGACAACATCCATAGCAGTGACAGTCTTACGGCGAGCGTGCTCAGTGTAAGTAACAGCATCTCTAATCACATTCTCCAAGAATATCTTCAATACACCGCGAGTTTCCTCGTAAATAAGGCCGCTAATCCTCTTGACTCCTCCTCGCCTCGCCAAACGACGAATGGCGGGTTTAGTGATGCCTTGAATGTTATCCCTCAACACCTTCCTATGCCTCTTTGCTCCTCCCTTTCCTAACCCCTTTCCTCCCTTCCCTCTTCCTGACATTTTCTTGCTCTCGCTTTCAAGATTCCGAATTCGGGTTTTTTGAGCTTGGGTTGGATTTTTGGTGGAAACTGATGTTTTGATTGTGGTGGGAAATTAGATTTTGGGGGTGGGTTTATATAAGGAGGCTGTTGAAATATTTTGAATATTTGGTTTTGGAGGGAATTGTTGATTTTGTTTATAATCAATTAGAACCATTGGATGTGGTTTAATCTGACGGTAGCTGAGATCGATCCGTGTGAAGAGTTTTGCCAAGTTTAAGACCGTTGATTATTTTAATCTAATGGTTTGTCTTTGGTATAATTTTTAGAGTAATCTATGTTCGGATTTACAGTTTGTCCTGCTGGCTGCTGGCCTGCTGCTGAGTTTTACTCAAGTTCTATACTCCGCAAAAAAAAAAAAAAAAAAAAAAAAAGTCATATGGAGTAGAGTACTTCGTGCTGTACTGTATACAATGACTCCGCATTTTTCACCATCGTATTTTGTTAGCTGATAAGTTTAGAAAAAACTAGGTTAAATCCCGTGCAATAATGCACAAAAATTGTTTAAGTTCCAATATATGTCATAATTTTAAAATAAACTCTTGCTATATTGATTTAGTAATTTAGCCAATCTTTATTTACCTTTTTAAAAATTTATATTAAATTAATTTTAATAAAAAAAAAAATCAAAACTAAAAGACACACCAGAAGATGACACGTGTCATTGCTGGTATGTCTTTTAGTATATAGTTATTGATTGATTGATGATTGATAATTATATGCAGTACTCGTATATGAGATGCTCAAATTTATTTACTGTAATACTTCGTACTTTTTTTTTTTTGAAACATCATACTGTATTAATTATAATTAATTGTTAAACTCGATTTTCTTTACCTTATTTTTGCTTATCTAAAATTATTTTTAATCAATTGACATAATTTTATAAATTAAAACTTATTTTTAATAGATTAAACTTATTTATTGATTAAATTATGGATCGAGAAAATTGAGAGAAGGTGTAGACTTAGGGCCTGTTCTTATTGACTGAACTCAACTGAGTTAGACTAAATTGAACTGAATATTTTATAAGAGAAGGAAATTAGGAGTTGAGCTGAACTGAGCTGAGCTGAGCTGAGCTGAACTGAGCTGAAATGAATTGAACTAAATTTCAACGTAAGAGAACAGGTCCTTAGGGACGAGATACTATTTTTCAATTCTTAGACCTTAAAAATATATTTTGGACTTGACCGGTATTTGGTTTTAAAAAATATGCAAAATAACATTTCAAGAGATTAATTATTTCCTACAATATGCTTGGAAAATTTTCTATATTAATTATCTATATTTAGTTATTTACACTTGTATATTAAAAATATTCTAACAGGAAATTTACTTGCCAAGTGACACACAAACCTCAAGTTTAAAAAATAAATGTCTTTTGTCACTAACTATGCGATACTCCGTACTTCATATTTTCTTTTACAAAGGAAAATAAAAACGTAATGAACAATAATGTAAAAGGTAAAATTTATTTAAGAAATGATTAAATCAGACCCAGTCATTGGCCGAGCCAAAATTATATTTAAGCAATTATATAATAGCTACAGAGTTTTTGTACTTACATAGGTCTAAATTGATTTAGGGTACGTTCTATTCACCTGATTTTTCCTTATCTAAACTTAACGGAATTATTAGAAGTTTAGAACTTATCTGAACTCAACTAAACCTATTTGAACTCTGAATTTATTAAACATATTTTAGTTGTAATTTGAACTTCTTATCATAACTTATATTTTCTTAAACTGAACTTATTTTTCTTAAACTGAACTTATCAAACCTGAAATAAGTGAATATAAGGTGAATAGAACAGACCTTAGACCTTAGATTGTATTTTGGATTGGTAAAAGCATAACAAAATCGATCCAATGTTCAAATCTTAAATTTCAAATTCTCAAATTTTAATCTGATCCAATTCAATCTAGTCTAGTACTCGTACAGTCTTGGAACGGTGAACAACCCTCGCTTAGGCGGTTCGGCCTCAATCACCTACTCACCTCTAGTCCTCTACTATTAGGCCATTGGCCTCTTTAAGTTAACAATTTTCTTCCCTATCATTTGAACCTTTCGTAAACAACAACCAACTCTCACTTCACTTGCCAACTAAATGCTTTTCAACCCTCAAACTTTCATCTCTCTCCTCAAATCCCATTGCATCTCCATTTCCACCACCATCACCACCACCTCCGCCGCTTCCTCCACCTTCTTCAGCCACCAACAATGGCGGAGCATCACCAAAGTTCGCCTAAAATGGGTGAAGAACAAAACCATCGACCATATTATCGACAAAGAGACCGATCTCAAAGCTGCCATGCTTCTCAAAGACGCCATTAAACGTTCTCCAACTTCCTTCATTACTGCTCGAACAGTCGCCGATTGGCAGAAGCTTCTAGGTCTTTCTGTCCCTGTTCTTCGTTTTCTTCGAAGGTATCCTACTCTTTTTCATGAATTTCCTCATTCTCGTTACCCTAATTTGCCCTGCTTTAAGCTTACTGATTTTGCTGTTACATTAGATCAACAAGAACACTTAGTTTATGAAAATGATGAATTGGGTATTGTTGAAAGGCTTTGTAAATTGCTTATGATGATGAAATCTAAGGGGGCGCCATTGCAATCGATTTATCCTTTGAAATGGGATTTAGGGTTACCGGATAATTTTGAGAAATTGATTGTTCCGAATTATCCAAATCATTTTAGGGTTTTAAAGGGGAGTAATGGGTTACCCTTTTTGAGTCTTGTAGAATGGAGGGAGGAATTTGCTGTTTCTGCATTGGAGAAGAGTGGTGAGAGGAAGATTGAATTAGGGAATGATTATAGGGAGTTCAAGAAGGGGCAAACGGCTTTAGCTTTCGCGATGAGCTTTCCAAAGGGATATGGGTATCAGAAGAAGGTTAAGGCTTGGATGGAGGAGTTTCAGAAGTTGCCTTATGTATCGCCTTATGAGGATTCTTCGAGGCTCGATCCTACGAGTGAGCTTATGGAGAAACGGATTGTTGGGTTGTTGCATGAGTTTTTGAGCTTGACTATACATAAGAAGACTAAGAGGAATTATTTGAGAAGTTTGAGAGAGGAATTGAATCTTCCTCATAGGTTTACTCGGATTTTTACAAGGTATCCGGGGATATTCTATCTGTCTTTGAAGTGTAAGACAACCACTGTTACTTTGAAAGAAGGGTATCGAAAGGGTAGATTACTTGATCCTCATCCACTGGTTCGTGTTAGGGATAAGTTTTACCATGTGATGAGAACGGGGCTTCTTCATCGTGGTAAAGGTGTGAACTTTTTGTTGCCACAGGACTGCTTGCTGGATAATGCCGGAGATGGAAATGGGGAAGATTACGAAAATATGGAGGGGGAGGAGCATGAGATGGAAGAAGAATGTTGGGAAGAGGATGCCTCCAGTTTGGAGGAAGAATCTGACGAGTAGCAGTTTAAATCGCACAGGAATGCTAATGCAGGCATTAGTTTTTGCTACTATAGTCATCATACATTTAGGACTTATCGGGTTAGAAAATCTGTTAAGAAGAAATGAGAAACATTTTATACTACAAAAATGCTCACCATCTCTACCTATTTTCTATTGCAGTCTGTAGGATACACTGATCTTCTGCTTGGTAGCTAGAAGGTGTGTATCCTGGCTTGGTCACATTGTATAAAGTAGATTCATCCTGTTTCTGACTGCCTGATACCGACCCTTTTTTGGATCAGTGTATTGTACTCCAAGATGAGACTTTTTTAAAATTGTGGTTAACCAACTAATCTATAGGGAATAAACTGAGATCTGAAGTTCTAATTTTATGCACTGTTTTATTCACATCAGATTACCATCTCTTATTGCGTTCACATCAGATCCCCCTATCTGCTGAAGGTGGCATTAATCATAGGCATTGGGCAATCTTTTTAGCTCTTCGAACTGCTATATCCATAAATGGACTTCTTTATTCATTGTTGAGCAGCAGTGCATATCTGATTACTATCTCTTATTGCGTTCACATCAGATACCCCTATCTGCTGAAGGTTAACATATAATCAGAGGCATTGGCATGTTTTTAGCTCTGCAAACTGCTATATCCATAAAACAATAGTCCAATTTTGGCTTACTCTGTATATTAATGTGTTATATTATAGTTATTTTTGGCTGATGAGCATGGTTTTACAATGCCTTTGTAGTACTAAGTTTTCATTACCCCAAGATAATACCCGTGTGCCATGTAAGGATTTCACTGCAATCTGAAGGTTAATGTTACTCCTTTTCTACCTATTGTGAGCACAGTTGAAGTAGGGAGATAAACTCAGGATACTTGTATAATACTCCGTATTAGACAAATTATAGGTATGGAGAATTGACATTAACCATGCAGTTTCATGATATTTTCAACTTCTTGCTGGACCAATAAAGCTTTATGAACTACTCATATCTTTGTTACTCTATAAATATGGTTAAGAGTGAAGTGAATGAACAATATTCCCTTTGTTTGTAAATAAATGTATCATTTTGACTGATATACATGTGAATGTACAATTTTGATTATCAATGTCTTTAACTTTATACTGCATAGTGCATACTAAGTTAACCACGAAAATTTGATATTATAATAATATACATTGCAACGAATCTTGGGGACATATTATTTTCCTTGGGGCTTCTCTTGCTTTCTCTTTAGAAATATTTATTTTCTACGAACTTTCGTGCTGCTCAAATATTAATTTCTTTTGTAAAAAAAGATTACATGTAATGTCTAAGGCATATATGATTATATATAATGAAAAAATTATTTTAAAAGCAAATGAAAAGCCATTTAAACACTAGTTCATCTAAAATTGCAAATAAAGAACACCATAATGGCTTGGTTATTGTTCGTGTTAACAAGTTATAAAATGTTGACCTCACTATTCTCTATGAGAATTATGGTGAATCGTTTTTTATCCTTGGATTTTAAAGTACAAGTTGTCAGGATCTACTTAATTCAAGCACATTCCTTTCCTAAAAATGTCTCTTAATTGTGGCAAAGGCTCGCAACAAGATAGACCACCATAGCAAAGATGCAAAACATTAATGTACAGATAAAGATTTTATATGCACTACTCAAGTGATTACCTAATTTTAGAAACCAAGGGTAAGGCTAATTAGAGAGCGCCATTCAAATTGCGGCTGGCAAAAGCATCAACTGAAGGCACACACTTGAAAAAAACCAATCTATTAGAGGTATCTGATAGAGATATGCCTAAGAGTTTTCAACTTTGTCAACTCTAAATTGTAATGATACAAAATCGAGTAAAAGATGGCAACCCTTTCCTAACATTCATCCCAACTACTAGACTAATGCCCAGTACGAAGAAAGTTTACGAAAATTTTCATTTACATAAATTACTACCTTCGTCACAAACACTAACCCCTAAAACACTGAAATCCATCAATATATATATACATATATTACCCCGAATCTTCAATGCACTCCTTTGCCACTTATCCCTCACATTATAATGTTCATGGGGAGTGGTCATTTTGCAGAAAAACGTCAGCCAAAGCTACTTCTGCAGAAAAACGTTGAGAATTTATTTCCTGCTAGAATTTATACAATAGTGTAGTAGTAATTTTTCATACTGAAACTAACAAGAAAAGAAAAGAGGGTCACGAAGCTGAAGTAAATAGTGCCCAATTGAGAACCAACGGCAAAAAAGCAGTACTTTCCTCATATTTTCACCTCCCCAATATATCCAACCCCAAGAGACAGCCCTAGCAAGAACATTACAAGAAATGGAAGGAAAGCCCTAAGCTTGATGGCATAAACCAGCAATAGCCTAAGATGTTAGTGTATAACAATCCCTAGTGAATATCACACATCTAACTCTGACAGACTAAATATGGGGTTCTACAAACCCGCGTTGCTTGACGCCCCAAGCCTATAAAAATTTCAATTCCAGCACTTTGAGCGAACACAAGAACAAATTACCACAAAATCATGCGTATATACCAGGAGGTGAGAGAATTCAACATTGATACAGCTAGCAAGGTTAATCCCAGGCACTAGATGCACCAGGATTGTAGCCGCCTCCACCACCACCTCCACCACCGCCATAGTGACTCCCGCCACTGTTGCTCCCACCATAGTAATCAGAGCCTCCGCCACCTCTGTTGAAGCCGCCACCATCCCTCCTAAAGTCACGACCTCCAAAGCGACCACCCCCAGCTCGCCTGTTTCTGCCTCCACCATAGGATGCACGTGATGCATAACGAACCAACCAATCAGGAACTTCCTGGTTTGCTTCTTGCATCAGCTCAGCAAGCGGTCTAGCTAGCGACTGGTTATTTTCATTGAAAAAAGCTGTAGCCAATCCACTTTTCCCAGCTCGCCCTGTTCGTCCAATCCGATGGACGTAATCATCGATGTCATTTGGGAGATCAAAGTTGATGACATGTGCAACATGAGGAATATCAAGACCTCGAGCTGCCACATCAGTTGCGACCAGAATGGGAGTATTTCCACTTTTAAATGACCTTAATGCAAGTTCTCTTTCCTGAAAAGAAACAGATTTAGGATAAAATCCTTGTTATCAAATTGGACATGACAATTCATGGCACTGAAAAATGTTGAAACAAAAGCACTAAATTAAAGACTCAAGAGACAGTTATCATAGGACCATCTGGCAGTAATTAGGTAAAATAGAAGCATTATCTGGTCCACAAAGTTCAGTTCTTATCAATTTACAAAGCATTTTCTATCAAAAATCAAGTAAAAATCTTTTCCCACAAGGGAGATTCAAATAGGGGAAAGTTGGCTTGGTCACAAAATATGAATTCCCACCATGTACTTCTCAAACCATTTTAATGTCACATGAATAAAACATAAATGTCCTCGTAAAAATTAGTCAATATTTGTGTCATATATTATTTATACTATGATACTACGCACTTTAGAAAGTTGCTATTAAGTTCTTATATATAATATGTGTGACGTCCACAAGTATATATCTAATCTTGCTAGTAAGAAAACGCTCAGATCTTAAAACATCTCTGATTAATGTCCCTTATGAAGGAAAACCCATAGTCAAATAAGCAAAATGCAGCATAAAACATCAACTCAAAGCTAAAAAACACCCACAGAAGGCAGATATATCAATATCTTTAACATACTTCAGAACAGCAGTATACATGAAGTATATTACAATAAACAAAACTACTGGAAATAATATCCGTAGCTGACGTCAAACTTTAGTATACTCACCTGCTGTGTTCGATCACCATGGATACTAGTTGCTGGGAAGCCATTAATACCCAACCAATGCTCCAATGCATCAGCACCTTTCTTAGTCTCCACAAAAACAAGGGTCAATGCTTGCTGCATTATCAACAAGAAAAAAAAAAAAGTATTATTCAAAAAACCAATAGAAAAATCGAACACATAATGTAGTTACTAGTAAACATAGGCACCTATCACTAAAAGTGTCACCAAATATGAGCACAAAGATATTAAAAATCCAAAAACAAACCTTCCCCTGTACTCCATTTGCTCTTTGTGCGTGAATAAGATCCATCAAATGACTCCTCTTATCAGACTCATGCACAAACTCAACCCTCTGAACAATCAAATCAGTACTTGACCCCACCCTTCCAACAGCCAGGAAAATGTAATTGGACAGAAAGTCAGATGCCAGCCTCTGCATATTGAAGATATTTAGCAAGAAATATTAGATATGTGTGAGCAAACAAAACAAATGCCTGCAGATTAAAATGAAATGGAAATATTGCAGTGACAAGGTAGGTTCCTATCACTTCTGACATAGGACGACAATATAAGATCAAAGGAAAAAAGACATAACACAACATTGACAAGATAATGATTCATCTTTGGGTTGAAACAAAAATATCAGTCATTACTTGTACAACCCTCTCCTTCCCATGAAGTAATTGAAACCATTATTTAATTGTATTAAACATGATGCAACTTCTTTAGTAAAGGAACCATAAAAGAAGAATAAAACTCCCTCAGAACCAAAATAATCTTCCCATTTTGATTGTGCACGTTTTCCACGCATTACTTTGATCATAAATATCTTTAATTCCATATTAGTATACATATAACAGTTAAATATTAATTAACTACTCATTGAGGCAAATCAGATAAGACCCAACAAGACTATTTTATATTTTATATATTGAGAGTAATATAGAAGATTCTCTCATCGTATGAAAAGTGCTATAATTCCAAATGGGAAAAACAAAAGAATTGGTAAGCTTTTAAAAGTAAGAGAAACAAGGAATCACATCTCACATGGCACTCTTATCACAAACTAAATAAGATGTTTAGCATTATTATCCAACAAGATCCTTAGAATGAAACTTTATAAGGCATGGAGGATCTTGAATAATATTCAAAATTAAGAAAGGCGCATATATGTACCTATGTGATTCTATACAGTTTTTGAAGGGGACAGAAATGCTCCCATATTACATGACAAACAAAGGTGCTCACTGAACGCAACAGCAGCTAAACAAACATCATAATAACTTTCTTATATGAAGGTTTGAGAGAAGGAGAGTTCCAAGACTGGTAAAAGAAAACTTCACCTGTATTTCCTTTGGGAAAGTTGCACTGAACAGCATAGTCTGTCTAACACCTCGGGGTGGCATATCTGTCTGTTCAACTATCTTTCTAATTTGGGGCTCAAAACCCATATCGAGCATTCTATCAGCCTCATCAAGCGCCAGGTATTTAATCATTTCAAGTGACACTCTAGCCCTCTCTAGTAAATCTACCAGTCTACCCGGGGTAGCAACAAGAATATCAACTCCTCTTTCAAGCTCTCGCAACTGTAAAGAACCACAGCACCCATTAAATAAAGAGGTCCTGTATAAAAATTATAAAAGCATTTAACACAAAAAATAAACACTATAAACAATTTAAAAGAAAACCAAGGCTAGTCAACTAACAAAGTCACGAGGAGGATAAAATTGCTTGAATGGATAACATTGCTTACTATTCAAGCCTCCAGGATGTCAGATGAATATAATTTTAAGATTTAAAGACTTCAAAGCATACAAATTGAAGATTTTAAGACTAATTTGACAAGAGGAAGCTAATTCTGATGCTGTATTGGTTCCACGTACAAAAGTATAGTAGCATACCACGAATTAGACTGAGCTAAAATGATACCAAGGAAGCATGACTGCATCAGCTATCCTTTTCCCAGTTCTGCTACACATGTTAAATTCTATAATAAGCCAATGAAAACTACATCGCCTCCAGTCCACGGCACTACTTTCATGGGAAAAGTCAGCTGATCATGAGCTTAAAGCTTGATTGACATCCCTCCAGTAGAATTATTGATTCTCTAACTTACAACAAGAACCCACAAAGCACGATCTCACGATCACCCAAGTTATTCAAGGCTAGGTTGGTTTCAATAGTAGAATTCAAACAACACAGTACATCATTTGCAGCAGACTATTCACTGTGCTGCTACACACGCAATGGGACAATAATTCATGAAGCACAACCCACTAATTACCAAAGTTTCTCAAGGTCAGGTTGGTTGAATGGTATTACTCGAACAATGCAATACCACAGTTAGCAATAGAATACTAATATGTACTGACTATATAGCTGGGCACAGAATGTGACAATAATAACAAGAACCAACCCCACAATTAATAGGTCAAATAGACAAATAGAGATTCTTTCATCATGATAAACCTATCAGCTTAGAACCGAATAAGGCCAACACAAACAAAAACAACCCGAATCCAATCCAAAAGGCCAGATTTCCACAATTTTAGTATTAAGACCACACCAATTGGTAACCTAAATCCAACTACTACTCGAGTATAATCAGCACATCTAAAACAGATGGTCAGGAATTTATAAAACAAAAGGACAATGGAAAAAAAAGATTCTACACAGTCAAGAGAACATCAAATCCTATAATCCAACAAAATTAATAGTCATTTTTCTAAATATTGCACACAGAGATTTTCTAGCTATGTAGCATGTGCAAGAGCTGCAAGTTGTGTCAATTAAGAACACAATTATCAATAGGAAACATGAGAAACTTCATCATAAATTTTAGAACCAAAAACTGTACGATGTCAAACTTATGAAACATCTGTAAAACAATTTATCTTACCATCTGTTACACATGTTTCAAGGACTTTTGAGCCGTGGGGGTGGGGGGGATGTCAGCAAGACTTCCTGAGACCTTCGCCAACAAATTGACCACCACCCCCCCCCCCTCTTCAATCCAACTCAAAAAAATAAGTAAAAGTGATCACAGAACTACAGATTCAATTACACAACTACAAGCTATTTGCCTATTTCACATTTGTCCCATGGGAATATAAGCATTGCAACTCATTGTTAGCAGATTAGCCCTACATCCAACTTTTAATGAATTCAAAGCAAAATCGTACATGAGTGAAGATGCCAGTATATACCATCCAAGGCATCTCAAAATCATACTCTCTCCGTCCCAAAATATAGTGTATATTCCATTTTAATTAAGTGTTCCAAATGCCGTGCATGTTCCCAAACTTTTTATTTTTGTCGTACACAATTTACCATAATACACCAACTTCTTTATCTTTCTCATACATAATTGTGCCATAATTCACTTTTCTCCTATATCCAAAGCTTCATTAAATGTATTTATACATTTTTTTTTTTATTTATCCAATATATAATACCTCTAAATATTTTTTTTAGAAAAAACAAAAACCCTCTACTACCCTTGATTCCCATGGAAAAAGAAAAGAAACGAGCACTATTATTACAATAAACTAAAAATTGATGCTAATAACAAGGAATCAACATGAGTAAAGATGCTACAAAGTCCATATCTTCAGAAAAATGCCATGGTCATTAAGGGTGAGAAAGATGTGGAAATCAATATAAGAAGAATACAAAGTATATAAAGAAACAAAAACCTGTTGGCTGATTGGTGCTCCTCCATATGCTACCACCACCCTGACACCAGTTTGGTATGCAAATTTCTTAGCTTCCTCATTTATCTACAATAATCCATTAACCAAATAAAAATTAGAGAATAACTATGCATTGAAAAATAAGCCAATAGCACCTAATATTAAAGCCTTAGGAATCAATTTAAAGACAATCAACCAAAACCAAAAACTTACCTGCACTGACAACTCCCTAGTTGGAGATAGAATAAGAGCAAGTGGAAAGACAGTTCGAAATCCACGAGGTTTCGGAGCTGTCTGCTGACTCTTCATTATACCACTAATGATAGGAAAGCAGAAAGCTGCAGTTTTTCCAGAACCAGTCTGAGCGCATGCCATCAAATCCCGTCCAGCAAGGGAAATTGGGATAGCATGGCGCTGAACCGGAGTAGGCTTCACATATTTGCATCTTCTAATGTTTGCATTAAGCTCATTTCCAAGGTCTATGTCTGCAAATGTATTTACAGGGGGTGGCACATTATCCCCACTAGTTTCCACAGGGATATCCTCATAAGCATCAAAGTTGATGCCGGTATTCTCCGGCTCACCAAACACCTGCTCCGGTTCATCGTCAACATCATTAGCAAAAGGATTAACTTCCCGCTCCCTACGGTCCCAACCTCCACCCCTGTTATTCCATCCAGCTCCACCTCCTCGACCACCACCATAACCACCTCCTCCTCCACCGCCACCGCCACGAACAAAGTCGGGTCTACCACCAGCCCAACGTCCAGCAGGCGGCCCAGCTAAGACAGGCCTATCATTAACCTGAGGTGGTGCAGCTTGTGGTGGGGCAGCAGACGAGTCCGCCGATGGTGGCCTGTTACGAAGATGAGGCGGTACATAGGTAGCCTTCGTCGGCCTAGCAGTACCATCGGTACCTCCATTTTCATTCTCGGCTGCGGCCACGGAATCCGCCCATGAAGTTCTCATGATACAAATTGACTTTCAATTCCAAGATAAACCTATTAGCAATCCCCAAATCAATCAATTACAACCATTACAATTAGAAAAACAAAACAAAATCAAATTCGCCGCTCTGAAACCCTAATTAATAAAAACTACGCAATTAACACCCAAAAAAACCTAAATTAACAACAAAAATCAATGACGAAGAACAAAAAAACCTCAATCAATCAAAAATCAATAAAAACACAAACAAATTAAAAACACATGCAGTAGAACCTCATCTAGGTAACAAAACACGACGAAAATCAACAAAAACGGAATAAAAGCAATAACGAAGCAGAAAATGCAGTTGAATCCGACAACAGTAGAGTCAAATCTAAGCTAAAAGGAAGAAGAAGAAGAAGAGGAGGAGGAGGAGGAGGAGGAAAAGACGAACCTTAAAAAGGGGGAAAACGAAGAAACCCTAATTTGATGAGAAAAAAGGCGAAAATATCTGAAAACGAAGATATAGATAGATCTGTGAGAATGATTGTGTATGTGAGGAATTCTCTCTCTAAAAATCTGAAAATGAAAAGTGTTTGTGTTTGTGTTTCTCTCTCTAAAGTGATGAGGAAGGAAAAAATGGGAAAACAGTGCGGGTGGGTGTCCTAATTATAAGGTGAACGGCGGAGTCTCTCATCGCCCTCTCTCTCTCTCTCTCTCTTTCTCAGCCCAGGGTGAACTTTTGATGGGGTGTCGTTTTTTCAGCTCTTCTTCTTTTCCAAAACAAAAAAAAAAAATTAAAAAAAAAAAAAATTGAAAATAAAATTAAAAAATTAAAGAAAACATAATTAGATTGAAATAGAATGATAAATTTATAAATAAGATTTAAATGTTTTTTTAAAGGTGTTTTTTTGGCAAATTCTTTGTAATGCAACTTTATAAATGGGAGAATTTGATTAAATTGTGTTGTTTGGCCACTCGAATCAAATTATCATGATTTATGTTTTTCAAAGTCAAGTCAGTACAAGGTGTGGCGGCGAAATAGATGCACTTTATGGGCATGTTCGGCGCTAGCATTTGAATAGCTTTTTAGTGGTTTGACTTGGTCAAACTACTACATAACAAAAAAAATGTGAGTGTTTGGCAAAGTAGTGTTTATGGTAGTTTTTAATGGTAGAGGTAGTTTTTATAAAAAGTTAAAAATATTAGCTTTGAAAGTAGAGATAGCTTTTGAGGCATGAAATTTTTTTCTAAAGTTTTAAATATAAAATATTGATTTTTATACGTAACAGCTAGTCAACCGCTATTTTACCGAACACTCATACCTAAATTATCTTTCTTCACAGCTACAGTTTGTTGACAGCTAAAAGCTACCTACACAGCTGTATTTTGCCGAACACGCCCATGATGTACTAGAGAGTGGGAAGAAAAATTGAAGACCATTGTTGTTCACATGAACGATTTCAACCTAGTGCTTGAAATGTTGGGGCATGGATGAATTCAAATGCTTAATATGAATTATTTATGTATAGGACATTGTCATATTTGTCATATACACAAAACATGTATTCCAATTAGAAGCAGGAGAGAAAAGTAACCACTTGGCCATGCGAGTAGAAATTGAGCTTCAGAAAAAGATAACATTGATGACAAGACCGGTTATAAGGGGAGCTCACTAAGGCACAGTTAGGGCCTTCCTTTCGTGGGGCCCACATCTTGTTTGATTTTTTTTTTTAAATAAGATGAAAGGCTAAATCGTTATTCTTCATGCCATGCAATTATTTAATGACTTATCTTTTTAAACCTTTTTTATTACCCCATTTACTTCCTAACTAGTGTGTGGCCCGAAGATATTCCGGGTGATCGGGTTGTTTCTTTGAACACTTGTAATTAAATAGACTGGTTCATTCTTTATCATTTATCTAATCATTATTTGTTTATAATTTATAATAATTTTTCATTAAACCTTTGAACAAATTTTTTATGACTAATTATATAAACATGTCATATTTATATTATAATGAAAATAAAGAAATAATTATTATCGAAATAATTAGATAACTAAAATTAAATTATAACAATAGTTAATTTTTCTTGCTTGTTTATGTTACCTCGATGAGCATAAGTAGCAAATAGTAGGATCGATTTTTGTAAGAATTGCAGTAGTTAAATGTTTAGATCTCCATATACATATATGAGTCCAGTATAGAATCATGATTAATCTATGGATGGGATGGTAAGACATATAATGCATATATTGTGTGGTCGTGAGTTCAAGTATCATGATAGACAATTTTCACAAGAATATACTTAGTTGAAAGAAGACATGGAAAAGGTGTCACGTACATGGCACATGCATAAACGTTTTTAAAAACGCTTTTTAATATATAAGTATATATTTCTCATCGATCTTCCAATTTACATAAGTATAACTCTGAAAGCTCTTCAATTACAGTTCATAATATTTTCCCATATATTCTTCTAAATTAATCCCACACCATAGCCTCTTCTCTTTCTCTTATCTCAAGTTGTGGTGGATGGCATTTATCAATACGATGACAGGAAATTTTTTTTAACAACAACAGTTCAAGTAACTTAGTATTACACCAATCTAAGTGCAAAATTTCAATAATATCAAAAATAAATTTTCACATACTAGGGTTCAATTGTCATTTTGATTGATAAATTCGCTTCAAAAAATGCTTGGAGGAAAGATTCATGAAAATTTATGAAAAATCTTTTCGTTCCATGGCAAATTTAAATGATAAAGTTATGAGCTTTTGTGTATAAGACTTACAAATAAAGACATTTAACTATTATTTTTTTTCTTTATTTATTTTTTCGAGTTTTTCATAACATTAGGATTATTTTTGAAAGTTTTCAAAACATCTTAAAAAAACTGATCCAAAATGGTCTGTTCTTTGGTCCTTCAAATTCAAATATTTTTTATTTGGTCCAGTCTTTAACCTATGAACAACCTTAATCAGAAGAAACAAAGTAAGAGTCACCTAAAGGCAACTCGTAGCCAGAATGAAAGCATGATCAAGCGCAGCCACATATCATAGCTGATGCGCAAATAAAAGATGAAGGTTTGGAACTTAGGAAACATCAACCATTTGGAGCTCGTAGAAATAAATCTCCTCAAGAAGCGAATAGAGAGAAGAAGATTTTATGAAGCTCGCTAGCCCAAGCAACAAGAAGACTTCAGTAACTTCTCCAATGAGACAATCGAACTTAACACAGATGATTTTTCAATTTATTGTCCCTTGTAATTTGTAAGTTGATAAAGTTGTCAACAACTCGACAAACCTTAATACTAAAACAGACACCGGGAATGACACGTGTCACATTCTGGTGCTGTTTTTTACCTCCAAAACTCCACTTCCCCTTTTAACCTCTATTTTTTTTGTTAATATTTGATTCTATAATAATATCATTCTAAATCTTTTTTATTATCTGACAAATATATATTCCCTTTTATTTGGTGTTCATGATTATTCTATATAAATTTACCTAAATAATTATTTAAACTCTTTCAAAAAAATAAAAAATTACTATTTCAGCTCTTTTTTAACCATCTTTTAAATGGAGTATTATTAGATTTTGCCTAAAAAGTTATGATAAATTGATTCATTTAATAGATGTTAAAGAAATTACTCTAAAACCTCATTTAATTTTTTTTTTCAAATACCTCTAGCTAATATTTTATGTCAATTTCAATTCAAAATAATTATATATTCAAGATAATTACAATTTTGTTTATGAAATTTTACTACTATATGTACATATTATCACAAATTGATTTATAGAGTATAATATAGCTATTAAATAAATGTTGTGTTTAACAAATGATTTTTTTTAGATATAAAGGTGATATATTATTTATAATTTTGTGTATGTTTGCACTTCTGCTAATAAATTTTTTATGGAAATTTTAGTTTGTTGTTCGATTGATTTTGATGTTTATTAAAAGTGCATTTATAAATAAGTATTCAATAATATGGCCACTAGACTTAATCAAGCCCCACCTAAAAAATTCTCGAGTTCGGGCAGACTTAAAAAAAATCTATTTTTCATACATTTTGTGATAAAAAGTATGAATTTTTGAACCCTCTTTAGGATTTTATATTTTGGGTGAATTACTGGAGATAATTGGATGCAAGTTAATTTGATTTATAATTTATATGATTCAATTCTTTGTGATTGTTTGTTGATGGGTTTGAACTGGATTTTGTTTAAGATGATGGGATGATTAATAAATTAATGAAGTAATTAATGAAGTAGGACTCAGCTTAATTTGTTGGCTTTTTGCTCATTTTATAATAATTTGTTAATGTGGATTGATAGATTGACTGCTGTGATAGTTTACTGATTTGTTATTGTGATTATGAAGTTTGAAATAGTGGTTTTATGAAGAATTTATTGTTTCGATTCTTCACATTATATGATGTTAATTAAATTGATAATTTTTAAAAATATCTATTACTGTTGCTATTTGTTTATATACAAATTGATAAACATTGCACCATGGATTTATGTCAAGCTTATATATTTAATGTTTTAGTCGTGTTGAAATGAAAACATAATACAAGTACTACTTATGTGTTTTAGTATATGATGTCTTGGGATATTATTACCCCCGTTCCTTAATGTTCTTGATGATTACTACTGAGTATTTGCACAAGATTTAAGAAAAGAAGAGATTAAAATTTTGGGGTTGCAAATGGCAAAACGTAGCTCTTTAGTTGTGGGTTATGGAGGTAAACGATTAAAAAAGATTATTAAGTCATAAGTGTGAAGAGAAAGGAATGGACTTTTGATGAAAGCTTAAAGAGCAAAAGGAGCAGAAGTAGTACTTCCTTTGTACTTGTACATTATTGTTGCAAATTGTACATGCCAAATGTTTCTTAAAAGAAAAAGGCAATGAAAGCCATTTGAAAGGCAGACAAAACACTTAGACTCACATACTACCCTCAATTTTGATTGAAAATTATAAACATAATTTTGATTGATAATTAGCAGATTTTCTAAGATAGGATGAGTTGTGGATTGTAACAACTTGTCATTGTAATAACCGACTTTTCTTTGAGAGGAGAGTGTGAGAAAAGGATAATTTTCAAGGGTTGTACATGCGTATAGTACTATAGTGGCCTTTGTTGCTGTTGACACATTTATACTTCAAATAGAGTCCTCTTCCTCCTCCTCAATGTGTGTGAGAAATATGAGTGTTAGGTGCTAGGTTCAGGGCGTTCGCTGTCTCTGTCTCCAATTATTGCCATTCTTATTTTTTTCAAATTTTCAAGTAGCACAAAGATTGAAAAGAATTCTTTTTTGTTTGTTCATCTAAATGTAATGGAAGGGCCTTTAATTTGATTCTTAAGTCTGAAGGGCATTTTTGATTATGGTTTGAGGTTTTGTCATATTGGTTGTCTGTTCAATATTTTTTTCTTATGTAGATAAAAGAACTAGTAATTGATAATAATTGGTTTCTTGGCTTTCTTCTATTTGTATGATCCCAAGTTAATTAAATTTATATGATTTGACTCTTGTTTGAGCCGGAGGTATTTCTGATCGATTGTTCTGTACTTGGCCCATATTGTGCACACAGACACACAGTTGCTTTATCAGTTATGCGAGAAAGAATATTTGAGGTAGGAGGCTTTTAGTTTCATATTATGAATCTGCCTTGGAGATTGGACTTAACAAAAGATGTGATAGAAATGAGATTAAAACCTTTTATAAGCCTTGTTCTCAGCTGCATGTTCTGAATATCTTTTGCCAATTCAAAAAAACAAAAATGGTTCACTATGCCTGTGATTTTGGCTATTTTCCAAGTCTATTTTTGAACACAGAACTGTGCATTGGTCAAATGTCGTTATTCTGAGTTTTTCTTTGACATGAAACTCTCTACTAGATTGATGATATATATTTTTTTTTTGCATTGATGAATATGTGCTTTTTATGCTGGCTCTGCAGGCAGAAGCACTTGTTTTAGCTTGAGTCAATTACTTGGAGATGTCAGGAAGAGGTCATCTCACGGTGTCTGGGGTGATGCGGCATGGACCAACTCCTGGAAATGGAACACAGATTGATGAGATAAATCATCTTGTAATGGAAAATAAGAGATTGGTGACATCAATAGCAGCTATGAGACAAGATCGTGCCATGGTTGATGAGGAATACGTAGAGTTAAAGCTCACATTAGAAGTATTGAGACGGAAAGTGATATTCAAATTCGGGTTTTGCTTGAGAAGATTGCAAGAATGGAGTTAGGCCTTAAAGTTGGAGAGAGTGTGAAGAAGGACCTGCAACAAGCCCACAAGGATGCACAAAGCTTAGTGGTGACTAGAGAAGAGCTGACATTGAAAATTAAGCAAGCAAGTCAAGATCTTGACGAGTGGCATACTGACATTAAGAGGATTCCTAAATTGCTCTCTAAATTGGACAGTATGAAGCTGGAACACCAGTTCGGTGAGTGCTGTATGTGTTTGCGTTTTAACATTTAAATCAACTTGTCATTTTCTTGACCACGGAGTATTAGCAATGTAGTTAACCAATAAAGCCAGCAAGCTCTACAAAACATGTGCGTTCATTTGTAAGTGCATGCGTTTATAAGTGCAAGCTACGACATTTAAAATATGGCTTTCCTGTTGGATTTTATTTCATTTATTTATTTGTTTGTTTATTTGTTATTTATTCATTGGAGAGTTGCTTCTGCAGTCTGTGGACTGTGAAATATGGCAATGGTTCTGCTTCGCTGAAGTATATTTTCCATATAATTCTCTCCTTGCATCTTCTTTGTAATTTATTTAACTAGCAAAAGTTTTAGGTTAGATCTAACATTCTGGATTGGACTTCATGCAATAAAAGGTAAATAGCCATTACTTTGACATAGCCTACTGAAAGTGAGTTGAATTATTAAACTCCCTAGGTTCTTTAAGATCTCTGTGGGCAGATTAACTGAGATACTTCTATGATAGCATACTACAGTGACCGATTAGGAAAGTACAAGTTGATTTTAGCTTTAGACCATTTAGTTCAATCATCAGTTTTTGGGTTGTTGGCTTTTAAGCTTGATGTTTGTTGTTATAGAGGTTGAATTTGTCAGTCCTTGTACTTCGTGATTATCTCATTACCATCTTCTCTTTGAATTTATCACGTCAATTTCATTGAAACTCTTCTGTCATCTCTTGTTGTTGTATTTACATTGACTTTGGAATTGGTTCTAAACCTAGTGACTTTGTTTCTTTTGAAGTTCAGCCTTTGAGCATGAAAAACTCTTGAATCTTGATCTAGTGGAACATATGCAAGCGAAGGTGAAAAAACTGGTCAGCATGGATAGGGAGGTAGAAACCCTGCAAGCCAAAATACTGGATGTGGAGAAGAGAGTGCAAGGTTATTCTTTCTGGCTTTATATTGTATACTTTACATTTTTGGTGGAAATTTTGTTTCGGCTTTTTAGGAATGTCTTTCTTGGCTTATGTAGTTTAGTTATATTTTTTAATTTAAGGAAACAAACAATGAATATCCTATCTTAGTGAGTCTTACTGGGTATACAACATACCCTAAAAATAAAAAAAATAGAGGATTGATTTAGGTTTCCATAGAGCTTATAAGATTTTTTTGTTGTTTAAGTTCTTTGGTGGGAATTTGTTGCATTTGCTGACAGTTCTCTCTTGTCTTTGTGTGTAATGCCAGCTCCCTATGATGACGCACACCCAAATCAAGACGCACAATACCCTTCTCTATACCCGAGCAATGATCTATATTATGATCCATATAGAATAGCAGCAATGGAAGGAACAGTTTCTCATAGCAATTCTGGTGAACCACCTGCAGTTGGCGCCATCTCCAATTCACATAGGCATTAGGTGGCTTATGATCCAAAGTTCGAATCCTTGCACAGCAATCGAGATTGAAGCTATGAAACTGAAGTTTTCACATGAATGTATTGTTTGAGCCAGGTTTAGTGTTCGCTGCATTAACAACCCCAATATGTAGATCCAGGGACGTGGGGTTCTTAGCCAACAATTGTAGAGACAGAATGTCAGCTGTACTCCTTAGGAACCACCATTCTTGAAAAGGTAGATTGAATTAATGAGCAGATGAGCTTATGCTGTTAGAGACATCTTGCTAACAATTTGTGGGTTTGAGTGTTTGACAGTGTAGATGTATATATCTATATGACTATATCTTTCACTTCTTTCTCCTCCTCCCCTTAATTGCAGCATTTGCATGTCTTATAATAGTATACACTATATAGCATAGATGAACCTCATTTTCACTTGTGAAAGTACTACTAACAAGTAGCGACAGGGAGAGATACGGAGACAAAGACAAAGATCAGGGTCCTCTAGAGAATTCTCGTCATCCTCACCCTCCTGTCACTCAAACCCTCCCAGCCCCAGCCTCAGCGTCAGCCCCCCAGCCCCACACCCCAAAACTCCTCTCGGTTATCACAGTCCCCTGTCCCTTACCCAACCAGCCAATTTTTGTCACTAACTAATGCAAGTCAAATTTGATGAGGTGCAATTGATGCAATTTCAGGCAAAGTATGTCATAGGTTTCATGAAGATTTAATGGAAGCAAACACATATATAATGGACATTCATACATCTTCCTGTTTATAAGGTTGAAAACTAACAATGGCCAACTTCGTTATTATTCCTACTGAATGAAAGACCAAACACAAAAATCACAAAATTCATAACAAAACATAATCAACACTACTTCAATTCATAACAGAATTTTTATTTACTTGTGGTAAACCTCTTCATGCATCATCTCTTTTATCTAATTCAGCTTCACCTATGCCTTCATCTTCTTGATTCTTGATGGCTTGTCGTCCTCCACACACTGGAACAAGACTTCCGAGGGTCAATGCTAGAACCTTATGACGAAGAGGAGCCCCAGTGAATGTCAAAAACCTCTCCATTGTTTTATCTTCAATGTCATACCATACACTACTTTTAACGTCTAGTGTATGACCATCAAATTCATCACAAGGCACGAATAATCTCTCTGTAGACTGCAAATTTTTCCTAAGCAAAATTTCTCCTCTTGTACCACAACCATTAGGAAAAACAACAGAACATCTACTTATAGGGATACTTACAAACTTCATACACGATTCGTGAACTCCATATTCCTTCATCATCCAAATTTCTTGTTTACCCTTAAAATTAAGGGTAAAACACAAACACCCATCAAGAACCCCCACGTAAAATTTTTTACAATCAAGGTCGTCAACATGGTAAGGAAATGGTAAACTAATAATGGGCAATGGTAAATCATCATCAACCCATTTTTCGGTCTCAAGATTGAAGACCCCTATACTCGTCCCTTTGTTGGCTGGGTAGCAATACAACCAATGGACTAAGTGGTTGTTTACAAGAACACCATTGTTACAAAGCGCGTAAAAATAATCCGGATGTCTCATCAATGTAGCCGAGGTTTCATCAACACATCTCCAAGAATCGGCCTTTAAGCTATACACCAAAGTTTTTCTATGAATGACAAGATCTTCGTAGTTAAAGGGCAAGTGATGATAATCAAGATCAAACAATTGGCGTTCTTTGTTGTAGTAATCCACAACAACAATCTTATAATCATCATTCACACTGTCATAACCAAATCCAACACTCGTGCAAATCATATTTGTACGGTAACACAAGTCTGAGAATGTCAATAAGATGTTAGACTTAAACATACCTGTACATGGATTAAAAATCATCAAGTTTAACGCGATCTTACTATTATTGTTTTTTTTATCCAACCAGTAGTAATCATCATGGCGACAACAAGATCTAAAGCAGATTAAACCATTGCAACAACCTACAACATAAAGGTCGGATTTGCCACTAATGAGTTTAGGAAGGTCGAGACAATGATGAGCCCGGGGCTCGGGTGAATGCACTGAATCCAAATCTAATGAGTATAGGTGATTTGTGTTGCTGTTGTCGCCTTCAGGAGCAGCTAAAAAGATGACAAGATGGTTGGTGCCGGAAGTGATGGAATGACGGAGATGAAGGTTGATGAAATCTTTGGAAGAAATATATGTTTGGAAGAATTTGTTGATGCATTTGAACCTCATTAGGGTTTTTGTAGGTAGTCTATGAAGGATTTCATACAAAAGCATATGTTGTAAATTCATTGGAGCCTCAGAGATGTGTGTTGTTTCTTTTGGTTTTCTTATGAACTTGAAATTTCTTAAGAATATTTGGGTAGGGTTTATTTTGGGTGAAAAAATAAAATTATCTCGATTATATAAGTGTAGTCGTTTAGGTGCCCCTCGATTTATATAAACAAAAAGGCGCCTTTTGGCTAAAATATGGCGGGGTCAGGCCCAACTTTAGGCTCGTACATATCTATATAGTAGTATATACATACTAGGTTAGATTCCGTGCCATGCACGGTAATTTCAATATTTATCATTAGTTTAATACAATTATTTTACTATAAAAAATAATATCAAATTGCAAAACAGGATGAAAGTTCTATAAGTACAATTTTTTTGAATCTTTAAAGAAAACAGAGGAAGAAATGCATGTACGACTAATAAAAATAACCATGGATTACATTGCAAAGTTATAGATAATATTACATTATTGTATTATATGACTTTGTTCCCGTCATAAATAAATAAATATATAAATATTTGTTGAATGTGTAAAAATAAATATACTTGCCAAATAGAAAAGAAATATTATTGTAAAGTAAGTATTAGATTAAATACTTCTCTAAGAAGCTTTGAAAAAAAAAAAAAAACCTTTTGGAGGGAATATTTTTAACCAGGTTATGACAAGTGTCATTTCTGGTTTCGCCTTTAGTATAGGTATATTGATTGATTGATTACGAAGTAGCTTATTTGAAGGAAATTTTTCCTGCTAAACTCTACTTTATACTAAGTATTTTTTTTTTCCTTTTGGATTTTTGCAGAATTGTCAATTATGTGATTAACTTTTGGGCTACATTTTCAAGAAACCACTACGTCGTATATTTGAATTTCAATAATCATTTGAAAAAAAAAACAATCGATTACCATCTATGCTATATATTAAAAGAAAAATACACTTTAATAATCCCAACTATAGGCGATTTACCTACAATAATCCCAACTAAGGTTTATTCTACAATAATCCCAACTATTAGGTCAGTTTTCCTCTAGCAATCCCAAAAACCGGTTACCTGCTGAAAAGGTAAACTTTTTTTTTGTTTTTTAAATGCCACATGTAAACACATGATTGGCTTAATTTAAAAAAAATTAAAAAAAAGAAAAAAAGATCCCCAGATTCAACCAACCGTTGCCGTTCCCAGCCACCCACAGCTGATCGGCACCGGCCGACCACCTCCCTAACCTACCGAAAATGGCTGGTCGGTTCTCCCTCCCCTCGATACACACACCCTCGATCGACCCCAACCCCCTAACCACTCTCCTCCCTTCCCTCCGCTTCGCCGGAAAATCGATTAAAACAAAAACACAAAACACCGCCCATTCCTCCGCCACCAAAACAACCCTTCTCCGTTTCCCCACTATCAAATTCTTCTGTTTCGGTGGTCAAAGAAGGGAGGAGGGGCAGTTGTTATAGTGGCAGATTCAAGTAGGAGGCAGGTTTCGAGGGTTGTTGTAGCTTAGGTTGGTGGTTTTCAGGGTTGGTGTGAGCTAGGTTGGTGGTTTCGGAGGTCGGGGGTGGGTTAGACGGGTGGTAGAGGGTTTCACGGGCAATGGTTTCGGGGGTGCTGATGGTGCGATTTGGGTGGTTTGGCCGGTTTCGGGGGTGCGGCTGGTCGTGGGAGATGTTTCCAGCTTGGGTGGCTGGAGAAGGTGGTGTTTTAGTGTTGGGCGGTAGGAGGTGGAGGGGGTGGTTAGGGCTGGAGGTGGTGGTTGGGTCGTAGGAGGTGGAGGTGGAGGTGGTTAGGGTTGGCTGCCACATTTTTTCTTTTTTTTTTTTGGTTTTTTTTTAAAAAAAATTTTGGAACCACTCACACGCTGACACGTGTCAAACAACCTACAGTAATAGGTTGTTGACTTTTGTTGACCGGTTTGGGACTGCTGGAGGAAAACTAACCTAATAGTTGGGATTATTGTAGAATAAACGTTAGTTGAGATTATTGTAGGTAAATCGCCCATAGTTGGGATTATTAAAGTGTATTTTTCCTATATTAAAAGGCGTTCCTTTTAAAGGAACGGTGCCACGTGGCATTATTCAAAGTATGTGTGCTATGTCTCAATGCCACGTCATCATCCAAAGAATATGCTCCACGCAAGCTAGCCACTTCATTTAACAAAATAAAATATGCTTTGAACCCATAACCTCCAATACATATAGGTTATACATTTACCATCTCAACCAACTATTATTAATGTTTCAAGTTTGACATAATATTATATATTCATTTCAATTATTAAGTAAATTAGAGGTAATATAATCCATTTATTTTTCACAAGATTAAATATAAATACAGATGTAAGAAAAAAAGTGGCATTCGAAGCAACGCCCGAAACACTACAAACACTAACTATTCAAATAGTTGAACATAATTAAGTACACAAATTAGCAACTCGGGGCATCGCCCGGGGTACACACTAGTAAATAGATTATTTTTAGGACTAATCTCTTAGTTTAAAGAGATTTAGAAGAAATTGTTAAGTTATTTATAAGGAAATTTTAGAAAATAACACCACAAAAATCTCATAATTTTGATTGGATTTTTTCACATTTGCTACCACCTAAAAAGCCTTGCTTCAGATTCGCTACCGTTTTAAAAAAAAATTTACTTTGCTACCACCCTAAACAGAGTTTGTTAGAAATCACTACCACTTAACGGAATCCGTTAGGATTTCCATTAAGTTTATTTTTTTTAAAAATATTAAAAAAAAAAGAAAAAAAACCCCAGCCACCCCACTGCCACCACCTCCCCTCAACTGCCACCCCTCCCCTTCCCCCCCTGCCGGCGACCGGGGCCAAAAGATTTGGCCGGCGACGGCGACCTCACCCCCCTCCCTTTTCCCAACCCACGAAGCCAACCCCCCTCCCTTTCCCTCACCCACGAAGCCAACCCCACCACCCACGAAGCCAATCCTCATCGAAATCAACCCCCTCCCCGTTACTCCCATCGAAAGTCGACCCCCTTCCCCTTCCCCCACCCAAAAACTGACACTCCTAACCCTAAATCACCAGCCCGAAACCACCATTAACGAATTTTAGGGTTTCACTCATGGTGGTTTTGGGGTGGTGGTTTAGGGTTAGGGGTGGTCGAAAAGGGTAGAAGAAGGGGAAGGGGGGTCGATTTTGATGGAGGGAACGGGAGGGGGGCTGAATTCAGTGGGGTTGGTTTCGACGGGTGGGGGAAATGGGGGTTGGGTTCGTGGTGGGGGAAAGGGAGGGGGATTAGCTTTCGTGGGTGGGTGAAAGGGAGGGGGTGGGTCGCCGGCATCGGCCGCACGCAGGGGGGATGGGGAGGCGGTGGCAGTTGAAGGGAGGGGGTGGTAGTGGGGTGGTTGGACGGTGGTTTGGCCCCACTAACGGAAATTGTAACAGTGTAAGGAATGGGTAGTAATTTCTAACAAACTCTGTTTAAGATGGTAGCAAAGTAAAAAAAAAAAAAATTGAAACGGTAGCGAATCTGAAGTGAGGTGTTTTAGGTGGTAGCAAATGTGAAAAAATCCATTTTGATTATAACACACAAATTTTAAAACTTTTATTACAACACAAAAAAAAACCAAAAAATTGGTTTCACCACCACTTAAATTTGTCATCCAAAAAAAACGTTAAGTGGGTCCCACACAGAACACATGTCAATTATCTATTGAATAAAAAAATTAAAAAAAAATCCTAACATGCTCAAGCAGCCACCGCCGCCGGTGGTTTTCCACTGCCGCCACCGAAACCCAGCCCTTGAAGCTCCGAAACTGCGCTAAACCACCGCCATCACCAAACCATCATAACCCCAACCTAAACCAAACGAAACCCCGACCCACACCGTCGCCGAACCACCGTAACACCACCGAACCACAATTGTCGAACTCCTCTGCCCTACCCTTAACTGTCGCCTTATTGCTAAAACCCCAATGAACCCACACTCATACCCAAACCCACAAACCATCCTACTCCTCTCACCCTCACCTAGACCCAAACCCGTACCCGAAAACCAAATCGGGGTTGGTTTGTGGGTGACAGCTAGTTTAAGTTGAGGTTAGGGTACAAGATTGGGTGGGATGGTTTCGTCGGTCGACAGTGGTTCACTGGGATTGGGTGACGAAGGTGGGGTCTAGGTTGGGGTGACAGCTGTGGGAACCAACGCCGGTGGTGGCTGGGTTGAGCTTCAGTGTTTTTTTTTTAAAAAAAATATTTTCTTTTTCTTTTTTTTTTCATATTTTTTATCCAATAAATAATTGACACGTGTATAAAGTGGGGCCCACTAACGGTTTTTTGGATGGAAAATTTAAGTGGTGGTGAAATCAATCTTTTTTTTTGGTTTTTTGGTGGTGTTATTATAAAAGTTTTAAAATTTGTGGTGTTATAATTAAAATTGTTAGATTTTTGTGGTGTTATTTTCTAAAATTTCCTATTTATGATTCAATATTTACTAAAATGAATATATATCCATAATAAAGCTAATTGTAGAGTTGTGAGCAATGAAATTCAAGCTTCATCAAAAGTTGCCTTGCTTTAGAGCAAGCTTTAAAATTTTAAGCTTCAGATTAAAATCTCTCCTATTAAATAGCTTAATTTGATCTTAGGTACATTAAAGACCCCCCCCCAAAAAAAAAAAAAAAAAAAAGGTATGTTAAAGACCAAGATAAACAATCCGTTTTGTGACACACTTAGCTTGTTAAAATTTGCTATACTTTTTCCACTCTCCCCGCCCCATAATTTAGTCTTATTTTTATTTTCATGGTCAAACTTAAATTTTTTGACCAAATACTTTCATCATCTATATTATTATTAAAACTCATTGCAAAATGTTGCCATGTGTCAATGGCAATACATGTGTATGCTGCCATGTGTCACCTTCTCTTAACCAATGACATAATGCCAAGTCATATGTATAGTCACATATCTATCTATATTATTCTGAAAAGCAATCAATTACAATTTAAATTAACGTTGTTAATAAATAAGAATTTTAAGATGATAGAAAATGTTTTAGGTTTAAAAATATATAAACACACCTCCACATGATTCTTGGCCTCTTCAATTTCCATTTTAAATGTTCATAACTACTAATTTTTTTTTTTTTAAAAAAAAACATTTTAGTTTTGGTTTGGTAATACTCCATAAATAATAGAAACTAATTACAAACATGGCTCAAAAACCACAATCACTAATTGTAACATAAGTACATTATAATTATTCTTAAAAAATTTTCACAAGCACGTTCTTTAATCTCATACTGTATTACATTAGATAACACGGGGCATCGCCCGGGCCAAAAACTAGTTTTTATACGAAAAGTATAGTCATGCAATGTGTCTCAATGTGTTTTAATTTAGGAAAATAATGTCCGGAATAACCCCACCTTTGGGGCGTCCGCTAAAGATAATCCCACCATTGGGTTTTTTTTTAATTTTTTATTATTTTATTTATTTTATTTATTTTTTTTTTATATAACCCCACCTTTACCCCCCCCCCCCCAAAATCTTTTTTAATGGTCCCCTTTTACTTGGAATCGGTTGAGTAGTAATTTTTTGTAAAATTTAATTTACATGTGTCATTACTTGATTGATAAAAAATATTTTTTAAAAAAAACGTAAAAAAAACCGCCACCCGCCACACCAATTCAACCACCACCATCCCCACCACCACCCAAACCCAAACCTTAGAACCACCATCTCACCCAGACCTGAAACCACCGCCGCCTAAAAGCTGACCATGCTGATGACCGGAATCCCACCCAGCCAACCCAACCCCATTAACTCAAGACTATTCGAAACCCACCAAACCAAATCTGAAATTGGGTTTGACGCGAATGAAATCGGAGGACGGGGGAGGTCGGCGTGGCCGGATTCGTGGGACAAGGGAGTTTGCGCGTGGCCGGATTCGTGGGACAAGGGAGTTCGGCGGTTGGATTCATGGGACAAGGGAGTTCGGCGACCGATCTCTGGGAGGGAGTTCAGCGGTCGAATTCCGGAAGGTCGGCGCAGCCTCGATTGGTGGCAGGGGAGGCGGTACGACAGGTTGGTGGTTTGGCTAGTGGGTGGTTTTTAAAATTAATTAATTGATTTTTTTTTTTTTAATTTTTTAAATTTTATTATTTGGACCAATAAGGTGCCAACACGGGTCAAGTAATCTGCTATAATAGGTTAACTGACCGGTTGGAACCATTTGAAAAAGATTGACATTAAAGGTGGGATTATTTAAAAATAACTCAACGGTGGGATTATTTTAAAGACGCCCCAAAGGTGAGATTATTCCAGACAATTTTTTCTTTAATTTATAAATTACATATATTTTTTTCAATTTTTGTTATATTTTTTTCAATTTTTGTTAATTATAATCAAAGATATTGATGGTAAAAATGTTTCTTGAAGATTACAAAATGAAATAGACATTATAGTATGGGACGAAGGAAAGTTATAATGACAATCTTAGCTTAAAAGAATTTCAAATATTGTTTCCACAATAATATGTAGTGTATTACAATCTACAACTACATAGTAGGACAACACTATTATTATGTTCATGAACCAATATATACAACATTTATGGTTGTGTTTTGGTGAAAAACTCAAAGTTGAACTTGTTGTGTTAGTTGATTTTGACAAGCTAATTATATTAGTTTTTTTTTTTGGTGCAAACGAGAGGCAAAGCCCCAGCTAATTATATTAGTTGAATTGACTAACAAATTTTGTTAGCTAATTGCATTTTTTTTTTTTGGTAAATAGCTAATTAATTAAAATAATTTGAGTATTTAAAATAACAAATAAATACATTCACATATTTTACAGTATTTTGGAAGGGTTTTGGATTAAATAAGGATATAATTGTCATTTCACCTAAATTTTTTTAAATAAGCAAATGAAAAAGCTCCTCAAGCTTATTTGGTGGAATAAACTCTTCAAATTAGCTAACCATCATGCAAACACCCTAATTAGCTTATTGAATTGGTTAATCATCTAGAATTGGTCAAAGAAACTATTTTTCCCCAAAAAACTCACCAACAAAAACACTCTTAGGTCGTGTTTGGTGAAAAGCCAAAAGCTAATTGGTTTAGCTAATTTTGGCTAGCTAAATGTATTAACTGATTTGACTAACTTATTTTATTAACTGATTGTACAAAAGTGTTTGATAAATAGATGATTGCTTAAAGATGTTTGAGCATGTGAAATGACCAATAAGCTAATTGTAGGGGGTAAGCAATTGAGATAAGATTTTAAATTAAAAGTGGATATAAGTGTCATTTCATCTTAAGATATTGAATAAGCTAATGAAAATTTTAAAAAGAGTTTATTCAATTAAATAAGCTCTTTAAATAAGCTTTCCACCAAACACTTTAAGTTAGCTTGTTTAATAGTCAATAAGCTAATATTGGACAAAATAGCTAATTTTCCTCAACTAAGCTATTTAACAGACATAGCCTTATATTTTTTGACAACAGCTAAATGCATTAAATTAAACAAAGTTGCCTCCTTTGGATCCTAAAATTTTAGATCTCCAAATCCGACCCATTGCCTCCTTTACTTGGTGGTGATTTTTTACTTGAAGATAAAGTTGAGGATGAGACCGTAAACACAAAAAGCATCCCTTGAAAACTTGTAGAACTTAATGATGAAAAACATTTTCTTTACAAAACAAGGGAAGTCAAAATTTTCAACTCGCTTCCTTACCATCTTTTTACTTTCCTCTCAGGCTCTCATCTATCCTTACATTCTCACTTCTATTTTTTTTTTATTTTTCTTGAACTTTTTTTGTATGCATCTAAATCCAAACAAAGGAAAACTAATTTGCAATTGTATTTATGAAAACTAGTTTTTCATTGAAAAAATGTTTAACATTAAACACCTTTCAAAAAAAAGAATGTTTAGCATCAAACAAAACGGGTCTAAGGAAAAGGAAAAAAGCGGAAGAATACATTGAATAAAAGAGGGTATATTAATTGTCAGATTTTATCCAATATAATATTTACAGATGTGTTGGTCCAACATTTACGAGTCAAACATTTGGAAGTAGGGGGAAAGGTAAGGGGATCCCCCCTCCCAACTCCCCAAGACCTCAAACCTCCACAGGTAGCCAAGTAAATCAAGACTTACTTGGTTACTTGTGTCTAGATATTATATGATTTTCGATTAATGAAATAATTTTCGTGTTAAAATTATAATGAATATATACTTACTATGTGAATATTTTTGCCTGTCGCCAAGCAAGGGGTTAACAACAGATATGGAAATACCTCTACAGATGAATGCCAAAAATATACTAATCACAAATTGAGCTGAGAAAATAGTGATGGAACAAGATCAACCACAGACCATGCAAGGCCTGCATACTGGATAAATCTGATGCCAGTGTCAATATCGAAAGAATCCTCACGGGAAGAGAAGAATATTTTCTGAAGGTACCCTGATTGCTGCTTGGTTTTGTCTGAATGTTTACCAGTTGTAGATCCAATGAGTGCAGGAAGATAAGTCGTCGACCTTACAGAAATACCCATTGTATTCAATGCCACCGGCAAAATCCACTTTGCCAAGGCCTTGCTGCAGTACTTCACCAGTAGGATGGTGGGAATACCCACAAGGATCCGCCCGATAAAAGTGGGAGGTGCAAGTGCAGGGGTAAAAAGGCGTGGCACATCCTCATGGTGAAACTGGTAATATGTCTGTTGTACCCCAGAAACCTTCACAACACAGTTCATATGAAATCATGTTATAACGTACACAAACTTTTATTTCTTAGAATTAATTGACTTATTTTTAACATAAGCTGGAGAGAAATTCCCATCTCCGACAGTAGAGTGCTAATTATGCCAAAAAAAAAAAAAAAAAAAAAAAAAAAAAAAAAAAAAAAAAAAAAAAAAAAAAAAAAAAACCCTTAAGAAACCCACCAAAACACCCTGACACATGCTAGAAACAACTCGTGCTTTTAAGTTACAATGCCTCTATGAGAGAAGGTAGATATGAATGTATCGTCCCTCATACTGAACATTTGCCACATTAAATGCAAAATACAAAGGTCACTCCACACTTTTGACTTTTCCCTTCGTCTTATTTTTCTCTGAGAATTCATAGGAAAGCAAGAGGCATATGCAACAGATAACACGGAGTATAGGATTGGGGGTAGGCCAAGTCCTCATTGAGGACACTATCTTCAAGGATTAGATGATCCTATATTCTTTTCACTATTCTCTTAATTTGACTTTTGTTCTATCACCAACTTAGGGCTTGTTTGGCATCATTTTTGGTTTTCAGTTTCCTGTTTTTTTGAAAACTAAAAATCAAAAACAGGAAACAAGAAAAAGGTGTTTCCACTTTTTTGTTGTCAGTTTTCAAAATTACCATGATTTTAATAAGTCTAAATGTTTTTTGATCCATTATGTAACATATGTAATATACTTTTAAAAAACAAAAAACCAAAAAACAGAAAACCACAACGATGCCAAACGGACCCTTAAAAGCTAGTTTTACTTTTAACAGAACCAGATACATGAAAACCTCATTTCTAGAATGCATAGACACCTTGTTTCAGAAATCCCCGTGGCAATTAAATGAAATAAACAATGATACTTTAGGCTCGTTAAGGACACTTACAATGCCAAATGCAACACCATTGAAGGCTGTATGGAACTCAAAGCTTGGCGTTGGAACCTCAGGTGTTGGGTAAGCAAAGAACAATAAGAAGCTAAGAGCAGCCCAAAATGTTGTAACTGTAAATTAGCATGATCTGGACTAATTAGAAGACATGAAAACAATACCAGAAAATGCATTAATTAAATTGTAACCCAAATCTCAACATAGTGCAACAAATTAAGAAGGTTCTAGGGATCAACAAATCTCCACATAGCGCTCCTGTATTTGCAACCCCCCCCCCCCCCCCCCCCCCCCAAACAAAAAAAAAAAAAAAAAAAAAAAAACCCTGAGGCCCTCGCTATTCTTCATGCTATTGACAGCCCCTGCATCTCTAATAAAGCTATTGAAGTTTGGACCGACTCAGATGCCTTGATCAGAAGCATCCATCATGTAGAGACAGCAAGGAGGGAAATCAAGCAGATCATCAAGGAAATTAAAAATACCGCTAATTCCTTCATATCTTTTACAATTTAAAAAGCTGCAAGATCTGTAATTGCCGGGGCACACAACTTTAGGCTCTTTTCTCTTTTTCTTTTTTGGTTGTCAAAAAAAAAAAAAAAAAAAAAAAAAAAAAAAAAAAAAAAAAAAAAAAAAAAAAAAAACTCTCCAAACGTCATGTCTAAAATGCACTTATATATGATGTCAACTAATACTCTTGCCCGTTTCTCTCAGCAACCCTGAAACAAAGTTATGTGCCCAAGACAAGTTCAAGGCACATCACATCCTCTTCTCAACAGTACGAAATTGATTTCCATTCAGTGATACTCAAGTCATTGCTCATCAAATTTATGTTCACTTCACTCAGTTTCAACAAATAGAACACAACACTTCAAGTTTAAATTTATGTTCACTTCACTCTCCCACCCTTGATTGCACCCCTGGTTTTTAGCGCTTTTACTTACGAAAATCTATATCTAAATATCTAATTTCTACACCTTTACTTGAAATTGATTTTTAGTTATTACTCCCTCCGATCCTTTAACTTTTTCTTGGTTCACTTTGATGCGTTTGTCAATGCACATTTTGAATCGTTAACATCCCTAATTACATATAAGAAAAAATTATATAAATTTGATATTCTGAAAGTACTCATTGAGACAAATCAAACTAGACCCAATTGATCACTTTTTTTTTTTCCTGATATAATGAAAAGTATTTAAAAGAGTTTCTTAAATTGTTAGTAGTGTTTGAATTCCAAATGAGAAAATCATTCAGAATCAAAGGGAGTAAGAAGTTACAACTTTGCCTACAGAATAATTTTCCATGTAGCCCTAAAGCCACTTATGGAAGATAATAGTGCCAACTAAACATGATCAACCTTCTTATTAGAAAGGGAATGTCTCTTTTCATAAAGTTGGAACAATTTCAAGATGGATTACAATAAAGTATCAGGCAGTTAAGAGAGACCAAAGCCCTTATAAATAAGAATCCTCGTTCAACTCACTAAATTAATTCTAAGCACATGCATCATCGTTCACTAGGCATGGGTTCTGGATAATTCCAAATTGCTTACATACTCTACTCTATGGGAAAACGATTCATATCAACAAAATTTTACCATATAGAGAAGTAATTTCACGGTCTTGTTTCCATAGTCAAAATCCTAACCATTTGATAGACCAACGTCACTGAAAATTCTGCACCAGTACTGCATGCAGAAGGACAGAGAGAAAATAATCCTAATACACAACAGAAAAAAGCAGAAGAAAAAGTGCAGAGGACTGATCGTTATAAATCCCTATGGATCCTATGCTTTGCAATCCTATGTCATAGCCACCAAACCACAAAATGCAGCCACCTTTTCTAGAAACCAGATCAGGGTAGCATGACATTTTGTTTCCCACATTAAAGAGAACAAGAGATACAAAGAGGGAATTTAGCTCTTGTTTCACATTCCACCCCAGATATACACGAAAAATTTAATCGAAATTTTCTCTTTCATGGCAGTATGGCTACACTTATTCTCTTAAGAAAATTTCTTTTTTCTTTCTCTTTTTTCTTTTTTTTTCTATTTTTTTTTTTTTTGGGGGGGGGGGGTGGCTGGTGAAGGTGGCTGTTGATCCAAAATTTTGTAACAAGTAGGGTTTCATTTATTTTATTATATTTATTTATTTTAAAACTATGAAACAGCTCAAATAAAGCAATAGGAACAGTGCTTTCCACAGAGCCCTCTTCCTTCTCAGCATGGAATCCGCATGTTGCAGATTTTCAGTTCCAGACCCTTTTTGGAAAACATAGAATCAGTAAGGGGCCATTCAATTCATCACAACTTCACAAGGAAAGGAAACAGGTGAGGAATTGGGGAAAGGAACCATGAAAGAGATTTAACATTAAGTTTGGTCCAACAGGATATAAATCTAATTCCTCAATCACTTGTTTGGCTAAAAGATCAGAAGAAAGGGATGATGTCTTATTAACCTTCAAGCAACCCCAACAAGCACCATGGCAGCCTTATCAACTATCCAATGGAGTAATGTATATTGCCGTCAGCTGCTTTGTTAAGCACTCTTATCTTTTACCATACTGTCCTTCCAATCTAGCTGCTTAGAGGTAAATTTCATCACCATGCTCCAGTTTCTAGGACCTTATTAATTGTTCTCTCTTGGCTGCTACTGATAACAGCAGTGGCAGAGTTCTTCAGAAGTTCTTGTGCACCAATATGTTAGATATTAGAATAGACTAACTAGAGATTGACAGACACTTCAGATCAAAATCGCAGCCAATGCGCAACAATGGAGGTGGATGCTAGTTGCATCTAAAGATGGCACTGGGCCTAGGGCTGGCAAAAACTGACCCGACCTGATAACCCGACCCGAACCCGACCTGAAAATAGCGGGTTAGGGTTGAGTTTTTCAACCCGATTAATTAAATGGGTTGACACGAACCCGACCTGAAATTAAATGGGTTAGGTTCGGGTTGAGAATTACAACCCGAAAATGACCCGTGTAACCCGAAAAAAAAAAATTATTGGATCAAACTATATGGTGACAGTAACATTTTTGCGTGAAACTAGTTTATAAGCTACAAGCCCAACTAAGTTAGCCCAATATTAACCCTAACTATATATAACACTTTCAATCTCATTTCCTTAAATTCTCAAAGATAGCCGCTTCACTCTCACTCTCAGTTTCTCTCTCTCTCTCGCCTTCATAAATCTCTTTGCTGCGTACTACTCTAGAGGCAAGAGTCAATAGCAGATCTCCTTAAATCCTCGAATGGATCAGCTCCATAGCTTCGAGTTTGACAATCCCAAATAAATAGCTCGAACTAAAGTGACTACAAATAATCTATTCTTTCTCCCTGTCTTCTTCTAAGTTTTTTTAAGCTATTAATTTTGTAAATTTACTTGCTTGTTATTTCAACTTAGTTATAATTATTGTTGGTTTTTAATTCGATTGTTGTTATTTTCATGCAAATAAATTGTTCAAACTAGTATACAAGTATAAATTATTGTTCTATTTAATTTTTTTTTTCTATTTTTCGTTTGTTTGACTCTTATTTTCTGGGCTTATGAGCGATTTTATGCATATGCCATATTTATTTGGTACTTAGATTGTGGATTATAGCTTTGAAATTTCAAAAAAAGTAGGTTGTTCAAGTTATATTCAGGTTAAAGAAAACAAATTTAGACAAAAAAAAAAAATCAGGTCATAAGGTTATTTTCGGGTTGACCCGAACCCGAAAATATCAGGTTCAGGTTGGGATTTTCAACCCGAAAAGTTAAATGGATCAGGTTAGGGTTGGGAGGTTTCTGACCCGAAAATAGGTGACCCGAACCCGATCCGATTGCCAGCCCTAACTGGGCCCGAAACACAGCACCATGGGCCTTGGCCGCTTTTTTTTTTTTTTTTTTTTTTTTTTTTGGGAGAAGCACGAAAAGACATGACAACACAAAGCACCCTGAAATAAGTTAAATTTGGCTTAGGCATGCAAGCACGATGGCACATGGCAATGTGCCATTTTAAAATTTCTGCGCGCCACCGAGTGGTCTCATTACTCATTTTAAAATTTTTGCGCCCTATTAACATGCTGTTCTTCCCTCATTCATTCCAGGGCAATATGCCAATATCCTAGCGTATGAAGCTATAATACAATCACTCTAAAAAATGCAATTACTCAAAAATAGAAACATCAAAGTTCTTCAAACAATCCTCTTGTAAATCTTTCAAATCTAATGCAATTGCAAAGCTTTCCGCATACAGTACACAGATAACAATGCATCAGTTATTTTGAAATTGCACAAGTAATTAAAGTTCAAACCAAGTATAGGACATTCATTTCGAAAAGGAGTAACAACTTAAGTAACCCCCCTCCCACCATCCCAAGCCAAAAGTGGATCCAAGAGCTGTATTTCACCACCAAAGACCATAAAAACACTACAGCTGAATTTCAAGTGATTATGGGCGCGTTATGTTCAATAGTTCTCTGCAATTCAGCTGATTATGGGTACGTGTCCAAGTGTCCGACTTGGCTATTTTGTGAAAAAGAGATAACGCAGGAGAGAGGAGCTAATAAAACTGTAGGGAAGATCAGGGAAACGTAATATCACCTCTTGAAAGTGACAAACTATCCTCCCTAAAGCCCTAAGTATATATAAAATAATAGTTATCTTCCACCATAGCTTCAATACTAGATTTTACCCCCTCTTTCATTCCAGCCATAGTCTGGTTTGCAGATTAACTGCTCTTTGGATCTCAATCGTCTTATATTAAAAAGATCTAGTTGAATGGCTTTTATTTCGGATTTACTTCAGCTTATGTATTAACTTGATGCATTAATTTCATCTGAATGCAGAACAAAAGAGGATGAGCTTTGAATCATCAAAATGGAATCATGCTTACCATTTTTACCAGAAGTGATAAAAGTGTCGACATATTCATGGACTGTGAGCCAAAATGCAAGGATTGTCAATCCAAGAATCAACCCGCCTAAGACATCAATCAAACTGTGCATGCCAAGGTAGATTCTTCCTAACAAAAAAAAGTCCATTTCAACTTCAAGATATAAATGTCAGAATAACTAGTGAATCGACCACATGTATGTTCATCTCAAGACATACCAAAGGCTATAAAGCCAACAAGCAAGCAAACCAAAGCGAGACCAGCAAATTCTTCCGGACCAACACTTCTTTGGTTATATGATATAACATAATACAAAAGGTACCTGTAAATTCCAAGACACAATTAGAAACCATTATTCAACCTACACAAATATTTTAAAAGAGAACAGAATTCAAGTGCATTATGTCAATCAATAAAAGGGGCTTAATCTAACACCCCCATCAAAGTTATGGCACCAAAAAAATATGATTAGAACATATAGGACTCAAGTCAATATCATTTGAGGTGAAGAATATTGGCCCCAACACCCAATAAACATGACCACCATAAAATATTAAGGAAGCTCTTAAGTCACGTTAGGACTCAACAACTTTTTGCCTGCATCATTACTAATTGCTAAAAAGAGGGTTAGCAAACCACTTTCCTATGGAGAAGACAAAAAAAGAGACATAAAGCCTGTATTCTTATGAGTCAATGGCTCAATGTCTTACTTCTAAGGGTCTGTTCTGTTCACCTTATTTTCACTTATTTCAGGTGTAATAAGTTCAGATAAGTTCAAATAAGTTCAGTTAAGTTCAGATAAGTTCAGATCAGGTCTAATAAGTTTTAATAAGGGTTAACCAAGTACAAATCACATCTAAAATAAGTTTTAATAAGTTCAGATAAGTTCAGATAAGTTCAGGTAAGTTCAGATAAGTTAAGATCAGTGAAAATCAGGTGAATAGAACACACCCTTAATGCTTTGCTCTCACTATACACCAAGGCTCTTTGAGTCTGACAATAATGAAATATACGTAATTTCACAACGATGCAGCATATACAGCATTGTATTGCCTTCTATAGTACAAGGTAACACAATTACACATGCAAGCTGTTCATTTCCTTTAAATTTCAATTACTTTCCTTACCAATTATTTCCACTTCTCTGCATGAATCTAAAGACTTGGGACTAATATGGAGAAGAAGCTGTAGGTAAGTATACAAAAGCCTGAATGCAAGCTTTCTCTATCAACTATTGTCAGAAATATATTACCTCGAGCTATATGTCTAGCTAGAGCTATGACTCATATTCTATAGCACACTATTGCCTATTCACTGGAAAGCTTTCTCTAAAAGCCTTACAGTAGATTAAACTAAGGTGATCATATAACCAAATAGGCAAATAAAATACATAGATTATAAGCACTTCTAGAATTCGAAGCAGCAATCACTGTACGATTGTGAGCTGTGACAACTGAAGCTATTTATAAAATCAACTACCAGGAAACTTAGAAAAAATATTATTACCCAGATAAGCAAACTGTGTTGAGGGTATGAGATGAAGGCAAACCATATTCCTGTGCATTTTCTTCTTCATCTTTAGTAGCAATCAATCTCCTAACCGGAGGGCAACTCGGCCTTGGAGCCGAAATAACATCCTAAACATACACAAAATTTAACAGAAACACCTCAATATTATTCTCTATTTCTCACACATTTAGTCAACTTTGAACCAAATTATACCTTTATACAATTCCCAACATAATCACAGAAAGCCATTAAAAGTGTCATTTGCCTTGCTAACTTCCCATGTCCACTCTGCAATATTTTCATCCAAAACAAAAACCCATTAATCAAAATTGCCCACAACAAATCTTCAAAAACCCATGATTTATTATTTAATTTAAAACAAATAAAATAAAATAAAAACATACCCAAAAAAGGAGAGGAAGGAAACCAGTGTAGAATGGCACAGAAACTACACATGATAGCACAGTAAACAGAACATCATAAAATTTATGCCGTGATTTCTGCAAATTTACCCAAAATTCAGCCAAAATAATCAATACTCACTTCACAAAGTCAATTAAAAAGCATTAAAATAAAAAAAATAAAAAAAAAATTATAGATTTAATTAAAAAAACCTGGATCTGAAGAACAAGGGGAATGCCAGTTTTAACATGGTGTATAACCCAAGGTTGTAACAAAGATCTAATCTTTCGAGTAAAACCCAAAAAAGATGAAATTATAATCCATGCTACAATTCCACAAAGAAGTTCTACTTGCCATGTTGGTATCTTCTCCATTCTCTCTCCTCTTCAGGTATACACAATTACAAGGAAGGAGAAAGATGTAGAAGATTCAAAGAAGAAATTAGTTTCCAAAATTTTTGATTCCTAATTACATGAATTTTGTGGGGTTTACCTAAACGAGTAAATGGGAACCACATGACCCATGATACTTGTGGGATTTTAGGTGTCAAATAGACAAAAAATGGGGCAATGAAAAAGACAAGTTTGAGAAAAAAGTTTGATTGAATCAAATAATGTAGTTACAAAGAAAATGATGGTGTTGTTTTCAGAGGTTTGATATAGGTATTGTGGGTTATGGAATAAAAAAAGGATGATTAAGAAAGGTAATTTGACTAATTTGTCAATAATGGGGGTTTAGAGAGTAGGACAGTATTGACAATTTGACATTGGACTAGTTAACAACTTTTGTGCTATCATGGATACTATTGGATTTAAGCCAATTTGAATTCGTTTCGTAAAGTTCAATTTTTATTTTTTGTATGATTACATAACATTAATTACCGGTTGGTAGTGCTAAAGCTATTTCAATTTGGAAAATTTGTCAAAAATAAGCCAATCTTTAATCGATTAGCTCAAAATAAGTCAACCTTTTAATTAACTAAAGATAAGCTAACTTTTATTATAAAAAACCCAAAATGAGTCATGGCCTGTTGTTTGTGGAGGTAACCAGTTATTTAAATTAAGTATGCCATGTGTTGTAATATGAGTGGAGCATTTACAAATTTTAATTAAATTAATTTTTAAGATTTTTTTTTTAAAAAATTTCTCTCATCTCCCACCTAATGAAGAACAACCCCTACCTAGCGCCGACTATAATTCACCTGGCCACCGCTGATCATCCCTTACTCGGCCACCGCCGATTTTCTTTCTCTTTCTCCCCTCACAAGACCACCACCAGTTCCTCTCTCTCTCTCTCTCTCTCTCTCTCTCAGTTTTTTCCATTTTTATGGTGGTTTTTTAGGTGGGTGTTTGATTTTGGGGTGAAAGGACTGGGTTTCGGTGGTTAGGGTTGGGTTTTGGGGTAGATACGGTATTAATTGGTCGTTAGGGTAGTGATTTGAGGTGGGTATGGTGGTTTTGAGGTGGATTTCTTAGCAGGTCTGCGGGTTTGGGTTGGTTTCAGTCGAGGGCGACGTTCGGGGAGGGAGAAGAGGAAAGGGTCTGGTGGGGGAGAAAGAAGGCTGACCTTCATGGAGGGGAAGGAGAAGGGTCGAGGGTGGGAGGGTTAGTAGGGCTGGCTCGGCGGTGGGAAGGGTGGGGGAGGTGGTTCGTGCAATTGTCGGCGTGTAGGGGTGGTCAACAGTGGGGATGGTTTTTTTTTTTAATTATTAATTCAACTAAATAATTTTAAATTAAAACAAAAAATACGAAGTAAAAGAAAATGACTTGTTTAGTAGGTTTTAGGTCATTTGACCTATTCAAAGTAAATAACTCTTAAAAGTTAACTTATTTTTAGTTAATCAAATGTTTGGCTTATTTTGAGCTAATCACACAAAGGTTGGCTTATTTTTTAAAAATTTTCCTTTTAATTTTGGGTTTTTCTACAAGAGTAACCCTGTTTTTTTCACTTTTCTACGTTGTGCCCCAACATGTATGACTTTCTACACGGTAACCCCAATATACCTTTTGTTTCCATACGGTAACCTTGCCGTTAAAAAATTCCGTTAGTGGGGCCCACTCTCTATTTATTAATATTATTTTTATCAAATTGATATTCTGTCAAAGGTTTTGAGGGCAAATTGAGCTCAGATGTGGCAAAAAAAATAACGTAGATGCCTCGTTTTGTGTGTTTAAATGTTAACACGTAAATCGAGATATTTCTTAATAAGCAAAACGAGGCATCTACGCTATTTTTTTTGTTTTCCGACAGCGGGGAAAAAGGAGACTAGCTCCCAACAGACTCGGGATTACTAAAGGCGTACCGATAAAGACTATGAGAGAGTTTAACTCTCTTAACAGAACTAATACAAGGATATAAACTAGGGATGGGGGTACAATCTTCAAAACATGATAGAGCTTCATTGCAATTTGTAGAGCTTCATTGGAGAAGCCAAAGCTTATGAGAACCTTGAATGGAGGAGGACAACAAACTTTTTCCCTTAGAAGTAACCATGCCCTTTACTTCTCCGTTTTTGATATAGTTTTCTTATTGGAAAATGGTGGTAGAAATCGTTGCTTTCAACGGATTAGCTTTGTAAAACCAATATTTACAAAATCATTATTTATTAATGCCCGATTTGGCTAGCCTTTAAAAGAGTGCCATTAAAATTGGTTTTTATGCTTTACGAATAACAATATTTGGATGATACTAAAATTAATGTTTCCAAACAAGTTTAAAAATAAATAAAATTTAATTTGGATTACTTTTAAATCGGATCACTCGAGTTAAATTTTAGCATCTCTAGTTAACAATGCCATCAAACATATTTTGTATACTTTATTTTAGATTACACTTCTCTTTTTGACAATATATTTTCCTACTATTGGCATTTTTTGTTTTTTTTTTTACCCAATTGTTTGCTTCAATTCTATCTTAATTGTGTCAACTATTTGTACAAGTGATCATTAATTGTCAATCTTCCTATAATTGATAAATTGATTGCTCAACTTTCATGTACAGGTTATGCAGTTAAGTCCAACTATTTCTAAAATTGGGGTGATACTAGGCAATTTGCTTGCGATGTATAGTATATTAGTATTATTACCTGAACTGCTGAACATGGTAAAATTAAACAATGAACATGAAAAGATTTGAAATGCAGTGATTCGTAACTAAGTACTCCATACTCCATTGCAATACGCAACATTTTTCAACAGATGTTATACAGACTGGTCCAACAAGGAAATACTCCGTATTAAGTCCAAGAAGTTAAAAGTCAGCTTCATGCTCCGCAAGAACAGAAAATCGAGACACCAAAGAGTATATTTTACACTACGAGATTCATGACTCTGATCCACTACATCATAAAAGATGTCACCTAGAGTATCCAGGAGAGCTGCTGCGGCTACGGCTACGGCTACCATATGGGCTTCTACTCGGACTCCTTGAGCCATATGAGGATCTTGAGTAAGAGCGAGATCTATATGAGCGCCGTCCATATGACCTGCCTCTTGGAGAAATTGACCTGAAAAGGAATAATGGACTAATAAGCTATCAAGTATTTCTCAAATAATACAAAACTTCAAGTAAAAATGAACAAACCGTGAGTAACGCCCCCTTGGAGAATAATCATCCGGGCTGCGCGAATAAGCCCTTCCATACACTGGAGACCTAGAATACCGTGAAGAGGATTGCTTGCGATCATATGACCGACTCCTAACAGCACACACAGAAGCAAAATTAGAGCTCTGAATAATTTAGTTGCTAGGACTAATGGACTATAATACAAATAAAAAAAAAAAAAAAATCCATTCAAGATAAGAAAAATCCTTGCATTATCAGAGGCTCCCCACATACAAGATAAATATGAAATATTTATAGAAACTGAACAAAGCCTCACCTTACACGCTCCCTTGCCCTCATTTCTGAGGGCTTTTTCCTATTCTCCTCAGCAAAAACAACAGTCAGCTCCCTTCCAAGGAGAACATATCCATCCATTTCATATTTAGCATCTGCAGCATCTGCTGGATCCACAAATTGGACAAACCCAAAGCCTCGAGGATCCCTACATAATCATGAACCAATATTAAGAATGCTCAAAAAGAAAGTTCAAAACTATGTTCAGAAGCTCCAGGTATTGCTCAGGCTGATGATAGTAACCACATACATTCTCCGACAAAGCAATTAATAAATCAAAGCAATCATTTGGTGGCTTACCTTGGAGAAGACTTCAATGTCTTCATCACAAAGAAATCATATTCTTTTCTTCCATTCTTCATCAACACTAAGAAAATCTTGAACAAGACATCCACTACTCAATCTTGTACAAACTCTTATAACTTGCTATCTTCAATCTTTAAACACTTCTCAGGAAAAAACACAAAACTCTTAATTACCTCGTGTCTCCAACTTGACACGCTTCTTGAAACAACCACACAAGAAATAGCTTGAAAAAATAACTATGGAGCAGGCAAAGAGTGAAAGAACACAAAAAAAAAACCTATAAACATAGACCACTAGGCAAACAAAGAACAAGGATGTAAAATGCATCACAAACCTTGATCTCTTCCTATCCACCCGATTCTAATATGATAAATGGATTTACCAAAAACTTTAATACATTTGGTAGCTCATTATAGTAAATTAATCACTCTTTGTTATCCTAATCTTAAACCTAGAGCTCAAATCAAGAAACAACAATAAACAAATGTCTTAAAAAAAAATTACAAGAGGCTTCATTAAAACTTACCCAGTATGATAATCTCTAGGCAAGTAAATGTCCTTGATAGGACCATACCGCCCAAAAGGCACCCGTAAATCTTCAGGCCTGCAACAGTAGAACATATGTTAAAACACAACATATTCATGAAGAATACATGTACAAATAAAGAAGATAACAGCTAAACTAAAGCAAATAGCTTAGCACATCAGTACATCAAATCTCGCATAGAAAAAACTTAGCTAAGTCACTGCTGGTATATAGACTTAGGAGGCAACTACAACGAGAAAAGATGGCCTTTCATATCAACAAACAATTTTTTTTGGCAGTTCTAACAAGAGAGGCACAGCAACACATAAGAGGAACTGTAAGAGCATAATTATCTCTCACCTTGTCAAGGGACAGGAGCAGAGATGATGGGAGGTGTAAAAATTAACATATCTTCAAATATGATAAAGAAAATCAAATTAACCTCTTCTTCCTCACACAACAGTCAAATATAGAATTTGAAAAGATGGAAAGGTGTCGTCGAAATGTGACACATCATAATCTAAAGCATGATTGATGACCCAAATAACCATAATCTGGCTTCAGCTAGACCGTGACACCATGGGGTCCAATAGCTAATCAAACCCAACAATATTACACAGAAAACTAATGGCTGACAGTGGAAGAAAGAAAGAAGAGATGCCCAACTAAGTACTTGCCAAATGAAATGGTTAAAAATTGATGCACAAGTATCTAAAAATATCTATATCAAGAACAAGAAAAAGAAGACTATGAAGATTTAGACGGTTCAATTCAAAACTTAAAGCAACTACTGAAATATATTCATTTTATACAAACCACTACAGCACGCTACAATTCACAAATGAAAATTACACTCTTCCCCACGATGCCATGAAAACAACCACGCAAACGCATAGTGCTCCAAAAATAACACTCTTTGTACCTCTGAATATATATATATATATATATATATATATATATATATATATATATATATATATATATATATATACATATCATCACAAAACATTTCCTAACCACCAAGGACGATGCCTAAAATTATCATCTCCAGAGAAAGGAATAAGCTGTTCGAAAAAGTATGCACATCTACATTTCATCCCACAATGTATAAATGTCACAAGTTATCTCTAAAAATAGCTTATATGTAGCAGCATTGCATTACTCAATACAACCAAATAAATAATAATATTGGTGAAGAATGGTTAGGACTTAACAAAACAAACGAATATTGGTAAGGGCAAGTAACCATTGCAGAAAAAACAATCAGACATAAAACTGCTCATGACATAATATACATAGGTAAGCCAAAAGGTCGAACCTGCAATCGTGGCGGAGGTTCCGAACCAACAAACTAGTGGGAGCAGCCTCCTTCCCACGGCTGTAACGGCCTCTCGGAGATGGGCTCCTGTATCTTCTTCCATAATTTCTTGGCGGAGGAGATGGAGAAGGGCTGTAGCTGTAACTTCGTCCCCTCATTTTCTCTGCATTCACAAACCAATCACCATCATAAGAAACAATAGCAAACTACTCCATCCTATTACAAACTTATTATCATGAAAATGCATAATAATTGAGGAAAAAGGATCAATAATGATACTACATTCACGGATACAAAAAAATAATTCCCACCACAATAAAATCCTAACTGCAGGAGGCAAGGTAATGATGCAGACGAGATTCGATCAAGACTTTAACCGACTAAACTAGTCAACGACAAACTTTTATCCCATTTAATACAAAAGTTTTTAACCCACAATTGTTAAAAGAAATTTGTATTGCTCGTAACAACAACCATCAAATTTCCTTCACAAAACTTAATAACCTACCACACAAATACACAATCGATTAATGGGAAGAAAAAAATACAAATCAACGCAATTCATAAGCAAAAAACAAATGATTAAAAGAGTTAATCAGCATATGATAACTCACAATTTTATCAATATTTTTGTGAACAATCAATAACTGATAATTTTAATTTCAAACAAGCAACCCAAAAAAGTCGAAATTCGCAACAATTTCATTGATAATACGTATAGAAAAATCATACAAAACAAATTGCGAAAAAAAAAAACTAAAAATTACCTTGAATTTGAAAAGCAGAAAACTCGCAAATATTTTCGACGTAAATTGAAGAAGTTTGGTAAAACGCAGGTAGATTTGACGAAGGAAGTCCTTTTGGGTTTTTATTGTAACCACGAGGAATATGAAAAAAGTGGTTCGAGAAGGTTCTTCTTTACAAATATACCCTTACTTTTCTTTTTATTTTTCTTTTACGTCCTTCATTTTACTCTTTATTATTGGATGCAATCCCTGGATTTTAGGGATATTGTTTGGCACGTCAAAACGACGGTTATGGTTTTCTGGACTGTGATCTGCAAGCCCATTGTAAAGGTGAATTGGGCTTGAGGAAAATCGACGAGTTTGTTGATTCGGTCCATTCTAGACAGGAATAGTTCAGTCTGCTTTTCGAGATTTTTTTTTTAAAAAACAAATCAATTTATTAAGAAAAAGTCATCTGACATCTACATATGAAATCTAAATTAACAACTACAAAAAATTAAATCAAATTAGGGTTTTCTTTATTAAAGCTACGATCGTTGAAAAGATCTTGCAGTGTGGTACATCTCTCGCATACATAGACAAATAGACAATAGCTAAAATACTAGGTTAAGTTTCGTGCCATACACGGTAATTTTCAATAACTATTCTAACACTACATTTAATTATTAAAAAAAATATGTCAAATTATTACTTCGTAAAATGAATTTTTTATAAAAGAGTCTATTATTAGCAAAACTAGATAAAGCCCGTGCGATGCACGATTTGTTTGTTTTTATTTTTTTTTTATTTTTTTTTCCGTATTTATGAGCTAAAATTTGTTATATATTTAGATAATATTCCTAATATTAAAAGATAATATTTATATTTAATTAATTTAAACTTAAAAAATCTCATTCGTCAATTTTGCTTGCGTGGCATTTGAATTACAACCTCCGTTTCATAAAATCTGCAACAATTTCCCAAAACGGAAACTACACATTATGTGCAACAAACTAAAAGTTACCTCTTTTAGTAAATTTTTTTGTGTCAAATTACCACCATACCCTTACTAAAGTTTACTTAGCTTCAATAAACAACATATTAACTCTTTAACCCAAATTAATTTATCCCTAATTAAAACCCTAACCCACATTCTCTCTCTTCCCTCATAACCATATCCACCACCAACACCACCAATTTTTCTCTCTCCTCCCTCTCAACCACCACCACCACCAGCATCATCCTTATCCTCTTTTCTCTCTCTTCTCTCACCACACCACCACCACTCAGATCCACCGCACCACCACCACCACTCACATCCACCGCACCGTCTTTTCTCTCTCTTCTCTCTTCTCTCGTGGTTGGGGGCGCATTTTTGATCATGGTGGCAATATGGGGTTGCGATTCTTGACGGTGGTGAGGTCGGGTTTCAATTTGATGATGGTGGTGAGGTAGGTCGAGTTTCAATTACCCTCGATTGTCGTGCGACCCTCGCACTCGTGAGGGTCACCGATTTCTCCAACTCCAGTTCGCCGCTGCTTTCACCATTTTCAAAGTCGTCGTCGTACAATTTGGTTGGGTTTGGGGGTCGTGCGATTTGGTTGGATTTAGGGGTCTGCGATTTGGTAGCGTTTTGGTGGTCGGCGATTTGGTTGGGTGGGTTCGTTGGTGGTGGTAAGTGGGGGTTTTGGTTCTTTGGTGGTGAGTTGGGGTTTTGGTTCGTTGGTGGTTGGGTGGGTTTTTAGTGGTGGTGCGAGTTGGTTGGATGGTTTTGATGGTGGTGGTGCGAGTTGATTGGTGGTGGTGAGGTGGGGCTTCGTTCGTTGGTGGTCTGGTGGTGTTGGTCGTCTGGTTGTGGAGTTGGTGGTCTGGTGGTGGTCCGGTTTTGATGGTGGTGGTATGAGTTGGCTGGCTGGGTTTTGGGTGGTTGTGGTGAAGTTGTTTTCTCTCTCATCTAATTAATCACATGCCCTTTTGTTTTCTAATCTTTGCTTAAGAAATTTTGTCTAGGGAATTGTGCAGGCCCCTTTGTTGCAGATTTTATGAAACGGAGGTAGTATTTAATTCTAAAAGAAAGAAATTAAGAATCTCTTATTTAATTGGCTACTACTAAGATTTATAATCCTACGTGGCACTCTAAGAAAATTAGATCCTACATGACTCTCTAAAAACTCTAGGAAAAAACTCCCCTTTAAATCAATCATCAATCAATCAATAACTATATACTAAAAGACACACCAGCAATGACACGTGTCATTTCCTGGTATGTCTGTTAGGTTTTTTTTTTTAAAAAAAAATCAAATTAGGAAACAAATCTTAAACATAAATAAAACGTTAGAAAAGATTTAATATATACTTCCAAATATATTAATACCATAAACATAAGGAAAAAAAAATTAACATAATTTGTGACATATGTAGTGTTACGTACTACTTTACCATTAATAAAACAAGGATTTTTTTTTAAAAAAAAAAGATTTAGTATTTAATTATGTATGATTAGCTTGCCAAGAAAGATATGAAAAAATGTTTTAAGTCGATTGATTATTCAGACAAAAATAATATGTAAGAAATAATGAGTAATAGTGTCCAAAAAAGAAACCTATTTACGGGTTAAATACATATTGTTAAGATATTTATTTGGTAAACAAAAAGAAAATTATATAAATTGTTGGTGAAATATATATAAGTATAATTACATATGTATTTTAAAATATTGTATTTTGCTAATAATAGGCTTTTATAATAAATCCATTTTACGAATTGATAACTTAGTCAAATTTATTTTTTATAATTAAATATAATGTTAATTAAAAATACTTCGTAGTTATTGCAAGCTACCTAACCTAGTATATATACTAGATGAAACCCGTACATCGATCTATTTTTTTTTTTTTTTTTAAAAAAAATATTTTTCATATTTATGTGATTACATTTGTTATTTTATTAGTTTTACGTAATATATCATTTCCTCCGTATTTGTTTTAAAATATTAGATAAAATTCCTAATCTCAAATGATAATATTTCGTATTTAATTAATGTAACTATTAAAATCTCATTGGTCAATTATGCTTATGTGGCACTTGAATTATTTATTGGATATAACTATACTTTATAATCCTACGTGGCACGTTAACTTATTTTAGGTGGCATAATCCGATTGTAGAGTTTTAAAAACATTAATCCTATGTGGCGCTCTAATAATTTTAAAAAAATAAAAATCCTACGTGGCGCTCTAATATCTCGGGAAAAAACTCCCCTTTATATATATATATATTAGATTTATATTTTAAAATACGCATGTAGGTATATTTATATTATTCATCAACAAATGTATCTATATCATTTTATTCTTGTTGACGATGTGTAATCAACTTGTAAATTGTAATTTTCAATAAATATTATTTAATTAAGACTATGTTCTCTTCACCTTAAAAAAATAATATTAAGTAAAAATAATTTCAGTTCAGTAAAATTAAGTTCAGTTCAGTAAAATTAAGTTCAGTGTAAAAATAAGTTCAGTTCAGTAAAAATAAGTTCAGTTCAGTAAAATTCAGTTTTCTTAAAGAAGAATTGTAATAGAAAATCAGTAAAAATAATTTCAGTTCAGTAAAAATAATTTCAGTTCAGTAAAATTAATTTAAGTTCAGTAAAAATAATTTAAGTTTAGCAAATATAATTTTGTTTCAGTAAAAATAATTTCAGTTTAGCAAAAATAAAGTGAAGAGAACGGGGCCTAACACTATGTTTAATTATTAAAAAAAAAAAATATGTCAAGTTATTACTTCGTAAAATGAATTTGTTAGGAAAGAGTCTATTATTAGCAAAATAGATATTTTAAAATATGCATGTATGTATATTTATATTATTCACCAACAAATGTATATCATTTTATTTTTGTTGACAATATGTAATTAACTTGTAAATTGTTTGTAAAAAAAAATGTAAATAGATTTCGATTTCACACATTATTATTCATCTCTCTTACATACTCCCTCCATTTTTAAATACTTGCTCCACTTTTCTTTTTTTGGCCGTTTTTTAATACTTGCTCCATTTCCTTATTTGGAAAGCTTTTATAATATTTAGGCCCTGTTCTCTTCACCTTAAAAAAATAATATTAAGTAAAAATAATTTCATTTCAGTAAAAATAAGTTTAGTTCAGTAAAATTAATTTTAGTTCGGTAAAAATAAGTTCAGTTCAGTAAAATTCAGTTTTCTTAAAGAAGAATTATAATAGAAAACCAATAAAAAAAAATTTTAGTTCAGCAAAAATAATTTCAGTTTAGTAAAATCAATTTAAGTTCAGTAAAAATAATTTCAGTTCAGCAAAAATAATTTAAGTTCAGTAAAAATAATTTCAGTTCAGAAAAATTAAGGTGAATAGAACGGGGCCTTAATTCATTTCTCTCACCTAATAGGCATAACAAATATCATATTTTATTAATTTCATATTCTCTCTCCTCCTATTTCTCCAATACTTTTGCTTTTTACAATTTTTTATTCTTCCATCAACCCCACTACCTCCATATTTTATTACTTTCTCTAATTTCTCCTAAAACTCCACGCATAGAGAAATGAAGCAAAGTATTTGAATAGAGAAATGAAGCAAAGTATTTGAATAGAGAAATGAAGCAAAGTATTTAAAAACGGAGGGAGTAATATTTTAACCTCCCATGTCTTTTTTGTCAACCAAATGACACATAAATCAAATGTAAAGAATATTTGTACAAAGTGGGTAAAGAATAGAAGGAAACCGGCCCGGTAGCATTGGATAAGATAACTAATTTTTAATTACGTAGTATAATTTTCTATTACATTTGTAATATATTATTAGTTGCAATAATTAGCATTTTAACTTTTAAACTACTAAAAAAAATTAAAAAAAAAAATAAAACACGAGCACTTAAAGTCTTAAATATAGTATGTGTTCAAATTCAACTCGACCGTTAAGTAGACCATTCTAAAGGGATATGGAGCTCAAGAGCTTGTGACCAATCTTATAGTAGCAGCAAGCACCTTTGATCACAGTCTTCACCATCTCTTCAGTTAACACCCTTGGATTCCTAAAATCAACTTCAATTTGACTGCTAATGGTTGATGGTCCATCATATCGAACTCCAACCTCCCTAGCTATCGCAGGCAAATTTAATGTAGTGAGGCATGGTTTCTTTAGAACTCGTGCTGCCAATTCGCCTACTTCCACCATTGAACACCGCATATCATTATAGTATGACTTGACCGAATAATGTTGGCATCCAACGAAGCAAATATCGGGATCCTTGCAAAAATTGCGCACTAATCAGGGAGATTACAAATATTATCTATGTGAAAAATCATGCAATGGCTATCATCCGCGTAGAGTACTAATACATGACCTAGATGCCTCCAATTGTAGCATACCATTTTGATATCTACCCCAACAACTTTGTAAGTTTTATTTTTGAAAAACGAACTGAGGGTAGAGATATGGGTTTCCATAAGAGGTCGTGAATCAGTGGTTTTAACAATAACATTAGTGACACCATGAACATTGATACGATAAGTTCCCATACTCGAAAGGTACTTAACTGGTATGCCACTCATTTCAATTCTAAGGTGACTGGATAATAAAAATTTATATAGTTTTCTTGAAATTTTTTACTTTGTTGATTGATGCATCTAGCTAAGTTTTTAGGGCCGGGACGTTTAATATTTCGTACATGAACACCAAAAGTCTAACCGAGGAGATGAATGAAACAATGAATGCAAGATTAACTCTACAGTCAACATTAATTATTGTCATATAGGCTTTGGAATGTGTATAATATAATCTACTCCGTATTTGACCCCCAACAATGTACAATTACAACCCCTCTCATTCATTGTAACTTTGAATTGTAAGACTATTGGGTATTCCAAAAGCTTTGGGAGTAGTTGTAAATCTTGATGTATGGGTTGATACGAAACCTTTAATGTCAAGGCATTGGAGGGCGTAGCAAAGTCTATACTTCATCACTAATTTATACTTGTAAAAAATAATACGAGAGCTCCCATATTTCAACCTTCTAAATTATAGTTTTTTTCTCCATTAATTAAAAAGTTTCAAAATTTTGTGTAACTATGTTAAGTAAATAGAACACGAAATAAAAAGGAATACCATTATTATAAAGATAATATAAAAGATTAGGAATTACTTCATATGTTATTATAGTTGTATTATACAAATATTTTAACAATAAAAGATTTTGCTAAAATGGGAGGAATAAGTTTTGGAGGGAAAAACAACACCAAGATATGACACATGTCACTTTTGGTGTTTGTTTTAGTATTAATTTATTGATTGATGATTTATTGATTTATTGATTGATTTCTACTACAAATAGAGATGACAATCTGGGTTCGATCCAAAAAAAAAAAGTTTGAACCAAATCTACAATATAGTAATATGAAGGAGGGTGGGATTTGACAGTGATCATATATTTGGTTGTTGGTGATGGTTAAAAGGTTGTCTTGTTTACATTCAACAGATCAAAGGTTGTATTTTCTAAGAGCTAATTTATAAAAAAAAAGCATAGTTAACATTTCATTGTAGAAAAAAATATACGTAGATTACTATTGAGAATTTCTTAATAATTTTAATTTTTTTTAAGAACTAATAATTGATTTTTAACATAAATCTAAAAGTTCTAAAGTTTAAAATTAGGATGTCAATGGGGCGCAGACAGGACAAATGTTGGCTTTTCCATCCCCATCCCCATCCCGACCTAATATTCTCATTCCCATGTTCATCCCCATCCCCATCTTCGTCGTGGTCCAAAATTCATCCTCATCCCTGCCCAGTGGGAACAATTTCAAAACCATCCCCGTTCCACCTCCCACTTGGTTATCCACACCTACCTAATCCTTAGCGAAGACCCACGTAAACCCCGCCTTCGAAATACAACAATACTAGATAATATAATAAAAAAAAATCATTGTTAATATTACACATATTTTTTGTTTAATTTATAAGCCTATACATTGTATTATGTTTAATACTTTACCAATATCTTTTTTTATAAATAAAATAGTATAAAAGTATATACTTGTATTTTATTTTATTGTTAAATGACGTTCTTATTTTACCAGGTAACGACCGCATTTATACATGAATGGACAAACATACCCTCGTGTGTATTCTATGTTTTTCTTCTTTGGCCTCTAACTCAATCTAACATTCTTTCCTCCCAACAAACCATCACCGACCGAGAGCAAGGTCATCGGACACATCGTCAGAATTAAAATCTTTTTTTTTTTTTTTTTTTTGTGTGGAGGGGAAAACACCTAATTTTTTCAAAACTCAAGGGGAGAAACGCCTAGAATTGATATGCTTGAAATAGTTCAAGGGTGTTGGTTTTGGACCAAGCTTAGTATTTTAGCCACATCTCAAGATCTAGAAGTGATACTGACTTGATTCCAAATGGGTTAGAAAGTAGACTTACAAAACTTTCCATCGACATATTATTTGTTTTAATCCGATTTTGGATCAAAAGTGTATGGGATGATATCTGGGAATGACCGATATCTTGTGAAAACACGCGACCAGGTTTTAATAATTACAGAGAAGATGCTGACATGCCACAGAATGAAGACATGTCGGCCTGCCGAAATTCAACACGTGGCAACAGAAGCTCGACACTTGGCACAAAAAGTTGTGCATGGGTAAGAGCCACCTGTCAAGATAGATTACTATAAATAAGTAGGTGAGACCTCATTAATGAGGACATGAATTACACTCTCTATCTCTCTAATCTCTCTCTACTTTCTCTCTCTTACTTATCTTCTTTTCTTAAACACCTTTCTGACTTTATCATCGGAGTGGTTATCCCCGGACCACCCCGGGGTTAGCTAACTTCTTCTCATTGTGTAGGTTCTCAGCTTGCCGATAGGGGTATCAGGATCTCAAGTCCGAGTTCTTGGTGGAGTCGGGATCAGACAGAAACAATTTGGCGCTAGAAGGAGGGGAGACATTTGATTACTTCTATCGCCTAAGAACCTCACACAAAACATATATACAACAACAATAATCATGGCCGGAAATAACGGAATACCAGTAGGACAACCCCAGGTGGAGATAGTAGATGAAACCCATACCCTAGAGGGTAATCAGTTCCATATGCCGATAACCCCCCCTGCAGGAGGAGGAGAGGCAGAGGATCCAATGGCGACATTCACCCCAGATGAGTTAGAAACAACTGCAAGAGTAATGAGTGCAATGAGTAGAAAGAGGAAGGAGGCTGAGGCAGCACGGGCTGAAAGAGAAGCTGCTCAGGCAGATAGGGGAATATTGCACCGAAATCAGGAAGAACAGTATGACCAGTTGGAGAACCCGTCGAGGAGGCCCCGACATGAGTCGTCAGTTAGGACGCATACAACATCACGGCAGGATGAGCAATCCTCGAGTCGTGTTGTGAATACCAGAACTCAGCAGCAGATAGAGGGACAAACGGTGCGCACGGTGGTGCAGTTAAGGGCATCTCCATTTGCCCAGCACATCTTGGATCAACCGATGGAAAAGGTGAAGATGCCGACCTGTAGGTATGATGGAAGAGGGGATCCGGCAAGATTCATTACATCCTATGAAGGGCACATGATGCTGTATACAAATTCGGATGCAGTTTGGTGTAAAGTCTTCCCAACAACTTTGATTGGGGCTGCAGCCGATTGGTTTAACAACCTTGAAATCGGGTCAGTGGATAGTTTTGAAAGACTGACCGAGATGTTTGTAGGTCAATATGTTAGTAATAGCGTGAGGCAGAGGACTTCTTGAGAATTGATGGCTGTGGAATAGAAACCGGATGAATCTTTGAGGGATTACATCAGGAGATTTAACAATGAGGCAAACACCATTCCGAAATTGCAGCAGGAAATAGCCGTGATGGCTCTGATGAATGGGTTGGTGGATTCGGATTTCAAGAGATATCTTACAAGAAAGAGCTTGCCGACACTGACAGCAGCGTTCAGCAAGGCTCATGATTACATAAAGAGTGAAGAGCTGATGAAAACAAGTAGCAGACATGTGGTTGCCGGAAAGGGGCAGAGTCAGTATGAGGGGACCTCGTCTGGAGGAGGCAGGCCGAGAACCCCTGCCCCAGGAAGGGGAGGAGGAAGTCGGCAAGATACCAGACCGACAAGGCTTCCAATGAGATACAGCACCTACACCCCCCTGAACACACCAAGGGCCGCAATCTACTCAGTGAATCAGAATGAGAAGATTGGTCAAGGCCGATTCCCATGAAGGCAAGGTCCAGGGACGTGAAGAAGTATTGTATGTTCCATAGGGATGTGGGGCATTATACAGAGGAGTGTACCCAATTGAAGGATAATATTGAGGAGTTGATCAGGAAAGGGCACCTAACGCAATACCGGTTGAATACCGGCAGGAATCAACAGCCAACACAAGCAGTAGAGAGGCAACAAATAGAAGCGAGGCCCGAAAGGACTCAAGGGAGGATAGTCCGACAAGGGGATGCAAGAATACCACCGTTATCTACAGGAAGAGTGGATGTGATAACGGGTGGGCCGATTCATGGAGGAACGATTAGTGGAGCAAAGAAGCATTTAGCGGAGCACCGACATCTGGTGTATGCTCTAGATGTAGATAATCGTCCACGGCCGGCGTCAATACCCCAGGTTGTATTTACAGAAGAGGATGCACGAGGTGTAGTGTTCCCATATGATGATCCATTAGTCTTGATAACCAGGATAAATGGCGCCGACATCAAAAGAGTGCTGGTAGATGGGGCAGCTCAGCAAATGTTTTGTTTGTTCAAGCTTTTAATGAAATGAATATCGGAAGGCAATACCTAAAGCCGGTGTCGTACCCAGTGATCGGATTTAATGGATCGACTGTAAGGCCGGAGGGGAGCATTGTGTTGCCTGTAAGGATGGGTGATGGGTCGCAAGCAAGGGATGTGATGGCAGAGTTTTTGGTGGTGGATGTCAAGTCGGCTTACAACGCAATTATCGGTAGACCGATAATTCATGACATGCAGGCTGTTGTATCAACCTATCACTTGGCAATAGCCTATGTGTCGAACTTGGGAGCTGTGGAGAAGGTGTATGGAGGTCAGGTTATGTCAAAAGCCTGTTATGTTACAGCTTTGAAGAACCCAGTCGGTAACGCCTCAGTTCCATGTAACCCAGCGAAGGAAAGTGAGCCGACGGTGCAAGATTTGACAATGAGAAACTTTGATGCAAGGCCTGAGGAAACACCAAGGCCGATGCCGGGCGGAGAAACCGTCCAAGTTGAATGGCAGCCAGGCAACCCCAGTAGAACAGTGAAAATTGGGGCAGATATGGATGTGGAGACCAGATGTAACCTGATAAGTTTATTACGAGAAAACGCTGATGTCTTCGCATTCTCGGCCAGTGAAATGCCGGGCATACATCCTGAGGTAATGGAGCATAAGCTGAATGTTGATAGAAAATTCAGGCCGATAAGGCAGAAGAAGCGTAACTTCTCAACTGAGAAAATAGAAGCAATCCAGGCTGAGGTTAACAAGCTCTTAGCGGCAGGGTTCATTGAGCCTTGCACATATCCAGAGTGGTTAGCGAATGTGGTAATGGTGAGAAAGCCGACAGGGAAGTGGCGAATGTGTGTAGACTTTACAGATCTCAATAAGGCTTGCCCCAAGGATTGCTACCCACTACCCCGAATAGATAGGCTGGTAGACTCAACTTCTGGCCATGCTATGCTCAGTTTTTTGGATGCGTTTTCGGGATACCATCAAGTCAGCATGCATAAGGCTGATAGGAATAAAACGGCTTTTATAACAGATGTTGGTGTATATTGTTATAAGGCAATGCCGTTTGGACTGAAAAATGCTGGGGCAACCTATCAGAAGTTGGTGGATAAAATTTTCGAGAAGCAGAAAGGGCGGAATGTTGAGGTGTATGTGGATGATACAATAGTAAAGAGCAAGAACAGAGAAGACCATATAGCCGATTTGAAGGAAACATTTGAAACCTTGAGAAAGTACCAAATGAAGTTGAATCCGGAAAAATGTGTTTTTGGGGTGAGATCAGGGAAGTTTTTAGGCTTTATGGTCAGTGAACGGGGGATAGATGCGAATCCAGATAAGGTGAATGCGGTGCTTCAAATGAAACAACCAAAAACCATTCGTGATATACAGAGGTTAACGGGCAGGATGGCAAGGTTAACCAGATTTATCAGCAAATCAGCTGATAAGGCTCTTCCGTTTTTTATGGTGCTAAGAAAGAACAAGGCATTTGAATGGGGAAAGGAACAAAGTGATGCCTTAGAAGTAGTGAGGAATCATCTTAGATCTCTTCCCACAATTGCCAGGTGACAGGCTAAAGTCGTCTCACCTAATCAAAAGTATTACCTAAATCCTCTAACTAAAGTAGATAGGGAAGTAGGGTCGAATCCACAGGGAAACTGGTCTTTCTACTCCTAAATAATTAATATAGTCCAGATTATTTAAGTAACCAATTTTGTTGTTTATAATGTGAAAATATTCTACGGAGATTAAGTTAGGGAGAGAATCAGATATAAGAAGGCCTAGGGTCATAGGTTCACCAATAATTAATATTCCGGGATAAAACATAACAATCAATAATTAACATTGCACAGATAACATGATTAACAGGCTCTCGCAATTTACTAACCAACATAGATCTAACAGGCTCTCGCAATTTACTAGATCTATGTTCCTATTGAAAATAGCCTTTAATATTAAATTAACATCTGCTCGATTCATCAATTCAATATTGCTAAACATTCACAATTAAATTACATCTGCTCGATTCATAATCTAATTGCAAAGAGTTAAAACAATTCAATAAGAAATTATCATGCAAAGTCAATAATCAACAATAATAAATTATCCCTTCATATTAATTATGGATCCCCACAAACCCTAGAATTAAACTACTCGGACATGATTAAATCTAAAACATGCATAACAATGGAGAAAACCATAAGGAAATTAAAATGAAGAAAATACTGAAATTAATTGAAATAGAAATCGTACCAAGACGGCGGAATTACAAAGTAATCGAGATCAAAAGTATAGTAGAGAGAAAAGTCTAGAGAGAGAAAAATATTAAGTAGAGAGAGAAAGTGGAAAGAAAAGAGTCAGTAAAAAAATTCTCCTAAAAGCGTACTTAAACGAAAATAATTAACAACTCCTAATTAGAACTAAGTGCCTCGACAAACATGGCTTTCCAGAAACACGCGCCCGATCGGGCTAAGGGCCGCCCGATCGGGCGCGCCTTTAGCTCGTATCCCTCCGCTGCGCATCTCGCCCGATCGTGCTAAGCATCGCACGATCGGGCGCGCCTTGCACGTTGGCCCTAGATGCCTTGCCTTGCCCGATCGGGGCTATGCTTGCCCGATCGGGCCCTTGTGGCTCCTCGAGGTTTTGGACTTGTGATTGGGCTCGACTCCTCGGCCCAATCCGGATCTCCTCTTCGGGTCTTGAATGTTCGGTCCAAACCTCGGTATTCCAAATACCGAGCCCTTAATCACCGGCTCGATAACTTCTAGCCGGCCTTGGGCTTCAATGACGGTCAACCTCCTCCAATGCTCGTAGTAGCTTCATTAAATCCCGGGAAAAATGCTCCAAAGATGCAATTCCCTACAAAACTCAACAAACACTACGAAAACACTAGAAAACGCACATTAGTAATAAAAGTGGCTCTAAGAAGCCAAAAACACTACTAATTATGACCAAGGGACGGGGGTAAAACACTATATAATATGAACATATCAAACTCCCCCAAGCCAAACCTTTGCTTGTCCCTAAGCAAAGAGCTCCACAATGAACAAATAAAACATGCCTCACCCCATTAATAAAATCAAGCACAAACGATTCAAGGCAAATCAAGTGAACATGCTTCAAAATTAACCAATCCTATCCATCTAATCACCCTTCATCCCCAACAATTGTCAAATAGAGCAAACCACAAGAGCATATAGAATTCAAGACTAGTGCTCACACACTCAACTCTCATTTATGTGGCGAGTAAAAGATGTACTCGATCGCTCTCCATCCCAACCCCTTTAATGTGAACAATGCCCTCCCAAACTCACAACACTCGTGTGTTTAAAAAGACATACACTCAACCTATTAGTCGACTCGGAATATGTCAAATCATAACTTGCATTGATAAACAACACTTTCATATTTACACAACTCTATGCACAAAGTCAAAAGGTCTTTTAAAGCTTGTAATGTAAGGCTAGGGTAAAGGGTAAGATATATTTGGGAATATGTGAGAGAAAAGCTATGCATACGGGAGCCATATCCTAATAAACCAAGGTCAAAAATAAATAATGACCAACATCTCCAACATAACCAACTCCAACAAAATCCACCAAATACAGCTCCAAACAATATAAACAATCCCAACACTTACAAAAATTCACTCATAAAAGTATGATAATATGGAACAAGAGTGAATAACAAACTTTGAACTCAAACTCAAATATTTACAATGAAACTCAATTTTTTTCTTTTCTTTCGATGAACCTTCACTTAGACAATTTGAACATCAAACTTTTTTTCCTTTTTGCTCTTTTTTCATTTTTTTCTTTTTTTTCTAGAAGTTCACTTTCTTTTTTTTTTTTTTTTTTTTTTTTCACTTTTTTTTCTTTTGAACTTCTCTTTTTTTTTCCTTTTTCATCACACTTTTTTTTTTCAAATATGTACACAATAAAACTCATCAAAGTAAAAATATGATCAAGAACAAATAACTTCTCAAACCCACCCAAATTGTGCAAATAAAGTGCACACTACAAACTCCCTCACCTCACTCACTAATAGCTCCCCCAAGCCAAGCTTGGGACTAGTAACCAATGGGGCAAATAAGGCTTGTAATGTGGCAAATAAACAACAAAAGGTCAAGGCAACAACATGGGTAGCAAGAAGGGAACAAATGTATCTAAATAAATCTGAAAGCTACCTAAAGAACAAATGCCTTCGTCCTCCACATGTGCATAATATTGAGTCATGAAACACTACTCATAGTTGCAAACCAATACTCAAATTTATTGACATACCAGGAACTAATCACACATTCCTAACCAAATCAACTAGTCAAGCACTATATTCACAAGTAGTTGGACAAAATTGACGCATATTTAGGAATCCAAGTAATTAAACTTCAAATCATGATCAACTAATCCACAATGCTCACAATCAAATACCAAGAATCAAAACAATTTTTCTCAAGTATGGGGCACAGGGAAGCATGATTTACAGTTCATTGGTTCGTATTTTTGTATTTTTTTTGATTTTTTCAATTTTTTTGTATTTTTCATATAAGGAAAGCAATAAACTAAACTAGAAAGCAATAAAAGCTATACTAAAAAGCAAATAAAAAGAGAGAAGGGAAAGAGAGTTACCAAGCAAAGGATTACCCCCCCAAGCCAAATCAAGCAATGCCCTCATTGACTTGGGAGTGTAACCTACTCCTCGTCCTCATCCATTCTCGAATAGCCACTCCCACCATGGCTAGGTCCCGCCCCACCATGGCTCGAACCACCATAACCCGAACCACCTGCAAAATAGTTAGGGTCCACATTTCCCCCAAGCCCACCAAAAGGAGCATCGGTCCCATATCCATGGACCGACGAATAGTCCACATAGGTACCGTAGGCACTTGAGTCCGTATACCCCCCTTGGGGAGGTTGGAACCAATCGGGAACTAATGAATCGGGGGGAATAGCCCCCCGACGGGCATAATCATCATACATGGGGTACAAACCCCGCCCTAGGTTCCTCTCCACTACCCCAACTCTAGTGTCTAGGGATCCTACCCTAGTGTCCAAGTTCCTAACCATACCCTCTATCCTCCCTTGCCCACTCTCTATCCGATCTAATTGGCTCCTAAAAGCCGAGAAGTCATATGGGGCGTTAGGGTCGATGTTGTAGTTGGTTGAGGAAGTGGGAATGTCATGTGAGTAGTGTTGGGGTGGTGGTTGGTAAAAAAGTTGTGGTGGAGATGGTTGGTGGAAGTGTTGTGGTGAGGGAGGTGCTTGGTGGTGAGGTTGGGCCTCTCCTAAATCTCCTAATTCGAAGGTGTAGGAGGGAAGACCCTTCTCAAATTTGGTGATGGCCGGGTTGGGTAAGGTGAAAGCGTTTTCCCGTCTACCCGACTCCCTATGGATAACCCACCAAGTGTTACCCCCTATCACGTTAATCCAATTTAGCCCTCCCAAATAGACTCCATCCATAAGGGTTGGGCCGGCTACCTTTCCATCTCCATCGGGGGTCCAACCTAGATGTTTGACCGCTATATGGGTAACTAACCCCCCAAAATAAATCGGGACTCTAGACCTACCCGACTCGGCCGCATTGGCCACCCGTTGGAAGTGTTGGGCCATCCTATGAACTATGTTCAATTTATCACTCCTAGGGATTATGTAAGACCCTAGCAATTCTAGTTCATCCCGCCTCACGTTAGCGGGTTCATGCCTCCCAAAGATGGTGAGGCCAACAAACCGTTGCCAAAGTTTTGGAACGGGATGTTGAATCCAAGTGCCCTTGGCATGTTGGAGGTTCAAGTTAGGGTTCCCCGTTAAAGCATGATAAACAAAAGTTATGTTATCTTGGGGTGGTTCAATTGGTCTATCCGATTTTAGATCAAACAATTTTCCAAATTCTTTCAAAGACAATCTAATATCGTTATTAAACAAACGAAATTGAACATGGGAAATTAAAGCATTCGATTTTATGACATTAAAACTAGAAATGAATTCTAGGGTCAAATAATCATAAGTATCATAGTGTAATTGAAACAAACCACTCATGCCAATTCCTTTGAATAATTTTTCAACATATTTATCAATTCCTAGTCTAGACAATGTAGGATGATGAATGAAACGGGTAGGAATTACCTGCCTCGCGATGAGGTTAAGCATCCTAGCCTTTTGCTCTTGGGTGGTGATGACCACCCTCTCCCATCCCGGAATTTGAAGTTCCGGGTCGACACTTGGAGCTTGTTGCCTTGAGCTCTCACCCCTTTGAGTCCTTGACCGTTTGGATGCCATTTTCTTTGAAAATTTGTGGGAATTGAAGCTTTCTCTCTCTTAGGGTTTGAGTGAAAATTGAGAGAAAGTGTTGAAAAGTTGGTGTAGATTGTAGAGAAAGATGAGAGGAGTTGGAAAATGGAAGAATTTTTAAGTTTGGATGAAGGAATTTGAGAAGATCTAAGATTGAAGTAAGAGTTAAAGGTTTGAAAATGGAGGTTTTAGAGAGAGAAAGTAAGATGAAGAAGATGAAGTAAGGAGAAAGTGAGGAAAGAAAGAAGAGGAAAGGAAAAATAAGGGGGGGACGGCCTTAATGCGCGCCCGATCGGGCAAGCCTCGCCCGATCGGGCGAGCCTCCGTCTGTTTGAAACTTAAGTTGCGCGCCCGATCGGGCGGACTCCGCCCGATCGGACGCGAACATGAAGTAGAATTTTTCCTCTTTTTCGCCCGATCGGGCAAGATTTGCCCGACATTTCTTTTCCTTCACTCGATTTTCCACAAAATTTTGCCCGATCGGGCAAACTTCGCCCGATCGGGCGAAATTGTCTCCGTAATCAGGTGTGCTTGCGCGCCCGATCGGGTGTAGTCGCCCGATCGGGCGGAATTAACTCCAGTTGGAACCTCCTTTGCGCGCCCGATCGGGCCCGAATCTAGCTCTGGCTCCGATTTTTTCTTCTTCAAAATTTTTCTAAGTCATTAACCTGTCAAACTCTTACCTGTACAACCACACTTGTAGATGGTGAAATAATCACTCTTCTCTCCTCTCCAAAATAAAAATAAAAACAAAGAAAGGGAACTAGCCTAGAAAGCAAGAAATACGGGTTGCCTCCCGCAAAGCGCTGGTTTATCTAGGTCCCGCACGACCTCCTTACCACCTTTGAGCTCATTTAGGAAGTGGAGCTAAGAGAGTCTCCTCCACATCCTTAGTAGTAGTACCATCATGATACACTTTCAGTCTTTGGCCGTTTACCTTGAACTCTTCGCCCTTGTCGTTCACCAAATCCACCGAACCAAACTTGTTCACTTTTGTGACAGTGAAGGGACCCGACCACCTAGATTTCAACTTTCCTGGAAAAATCTTCAATCTGGAGTTAAAGAGAAGGACCTTATCACCCGGTGTGAACTCTTTTGGTAGGATCCTCTTGTCATGCCACTTCTTGGTCTTCTCCTTGTAGATGCGTGCATTGTCATAGGCCGACAATCTAAACTCATCCAACTCATTGAGTTGGAGGAGTCTCTTCTTACCCGCGGCCTTAGAATCCATATTAAGCTCCTTGATTGCCCAAAAAGCTTTGTACTCCAATTCTACGGGAAGATGACATGCCTTACCATAGACTAGCCTATAAGGTGAAGTACCAATTGGTGTCTTGAATGCCGTTCGGTATGCCCAAAGTGTGTCATCTAGCTTCGTACTCCAGTCCTTCCTAGACTTGGCTACTACCTTCTCTAAAATCGCCTTGATTTCTCTATTAGAGACCTCAACTTGACCGCTAGTTTGGGGATGGTAACCAAGCCCGGTTCTATGATACACACCATATTTCTTAAGTAAGTTGTCCAACTGTCTCTCGTGGAAGTGGGAACCTCCATCACTAATAATAGCTCGTGGGACACCAAACCTAGGAAATATGATTCTCTTGAATAGCTTGATGACTACCTTGGAGTCGTTTGTTGGTGATGCTATGGCTTCAACCCATTTAGACACATAATCGACGGCTACAAGTATGTAACAATTCCCATTGGAAGATGGGAACGGCCCCATATAATCGATACCCCAAACGTCAAATATTTCAACTTCAAGTATCCCAGTTTGGGGCATCTCATGCCTCCGCGAAATGTTGCCAGTCCTCTGGCAAGAGTCACAAGCCTGCACAAAAGTGTTAGCATCTTTAAACATGGTAGGCCAAAAGAAGCCTGACTCGTTAATCTTGGCCACCGTTCTAGAGGGGCCGTGATGTCCACCATAGGGTGAAGTGTGACAACTAGTAAGGACGCCGTGAACCTCCCATTCGGGAACACACCTGCGAAATAATCCATCTGCACACTCACGAAACAAAAAAGGATCATCCCAAAAATAATGTTTAACATCAGAAAGGAATTTCTTTTTCTGTTGGTAGGACAAGTCAGGAGGTAGAGTACCACCCACCAAATAATTAGCGAAATCTGCAAACCAAGGGTGATTCTCTACTACTGCATACAGGTTGTCATCGGGGAATGAATCATCTATTGGAAGAAAATCCTTACCCTCATCATACCTGATACGTGACAAGTGATCTGCCACTACGTTCTCTGCTCCCTTTTTGTCTCTTATCTCAATATTGAAATCTTGGAGCAAAAGAACCCACCGGAGTAGCCTTGGCTTGGATTCAGCCTTAGCTATTAGATATTTCAACGCTGCATGGTCAGTAAAAACAATGACTTTAGAACCAACAAGATATGATCTAAATTTTTCTAAAGCATATATAACAGCAAGAAACTCCTTTTCCGTGGTGGCATAATTGACTTGGGCCTCATCTAAAGTTTTGCTTGCATAATAGATAGCGTGCAAAACTTTATCCTTCCTTTGTCCAAGCACGGCTCCTAGAGCATAGTCACTTGCATCACACATGATCTCGAATGGAAGATTCCAATCGGGAGCACATATGATGGGTGCCGATATCAAAGCCTGCTTAATCCTGTCAAAAGCCTCAAGACACTCGTCAGTAAAAATAAAAGGGGCATCCTTAAGCAGAAGCTGAGTTAGTGGTTTAGCAATTTTAGAAAAATCCTTGATAAAACGGCGATAAAACCCCGCATGGCCCAAGAAACTCCTAACTCCCTTAACATTAACTGGGGGAGGTAATTGCTCAATCACTGAAATTTTAGCTTTGTCCACCTGTATGCCCTTATCAGATACAATGTGACCCAAGACTACTCCCTCTGTCACCATAAAGTGACATTTTTCCCAATTTAGAACTAAATTGCATTCTTCACATCTTTTCAGGATTTTAGCTAGGTTAATTAAACATGCGTCAAATGTGGAACCATAAACACTAAAATCATCCATAAAGACTTCCATAATAGACTCTATGAAATCAGAAAAAATGCTCATCATGCAACGTTGAAAAGTAGCAGGCGCATTACACAAACCAAAAGGCATTCTACGATATGCAAAAGTGCCATAAGGGCATGTAAATGTAGTCTTTTCCTGATCGTCAGGGTGGATCGGGATTTGGAAAAATCCCGAATACCCATCCAAATAGCAAAAGAACTTATGGTTTGCTAACCTCTCAAGCATTTGATCAATAAAGGGGAGAGGGAAATGGTCCTTTTTAGTGGCGACATTTAATCTACGATAATCAATGCACATACGCCACCCTGTAACAGTTCTAGTGGGAATTAATTCATTTTTATCATTTTTAACGACAGTCATCCCACCCTTCTTAGGAACCACCTGTACAGGACTTACCCATTTGGAGTCAGAAATAGGATAGATGATACCTGCATCAAGCAACTTCATAACCTCTTTCTTGACTACCTCTTGCATATTAGGATTCAACCTCCTCTGGGGTTGAACGCAGGGCTTATAATTGTCCTCTAAGTGTATCCTGTGCATACAAAAATCAGGGCTAATACCCTTGAGATCATCAATACTGTACCCTATTGCCCTTTTGTGGGTTCGGAGAACCTCTAAAAGTTGAGAAATTTGTGGGCCATCCAGTGCAGTGCTAATGATCACAGGGTACAATTCCTGCTCATCAAGGAAAACATATTTTAAATGGGAAGGGAGAGGTTTTAGTTCAGGTTTCTTCACCTCTATAGGTTTTGATTCCTGAACCAAATTTACTACCTTCACACAATCATTAAGATCAGATTCCTCGGTGGCAAGAGCTCTTTCTATATCATCCACCTCCTTGCTCCATATGCTCATGTCACCTGCAGACAAATTTCCACAAAGAATTTCCTCCAAGGGGTCCCTTGCAAGAACCTGTGGTAAGCTTTCATCGCAAATATCATCCATTACATCAAGCACATCAATTAAATAGCAATTTTCCTCAAGCATTGGACCTTTTAAAACTTTCCCTAAATTAAACGTGATATTATCGTCGCCTACAGAAAGGGTTAGTTTACCATTTTTGACGTCAATAATGGCTCCTGCAGTATGGAGAAAAGGTCTACCTAATATAATGGGAATTTGCGTGTCCTCAGCCATGTCTAGAACAACAAAATCAACGGGGATATAAAATTTACCAACTCTAACAGGTACATCCTCTAAAATACCTAAGGGGTATTTAACAGAACGGTCTGCCATTTGCAATGTTATATTAGTAACCTTTAAATCACCCATATTCAATTTAGCACAAACAGACGATGGCATTACGCTAACAGAAGCACCTAAATCACATAATGCTTTATCAATGAAAACATTACCAATATGACAGGGGATAGAAAAACTACCAGGATCCTTTAATTTAGGAGGGGATTTATTCTGTAAAAGTGCACTACATTCCTCAGTGAATGCCACGGTTTCAACTTCATTAAAGGCCCTTTTCCTAGTCAGAATGTCTTTCATAAATTTAGCATATGCAGGAACCTGAGTAATAAGTTCTGTGAAAGGAACTGTTACCTGCAAATTTTTAACAACCTCCAAAAACTTACCAAACTGTTTATCCAACTTAGTCTTCAAGTGACGGTTGGGAAAAGGTAGCTTGATAACTGGCGGTGCTTCCCTACTCTTCTCCTGGGATGCATCCTTCCCTGGGGTTGTACCCTGCAATGAATCATCAAAAATATTAGTATCAGGAGTTTTACCCTGCAGCCCTGCAGGGGAAATTGATACAAAGGAATCAGGATTAGCAATGTCAGATAATTCAGGTTCATCCTCTTTGGGCATTTGGGGCCCATCGTAGTGTGAACCGCTCCTTAGGGTGATTGCATTTGCATGATCCGTTGGTTGCATTCCCTGCGCTGGTAAAGCTCCCTGCTGACGAGATTGTAGGGTAGAAGACAATTGGGCAATTTGGGTGTCCATGACTTTATTATGGGCTATAATAGAGTCAATCTGTTGGTCTCTACTCTCCATATGTTTTTGCATATTGGTCAGCATTGCCCTAATTTCTGATAAAGCAGGGTCAGAAGATGTAGTAGGGGGTTGTGATAGGGGTTTCTGATTTGCGTGAGGATGGTAATATTTCTGCTGCGGAGGGGGTGCTTGTTGTGGTTGTTGTGGAGGTGGAGGATTTTGAACATTGGTGCTACGGTAAGATAGGTAAGGATGGTTCCGGTAGCCAGGATTGTAGGAATTGGAGTATGGGTTATTTTGCTTGTAAGTTTGGAAAGCATTAACTTGCTCCATTGAACTCCTGCAATCTTGTTCATAATGACCTACACTGCCACAATTTTCACAGAAAGCATCATTAGCATTGTTAGCAACAGCAGAAACATTAGCAACAGAATTAGAATTGTTCGTGGTAAGGTTATCTAATTTCTGACAAATAGAAGTAAGCTGGGCTTGCAAAAGAGTGACTGAATCAACATGATGCTTGCCCTTGTGAGCAAAACCTCTAGCATTCCCATATTGGGAATTATGAATTGCCATATCTTCAATAACCTGACCTGCATCATCAACATTTAAATTCATAAATCTACCGCTAGCTGCGGAATCTAAAATTGTTCTAGATGCATTTCCTAATCCGTTGTAAAAGGCTTGAATTAGTTGCCACTTAGCCAAATTATGGTGAGGACACTCCCTCTGCAGATCTTTGAACCTTTCCCAAGCTTCATATAATGCTTCATCTGGTTCCTGGGCAAAGTTCTGAATGGCGCTTCTTAATAAAGCTGTTTTCTCTGCAGGGTAATATTTATTATAGAAATTTAATGCAAGAGTCTCCCAGTTAGTAATACCAAGTGCAGCTCTATTCAAACCATTAAACCACAATTTAGCTTTTCCACACAAAGAAAAGGGAAAAAGAATCTCCCTGATTTGGTCCTGCGTTACCCCATTCTGCCTAATAGTATTGCAGTATTGACAGAAATCTGCAATGTGAAGGTTAGGATCTTCACCCTTTGCTCCACTGAATTGCTTCCTTTCTATCATCGTGATGAATTGGGGCTTGATCTCGAACTGGACTCCCTCGAGATCGGGCGTAGGAGAAAGATGTGGAAAATCTGTCAGCGATGGTTGCGAATAATCGCTAAGCTTACGAGGTGTACCCATCTCTAGTTCTGAAACAGATGAATGCTCCGAATCGCTAGAGGAAGGTAATGGATTTCCAGGAATATCACTACTCCCGGAATCTGCTAAGATCTGCCTGTAAAGATTCTTTTGCCTATGGAACGAGCGTTCGATCTCAGGATCGAATGGAATGTAACCTGATCTGGAACACCTGGGCATAAACAAAGAACTAAAAAGAACAGATATTAGTACTACCTCAAAGAACTAATGTCCCTTGAGGCAAAAGAGAAAATAATCTAAACTATAAAAGCAATCAGAAATAAAAATAAAACCGTTTCCCCGGCAACGGCGCCAAATTTTGACAGGCTAAAGTCGTCTCACCTAATCAAAAGTATTACCTAAATCCTCTAACTAAAGTAGATAGGGAAGTAGGGTCGAATCCACAGGGAAACTGGTCTTTCTACTCCTAAATAATTAATATAGTCCAGATTATTTAAGTAACCAATTTTGTTGTTTATAATGTGAAAATATTCTACGGAGATTAAGTTAGGGAGAGAATCAGATATAAGAAGGCCTAGGGTCATAGGTTCACCAATAATTAATATTCCGGGATAAAACATAACAATCAATAATTAACATTGCACAGATAACATGATTAACAGGCTCTCGCAATTTACTAACCAACATAGATCTAACAGGCTCTCGCAATTTACTAGATCTATGTTCCTATTGAAAATAGCCTTTAATATTAAATTAACATCTGCTCGATTCATCAATTCAATATTGCTAAACATTCACAATTAAATTACATCTGCTCGATTCATAATCTAATTGCAAAGAGTTAAAACAATTCAATAAGAAATTATCATGCAAAGTCAATAATCAACAATAATAAATTATCCCTTCATATTAATTATGGATCCCCACAAACCCTAGAATTAAACTACTCGGACATGATTAAATCTAAAACATGCATAACAATGGAGAAAGCCATAAGGAAATTAAAATGAAGAAAATACTGAAATTAATTGAAATAGAAATCGTACCAAGACGGCGGAATTACAAAGTAATCGAGATCAAAAGTATAGTAGAGAGAAAAGTCTAGAGAGAGAAAAATATTAAGTAGAGAGAGAAAGTGGAAAGAAAAGAGTCAGTAAAAAAATTCTCCTAAAAGCGTACTTAAACGAAAATAATTAACAACTCCTAATTAGAACTAAGTGCCTCGACAAACATGGCTTTCCAGAAACACGCGCCCGATCGGGCTAAGGGCCGCCCGATCGGGCGCGCCTTTAGCTCGTATCCCTCCGCTGCGCATCTCGCCCGATCGTGCTAAGCATCGCACGATCGGGCGCGCCTTGCACGTTGGCCCTAGATGCCTTGCCTTGCCCGATCGGGGCTATGCTTGCCCGATCGGGCCCTTGTGGCTCCTCGAGGTTTTGGACTTGTGATTGGGCTCGACTCCTCGGCCCAATCCGGATCTCCTCTTCGGGTCTTGAATGTTCGGTCCAAACCTCGGTATTCCAAATACCGAGCCCTTAATCACCGGCTCGATAACTTCTAGCCGGCCTTGGGCTTCAATGACGGTCAACCTCCTCCAATGCTCGTAGTAGCTTCATTAAATCCCGGGAAAAATGCTCCAAAGATGCAATTCCCTACAAAACTCAACAAACACTACGAAAACACTAGAAAACGCACATTAGTAATAAAAGTGGCTCTAAGAAGCCAAAAACACTACTAATTATGACCAAGGGACGGGGGTAAAACACTATATAATATGAACATATCACCAGGCCTGAGAAGGGAGAAGTGTTGCAATTATACATATCGGCATCACCAAAAACAGTGGCAGCTGTCTTGTTAGTGGAAAGAAGGAAACAACAACAGCCGATTTACTTTGTCAGTCATGTTCTGAATGCGGCAGAGTGCAGATATCCAGTGATAGAAAAAATGGCGTTGGCAGTGATAGTGGCAGCCTGGAAGTTGAGGCCTTATTTTGATGCGCATTCTATAGAAGTTCTCACCAATCACCCCTTAGAGAAATCGTTGCGTAAAATGGATACATCAGGTAGATTGCTGGCATGGGCAGTTGAGTTGTCGGAATACGAAATAAGTTACAAGCCTAGAATGTCAATTAAGGCTCAAGCATTATCAGATTTTATTGTTGAAACCACATACACAGATGAAGAAGAGGAGTTGGGAACATGGCAGGTATTAGTTGATGGATCGGCAACAGCAACGGGAGCAGGGGCTGGAGTTGTGATAACGACTCCAGATGGAAAAATGTTTGAATATGCCATGAAATTTAAGTTCAAGGCAACAAATAATGAGGCCGAGTATGAAGCTGCAGTGGCTGGAATGCAGCTGTCAATAGCGGCAGAGGCAAAACGGCTAGTTTTGACAACTGATTCTCAGCTGGTGTCAAGCCAATTTAGTGGGGAATACGAAACTCGAGAGCCTGCAATGGTGAAGTATTTGGAGAAAATGAAGCAGTTGGCAGCTCAGTTGCAATACTTTGAGATCAAACTGGTCCCGAGATTGAAAAATGCTCAAGCAGATGCACTGGCAAGATTAGCAAGTTCAAGCTTCAATGACTTGGAAAGAACAGTTTTGGTTGAGATCTTAAAGCAGAGAAGCATAGATGATATGTCAGCTGATGTCTGTTGTCTTGAAGTGGGGAACCAATGGTATGACAAAATACTGGCGTACATTGTTCATGGTGTAGGGCCAACAGACAAAGGAGAGCTGAAAAAGTTGCAGAAGGATAGTGTGTGGTTCGTTATGTATCAGGGCCAATTGTATAAAAGGGGGTTTTCACTGCCATTGCAAAGGTGCATAACGGATTCTGAATCGGTAAAGTTAATAGAAGAATTGCACGAAGGAAGCTGTGGAAATCACCTTGGAGCAAGAGCCTTGTCCAGGGAAGCAATGAGAAGGGGATACTACTGGCCGACAATGAATGCAGATGCGTCGGCTTATGTTAAAAAATGTGAAAAGTGCCAAAAGTTTGCCCCAGCCATCAACCTTCCCCCAAATGATCTGACTCCGATATTGAACCCAGTCCCCTTTGCCCAGTGGGGAATGGATATAGTAGGACCGTTCCCATCAGCCACAGGAGGGAGGAAATATCTGATAGTGGGAATTGATTACTTCACCAAGTGGATAGAGGCAGAGCCAGTATCAAAGATAACGGCATCAGAGGTGAAAAAGTTTATATGGAAAAACATATTCACGAGGTTTGGGTTGCCGATGGCGATGGTTTTTGACCATGGAACCCAATTTGACTGTAAGCCAGTCAAAGATCTTTTAATGATATATAAAGTGAAGTTTGCTTATGCAGCAGTATGCCATCCACAGTCTAACGGCCAGGCAGAAGCAGCAAATAAGCAAATTATAACGGCAATAAAGAAGAAGATCGAAGATGCAAAGGGTTTATGGGCAGATTTGATACCAGAGATATTGTGGGCAAACAGGACGACAATAAGGGAAGCCACAGGAGAGTCACCCTATAACTTGGTTTTTGGAACAGAAGCAGTTATACCAGCAGAGGTTGGGTTGCCGACATTCAGGGTCCAGCATTACTGTGAAGACCAAAATGATCTACTCCTACGACAACAACTGGATTTCTTGCCAGAGCTAAGAGAAAAAGCAGCCGTTAAGTCAGCTGCATTCAAAGAAAGAATGTCTAGAGCGTATAATAGAAGGGTATCTCATCGGCCATTAAAGATGGGGGATCTGGTACTACGAAGAACTGCAGCAACCAGTAAGGGAAATGAAGACGGGAAGCTGACTGCAAACTGGGAAGGACCTTATCGGATAAGAGATGTCGTCGTCCAAGGGTCATTCTACCTGGAAACTTTGGACGGAACACCTCTAAAGAATGTATGGAATTCAGCAGTACTGAAAAAATACTATGTATAATGAACAATCCTTATTTTTTGAAACTGATATCAAGAAAGATGTCGGTGATGAATGAAGAAGTATTCAGACAATGCGCATTCAAATAGGCGTCCTCCATTTAACAGAACACCGTTAAATGGGATGGACAGCTCAAAACCGCTTCCATGAAGCTAACAGTTATACAACCTGATCAGTTGTATACGTTAACTCATGAGGTTGCTGGTTCAAAGTATAAATACCGGCCAAATCAATTCGAGTATATGCCGATATGAGGCATAGCTCAGAATGTGATCGCCGAGAGGGTACCTAACTGGCTGAAACATCAAAGCAGTAGGTGACCGTTGTTATAATCTGAACCATCAACAGCTGGTTATGAATCAGTATACATAGCTCTAGCACGAACTATGTACACTGAGGGGAGCAAGGAGTACGTAATGAAATGTTATTTGAGGAACATTTAAAATTTTTTAGTACAATAATGGTATCCATAGTATGTTGGTAGTTGGTAATTTTTAATGCTGTTTTGGTAAGGATCTGATATCTACCAGAGCTGAGGTTTTGAAGTCTGATATCTTCAGAAGCTGGCATTTTTTAAGAAGTTCTCAATGGAAAGTTGTCAGATTTCAGACAAACTATCAGGTAAGCTTTATTTTTTGCAAATTCTTTTTTATATGCTGAATTAGCAAGACTATGCAGTTATCATAACGGAGTAATTACAAACAGGTCAGAAAATAGTAAATAGAGAACAACACAGTTATAGCGAAAAGTGTAAAAATTTGTACATCGTTAACAAACAACGAAAACAAAACGCAAGTCTGCATAATGGATAAAATTAACAATCGACAGGCATCACCACAAAAAAGGGGTATATGCCGATAAAACAGCACTGTCAAAGTAAATGTTTATACATACAAAAGCCAATAAAAGTTATAGCTGATAAGGCCCAATGATACAAGACCCACAAGAGGATGTCGGTGATGACTGCCCGCCCCTTCAAGATTGAGCGTTCTCAGGCACTGGGGAGTCCAAAATGCTGGGATTCTGGAGGCCGTCATCAGCAGTTGGCGCCAAGTTATACAAGTCCTCTTCAGAGAATTGCTGCGCTTCGAAGCCGGAAGGAATCTTGTAGGCTTCTTCGCCGAAAGCCTTTTCGACCTTGGCCCAATCGTCCTTATTCCAACCGGCAGCATGAGCAATACATCTTTGAGCTGCTGTCCAACCTCCATCAAAGCGGTCCTGAAGTTTGGAGCAGAATTTGTCAGAGGCAATATAACGGCCAACTGCTCTCTGCCGAATACCCGGTTTGTCAACTTCCATTTTTTGAACCTTTTCTTCAAGGCTCCTAATTTTAGTCTTGGCATCGTCGAGATCTTTCTCAACGGAAGGAAGGCGCTTGAGGGCTTCATCCTTTTCAGCAATTTGAGTCTTTAGACTCTGCAATTCCAATTCCAAGCCAGCAACCTTCCCAGCCTTAACCTTCAGCTCCGACATCTCCTTGTCGTCCTTTTCCTTTATTTTCCTCAGATCACTGAGGGCCTTTTCAGCATTCTTGATGACCTCCTGCATGGCACTTTCGCTGGCAGAGGCTTGGTGATGCTTCTCCTAGTAATAACGATACATCTCAACCAGTTCTGTGCCAGACATGACGGCCTGTAAAATATATGTTTAAGTAAAAATAGGGGAACCGATATCGTTACATAAAATATATAAAAAAAATATATAAAATAATAATAATAATAAGAAATAAAGATGACAAAAATATAAATAATACACTTACCTTCATCATATTGTGCATATGAGTTGCAGCAAGGGGGCCGATTGGACCAGCAGGTCTATCCATCGGCAACGTCAAGTTACTCAGCATCCGATAACCGAGATTCCCACCTTGCATTGGGTCGTCGGTTATCATTGACTCGTTTCGGCCGACATCCATTTCAGGTTGCCAACGGTCGCCGGAATGGCCAGAAGGGACAGCAAACCCCTTCAAGACTTCATCTGGAAATCTTCCAGAAACTCGCTTGATCCATTGATTGGACCGATAAGTCAGAGCCGGGATGCTGGAATCCGACCCAACTGTTGAAGGAGCGATTACGGCGGTTACTTGAGGTTGGGGGGGAGATTCAGCAGAAGTGAGATCTTCGATCTCAATACCCTGGATAACCTTCTTCACAATGGCCTCAGGGCTTTTTGCTTTGTTAACAGTCGGGGGATCTTCAGACACCGACTGATCTTTTTTCTTCTCGGGCTCCGATTGGTCATTTCTCTTCTCGGCTCGCCCTTCAGGTCGCCTGGGGCTGGAGATCACAATGCCACCTCGCCGATTAGGAAGAGGTGTTAGTTTTCTTTTCTTAGCATTATCATCAGCCATGATCTCAGCTCTTCTCTTGGCGCTGATAGCTGGAGCACGCCCGCAAACGGAAGCTAGAGTGTCGTAGGGATCGGAAGCTTTGGGGCAACGCCTGATAACCCTAGTCCCGTCAGCAGATAGGCCGAGTTGCCTTTTATCCAACTTATCAATACCTAGCAAAAAGAAATATAAATTCAATCAGTAAAATGCGAATAAAAAAAAATATAAAATAATAATAATAAAGGGGCAAGAAAGGTAACAGGTAAACTATGCCGTTTTCATTATAAAAATAAGAAAGTGAATAAGAATAATAAGAAAGATAAGTTATACCATGCTGGTCAGTCCAACAAAGACCGACACGAGATAGCGGCGCGTTGCCCAGAATGTAGCTCACATTCGGCACCCACACCGCGGGAATGAGACGGACCTTGCCGTCACCTTCATCAAATTCAGAAATGTCAAAATGATTGACAGCCCTCTCTTCATGCTTCCCGAGATCTCTCTCAGGGATTGAGTCAAAATGAGGATGAGGCTTGAAAAAAGTTCTCGTCAAAGGATAATCCTCTGGGACAGACATGAAGAAAAACTTGTCCTTCCAACCTTTGCAGCTAGATAGCTTAGGGTGGACGGTATATTTGTGAGGTTGAGTATATAAAGACCACCACCCATCTGATTGACCATCTCTCTTTAAAGTGATAAGCCGCCTAAATACGTTAAGGGTTAGGGGGTAATTTCGATATAACATAACCCAGACTGTAGCAATAACGGCACGAATGGTTTGGGGGGTTAACTGAACCAGACAAACATTCCAAGCCTTCAAAATTTTAGCAACAAAGGGATGTAGAGGAAAACGGAGGCCAAAATCTAAATGCTTCATATAAACGGCCACGGAACCAACTGGGCAATCTAACACTGAAGCACCAGATGGAGGAAGAGATAACTCATAACCGTCAGGTAAGTTAAAAAACCTTTTCACACGACGGTAGTAATCTTTTGTAATTGCCGTTTTCCTAAAAGCTTCACTTATTTTTTCCTTTGCAACTTTCCCATCGTTGGCAAGAACTATAGGTTGTCGGAATTCAGCCCTGTCAGTCTCAGAATTATATCCCTCGTCCAAACTCTCTTCTTGGATAACCTCGGCCGTTAAGTCGACAATATTATCCCTGCTCTCATCATTTACACTGTCTTCCTGAGCTTCATCGTCTCCTAAAACTGAGTTGACGGCAGAATCATGGACAGGAGATGACGGAACTTCCTGAGGGTTTGCTGGGATGTCATCCGCTGGTTCCTCGGAAGAAGAACTTATAACCTGACCTTGTCCAGGCCTTTTACTAGATTCCGCCACGTTAGCGGCCTCAGCTGCTTTAGCTGCTTTGGCGGCCTCAGCGGCTTCACGAGCAGCAGCTCGAGGCTGATAACTGGTACTCCTTACCCTTGGCATGGTGTTTATACCTATATTGCCAACGTTAGTGCCGTATTGGTTAAAATAGCGTCTCCCAGTAAAGTTGCGTAAGTGATAACGGACGCTAACAGGCTCAACGTCAAGAATTTCGGTATCGGCAGGGATATCAGGGTTAGTAGGGTGAAAGGCACTCTCACGGTGGGCAATGGTCCTATGTATCATAAAAGCACGTTTTTCTTCTTCGGGAGTTAACGTCTCAAAAGGGTAGTCAATATTATCAGACAGGGAAGACGAATTGCCCTGATTACTACCAGTTTCTTTGCCTAAAGATTGTCTAATTAAACGACGCCTAGCAGTACTAAGGTTAGGAAAACTCTCTTCGACACTATCTTCAGACATTTAATTGAATATAAGAAAATAAAATAGCATAAAAATCAAGGGTTAGGGTACGAAAATACCTTCGATGAAAATTGTGGATTTAACGCCTTTATCTGATAAAAACGACGAAGAAAGAGAAGTAACGCCCGGGAAGACGGAATGCACAAACCAAACGCGAGGAAGATAAGAAAGGAAAGAACTTTGGCCAACAACTTCAACTTTTTCGAGAGAAAAACTGGGAAGAAATGCGAAGTACCAAAAAAAAATGGCGGAATTTTGATCTAAAAAGAAAAACTGAATCGCCAATTGAAGTGAAAGGCGGTTCAGAGATCCTACGGCTATTAATTAATAAGCCCTTTCAAAAAGCAGCGGCAGGATTTGTGACACGTGTAAAAATTTTCCCGGCCAAAAAAAAAAAAAAAAAAAAGATAGAAACGGTTACACTTCAATTTTATTACAAGTAGACCTTGTCTGGTCACTTGGGGAGGAAAACGGAGTTTTTTCGCTCCCAAGTATTTTGTAACAAGTAGACCTTGTCTGCTATCGGCACACAAGGTCACTTGGGGAGGAAAACGGAGTTTTTGTAATAAATAGACCTTGTAAGCTATCGGCATACAAGGTCACTTGCGGGAGGAGAGGAGTTAATAAAACTGATGAGCTAATAAAACTGATGAAGAACACGGCGCTACAGCACAAAAATTAGCCTCTTGTGTGAGTAGTAATGATAAAAGGCACCAAAAGTGACAAATTAAAAATATGTGAACTTCTCAGCAAAAGAACATAGAGCTTAAAAATATGTAAATTTGTAGAAGCTAATTTGAAGAATACGGGACAAACGATTAAAATGAATTATGACATCAGCAAGATTAGTAATGAAACTTTATTAGTAAGCAGTACTTGACAGAGTACAAGAAACGTTGTTACAATAAAATTTTCAAGTTAAAGAAGAATCTGAAGAATGAGATGTGGAACCCAAAGTTTGTTTTGTTAAGTTCAGCTTGTTACTCACGCAAACTGAGCACGATGATGAATGATCATACGTCCTCACTTGGGGGGCTAATTGTATGGGATGATATCTGGGAATGACCGATATCTTGTGAAAACACGCGACCAGGTTTTAATAATTACAGAGAAGATGCTGACATGCCACAGAATGAAGACATGTCGGCCTGCCGAAATTCAACACGTGGCAACAGAAGCTCGACACTTGGCACAAAAAGTTGTGCATGGGTAAGAGCCACCTGTCAAGATAGATTACTATAAATAAGTAGGTGAGACCTCATTAATGAGGACATGAATTACACTCTCTATCTCTCTAATCTCTCTCTACTTTCTCTCTCTTACTTATCTTCTTTTCTTAAACACCTTTCTGACTTTATCATCGGAGTGGTTATCCCCGGACCACCCCGGGGTTAGCTAACTTCTTCTCATTGTGTAGGTTCTCAGCTTGCCGATAGGGGTATCAGGATCTCAAGTCCGAGTTCTTGGTGGAGTCGGGATCAGACAGAAACAAAAAGTTATGATAAAAACAAAAAAACTGAATAATTATATGGGGTAAAACGCCTGGATTTCTCGTCTTTTCGAATCTCCTAGGGACTTTTGAAAATTCTAGGCATTTTTTCCCTTAGAGTTTTGAAAAATTAGGCGTTTGGCTTCTACAAAAATAAATTGTATTTTTGGCGATGTATCCGATGACTTTATTCTCGGTCGGTGGTGGTTTGTTCGGAGGAGAGAATGTTAGATTGAGTTAGAACATGGAATACACGCAAGGGTATGTTTATCTGTTCATATTTAAATGTGGGCGTTACCTGGTAAAATAACGACAAATACAAGTTTATCTGCCAGATAAACGAATTTTGTTAATCTGGTGGCACTTATGTAAATATATTGAAAAAGCGTGGTCATTTATTCATTAATTTTGGCGAGCTGTCCAATTACTGTTTGCAACTTGCATTTACTGTTTGGTGAGAAAATTACACATGTACCTTTCAACTAATACATAAAAAGACAAATGTACCCCTCTATTGATACTCGAAAAGACGATTTTACCCCTAGATTAAAGGAATTAACTGGGCACAGCTCGTAAAATAAGGATGTCAAATTTCTCCGCCCCATTACTCACATGGCGGGTATTGTTTTTATCCCCGTCTCGAGACCAAACATTTGCCCGACCTCATGCGAGCCATAACGACCCGGCCCGTACATCAACTTACAATCTTACGAGTACATTACATAGGCAAATTTCGCACATCACTTCACTGGCGCCTTCATCCTCTTCAATTGCCAACATCCCCAAAAACCCTAAACCCTAAACCTTCGAAACCAAACAACAATGGCGGACGTAGTACAATTAAGACTAGAGCGAATGATCCCAGACCTAGACGACCTGGAGAAAAGAGGCCTCTTCAATAGCAGAGAAATCAATGAAATTGTGAAAAAGAGAAGAAAATTTGAGTACAGACTCCAAAGACCAAGCCCTTTGAAACAAGATTTCTTAGACTATATTGATTATGAGAAACAGCTTGATCGACTCCGTCTTCTTCGGAAGAAGTCTGTGTCTCGGGAGCTCAAGGATAAAGGGAATAAAAAGCTCAAGAAATCGCGGTCCGATGTTGCCGGTGTTCGACGGATTATTGAGATTTATCGCATTGCTACTAGCCGCTTTAAGGGTGACCTTGATATTTGGTTTCAGTATTTGGAGTTTTGTAAAGAGAGAAACAATGGCAGGATGAAGAAGGTATTTTGTTAAATTTTATAGCTTTTACATATGTTATACTGTATTATGTTAAATGGCAGGAAATGATTGTGCATTTGTGATTTTGAAGATGTTTGATTACAATGTTGATGTTTGTATGATAGTGACACGGATTTGGAAGAATTCATTTTGATGAACTTGTTTGGCTAAAAATAATGCTTTTTTTCTGTTGAGGTTTGGTGGGAATTAGAAGAATATTTGAGTTGTAATTCGGATTTTGTAAGGCGGACAATTAATATGGAGGCAATTTTGATATTGATTGTGTAGTTTGTTAAAATGGCTTACTTAGTTAGAAATGCAAATTATGCAATTTTAATGTATGTCACAAGCAATTGAGCTTCAATTTAGGATATAAGGAAAAAAAAAAACAAAACCCGAAGTCTTGTTTCCTTCCATTGGAGACTTTTAGGCTACGTATCAAAGTTAATTGTTCATTAGTTTTCAGTCATGAAAGTGATTTCTATCAGCGTTATATTTGACCTCACATTCACAAAATGCTCCTAAATACTGAATTAAAATTTTTTGGAGTAATGAGTAATTGTAATTATGAAATTGGATGCTAAAATTCAATATACGGTTCAAAATAATACAATTTGAAATCAACGTGCTCTGAAATGTACAAGTCTAGTACATTACCACTATAAAATTTTTGATGAAATTGTGACTGGACTCTGATAAATAATACTTCGTACAGTTTGAGTTAAGAATGTAATTACCTTCATTTGGCCATAATGGAGTTGGTGTAGGACCTGGCAACTCTGACATCGATAAATCCATCACTCATTAATGTGGTGTACTCTCCGTGTTCATCACATGAAAAGCTGAAAGCAGTGAGGGTTTAATTTGTTAAGCTTCTGTTGCTGCTTCATTTAGGATTTAATTTATCACGGCAGTCTAATTTTTGTCCAATATCTGATTTGTTTGATGGAGGATCTTTAGGCTTACTTTCTCTATCTTCTTGTTCATATCACTTTCTCAGTTTATTGTAAGTAGCAGTTAATCACTGATCACCAAGTTCCATGCTTATTATTCATACAACTTTTTATGTAGGGCGTGTTTGGCGCTAGCTTTTGAGTAGCTTTTAGGTAGTTTTTAGCGGTTTGACTTGGTCAAACCACTACTTAACAAAAAACGTGAGTGTTTGGCAATGTAGTGGTTAGGGTAGCTTTTAGTGGTGGAGGTAGCTTTTGTGAAAAGTTAGAAAGATTAGCTTTTGAAATTAGAGGTAGCTTTTGAGGTAGCTTTTGAGGTAGCTGTTGAAAATTTAATCTATGGTTTTAAAAATAAAATATTAATTTTTATATGTAATAGCTAGTCAACCGCTACTTTACCGAACACCCATATCTAAATTATTTATCTTCACAGCTAATAGCTTATTGACAGCTACCAACTACCTACACAGCTAACAGCTGCCTTCACAGCTACAGCTACCTTCATAGCTATAGTTTGCCGAACACGCCCATATTATTTGAATTCACAGATACAAAATATAGACTATTTGCTTATGGTCTTATGTGGCCTCTAATCTTACCAGTTATAATACCCACTTCTGTCAATGAAATTTTAGTTTATAGGTCATTGTATTATTAAATTATAATCCTATATACTACTTGAAGCATTAAAAATTTGATTTCTGTATTATTATTGAAAACTATCATAATCTTAAGAAGTTACTTGCTTTATTCTTTGCTCCTTTGGGTTATACAGGTCTTGGGTCAAGTGATCAGATTTCATCCCAAAGTTCCTGCAGTTTGGATCTATGCTGCTGCATGGGAGTTTGACCATAACTTGAATGCAAAAGCTGCACATGTCCTCATGCAAATGGGTTTGAGATCTTGCCCAACTTCTGAAGATCTTTGGGTTGAGTTTCTGCGCATGGAACTCACTTGCCTTAATAAGTTGAAAACACGTAAAGTTATTTTAGGGGAAGATGATGGGACACTGATTCATGACAATAAAAATGTTGAGGCTAAGCAGTGGCAAGATGAGAACAAAGATTTATTCATGTCTATTGAAGAAGTAGAAGGTGAAGGTGCTCAAAAGGAAGAATCAAGCAAGAAACTGGATGTTTTCCGTGAACAAGGATTTAAGCTATTCCAGAAAATATATGAAGGTGCTATTGATGCTATTCCATCTAGTTTTGGTCTGAGGAAGAGGTTCCTTGAGATAGTGGAAGTTACGGACTTGGCACATTCAGAAGAAATGAGAGCTGCGATAATGGCTGACATGAGGAGAGATTTCTCAAATGAACCTGAATATTGGAGCTGGCTTGCCCAGATTAAATTAAAAGATCCACAATGTACTCCAGATATTAGCACAGATAGTGGGCGTTCCCAGGTGGAAGAAGTCATTAAGGTATGAAGTTTGATTCTGTTGTCATCAATTGTCAGTATTTTTGTTCTGAGTAGAGGTTATGTTGTTGACTTTTAAGTAGTCAATTGAGATGCTTTTACATTATTCAGGTGTCAGTCATTAAAAATCTTACAATGCTATAACATTGTCTGATGGCCCCTTGTGTGGGACATAATGTTTTGATGCTGTTATCATAGCTTTCATAAGGTTTCCATTTTCTGTGTTTTGAGATGGATCATGGATTGGATCTGTTGAAGTAAAGTGAATGCTCCTAGTCATTTTACACTCTTTTGCTTGAAAGCCTATTCTAAGGAAAAATCAGTAATCCACCCACAATTTATTTAAACTGCGTTATGCTTACTAATACGCCCTCAATCAATTGTAGTTTGGGATACTGGGATGTTTAGTGCTAGGAGGTGGACAACCAAATGAAACTGGAATACTATTTAGCATTTATTTTTGGTTACAGATTGGCCTCGAGGCTTCAAAAAAGGGATAATGGAGCTGAAATTTAAGATGGAGGGAGTGAAAAGTAAATACTTCTAAGTTTTAACCTTAATTTCTGAGAAAATAAATAGAAAAACTTGCAAATTGATAATGCATTGTATCATCTAGAATATTGACTTGGATCAAATGGAAGTATGGAAGACTACCTATCTGCTAGAGACCGCTAGACCATAAAAGGCTTGATTTAGATGTGTTCGCATCATTTGGTGCTACACTGTAGTAGCCATGAAACTCACTTCAATCTTTGGGGAAACTTGCTCCAGAATTCAGATCATGAATGCTATACTTTAATTGCTATTGAGTTCATAGACCAAAGGAACATGTATCTCGCATAGCTCAAATAACATGTGGGGTTGATTATTGATTGTGCCACATTAACTTGGTGTACATGCGGTGTCCTTAACTTTATTTGGAACATATTGACAAAGGCTTGTCTTTGTCATTAAATCCTCCTAAAACTTTTTTGTACCCCCATCTAAATACCATAAATAAATTGAAAGAAAAGAATAATTATTCTTTTAAGAGATAGATTGAGCTTTCTTAGTCATTTTTTTTCTCTGACATCATGTGAATGCTTATATATATCTATATCAATCTTTGGGAATTGCGGAATCCTCGGTTCAGGGGAATTTTCTGTTGTGCATGGACGACATACATTTGTGACTTTTCTTAAGATGTGTCTAATTAGTCATTGCACCTGCAGTCCTTATTTTCATTATTGGTATTCAATTGATCCTGATATTGATGCGACATTTTCCAGGTATATGAAGAAGCTATACAGTCAATTTCATCTGTTGCTATGTTTGACATGTATGTAAAGTTTTTGTCTGAAGTCATCAGTCTAAAAGGAGAAATTGGAAGTTCTGGATGTTTTATTGCATCAAAGGATGCAGGAGACTATATATCACACCTGATTAAGGTCTTTGAAAAAGCTGATACCTTAGGGTGTCTTGATGAAGATCTTGCTTGTCAGTTTGTAATGTTGTACAAGAACATGGGTAAATTTGACGAAGCGATGAAATTTGTAGAGAGATTCTGTGAGGGAAAATATTCAGATACAAGACAATTGTGGGTTCTAAGGGTCACAGAACAAATGAAACAAATTAAAGAATCTGGTACTTCTTGTAAGGCTCACCTTTCATCTATCTTTGACCTCTTGAAAAGGTTGGTGAAAAAAGTAGCTGTCTCTGATGACGAAGGCTTGTGGGTCATGGTATGTAATCATTTCATGTCGGTCTCATTAAGTCTATTACAACTGTCAATCCTGTGATCTTTGTATTGATATTTTTGTCTTCTTTTTACAATCCACATAGCTTTTATAGAAACTCCCCTAATTTTTGCATCTATCACTGCTTTCAGTAATCAGTATCATCTCTTACCGTTGTGCCTTGTTTAGCCCATTGTTCTGCAATTTCTGAGAAAACTCAACTGCAGAATAGCAGTATTTATGATATTGTTAAGCACAAAAGCATGCAAAAGAATTTGCTTTTATCATCACTTGTTGCATTAGGTGATCCAGTTGAGAGATTAGCCAAAAAGGGATTATTTCCTCTCCTTATCATCAACTCCCATGTCCTTCTCTGAGCTATCTTACTTTCTGTAATCATCCTTTTCTCCTATCCTAATTGAACTATTTCTCTCTCTGTTCCTCTCTATGTAGTCATTATCTTTGGCATCTTATGTATTCAAGTTGGTATTCAAACTTTTTTGTTTTGTTGAGCTTTTGAATTTTGAAGCTTTAGCTGCTTTTCTTCAATCAACAATCTTATCTAGCTAATCATATCCTAATACTTATGTTGCAGGCTCTTGAGCTCTTTGCAAATGACAAAAAATACTTTGGCAAGTTGGTAGACCTTGCCCTTGTATCACTGGCTAAAGATGGAGGCCAGGATGAAGGATTCTCTCTCTCTGCTTTTCTCGTGAACTTTATTTGGCAGAACAATGGTCTTCAACAAGCAAGAGACTTCTATAAGCGGTACGTAGTTAGATTTGAAGTCTACTAGACTAACACCATGGGCTAGGCAATAAATGTACTTATTACTCTTTCCGCTCCATTACATTGGTCAAATATTGCTTTTTGGATGTCCTAAAATAGTGGTTATATTTTCAACAATGATAAATGAAAGCAGTTAGTGTGCCACAATAGGTTTTTTTTCTTTCTTTTTTTTTTTCGTAAAACCACTATAGAATAATTTTGATTAAAAGATGTATAGATGGTAGGTAATATTATGATGTTCCATTAATTCTTTCCATTCTTAAAATCCGAGTATCCGACTACTAAAATGGAACTGGGTGAGTATTACTTTTTTGTACTCTCTTTGCTCCAAATTACTTGCAACTATTTTTCTAGGCCGTTCTAATTTCGCTGCAAAATTTCTCAATTAAGCAATTTACCTATCAATCCAAAAATCTAGCCTACTTCACCCCACCCAACCCTAGTATTTTTACCCTACTTGCACACCCAATCTGTAAGTGTTATTGCAAAAGGCAATTTTCTTTGGTGCATTAGTTAATGTCCCTGATCCAAACAAATTATTTTTTCCTTTTTTTGGTAGTTCATTAAAAAGGCTTGGCCCATGGTCCTACTGCCAGCCCAGTTGGAGCCTAGACACCCTCAGGGTGGGATAAAGGGATGAAAATGTCACCCTCAAAGTTCCCCTAGTGGAGGGTTTGAACCCATGACCTCCCAAAGCCTCAAGTTTTACTTCTTAACTAGAGCAAGACTAGTTCTGTAAACACTTTACTCTGATTGCAAAGGAAGTAGTTACTAAGATTTTTATCTTGTGATTCTGCAGAATTCTTAATTTACCTCACCCAGGAGTAGCCATACACAAGCACTGCATTGAGCTGGAGATCTCATCCGGTGACAAAGATAGTCTTTCAAATGCTCGTAAGCTATATGAATGTGCACTTGCAACTGATAGTGAGGATATCAGCCTGTGGCAAGAATATTACTCAATGGAGACACAGGTTAGTTTCTTGTATAATTGAACATGCTGGCTATTTTTAGATCGAGTGATAAGAATTACTAAATTAGGTTCTATTGGGCAAGAACTTCATTTGTTTTTTAAAGCTTGCAACAATTTGACTTTTGCGCTCTTTATTCATATTGTAACTTTGACTGCACCTTTTTGTTTTGTTTTGTTTTGTGTGTGTGTGTGTGTGTGTGTGTGTGTGTCACTTGTCTCTTACCTGGGCAATGTCCGGGACTCCGGGGGATTTGTCAACTGTAAACAATATAATTTATTTGCTTGATGAACTAAGACCATATAACTCTTAATTCACCATATTTGATTGAATCCAACCTGAATCTTACCATTAATAAACATTACTTTTACCCAAATTGGTCCGACTTGAATTGAACAATCCTTTTTGTCATCTTCGACCTTTAATCACTTTTATAAATTAATTGATTAATGTGTTCACTTGTATAATAGTATAATGTAATGCAATTGTAAATATAGCTGATTATGTAATATGTTATGCTAGATTGTTTGATAACAATGCAGCAGACCTGTTGTATTCTTGTATATTAAATATAAAATACATACAATGACAATTGATGATTGATATAAATGTTCTCCATTGGTTGTAGATAGGTTATAATAGCAATTAAAATGTATAACAGGAGCATTATAATATTTTGTATAAAATAAATTATCAAAATAAAATGTGAGTGGGAACTTCAACTTAATAATTTCGTTTTTAATCTTTAGTTGAAAGTCTTCAAACGCTTTTGAGTTTTGACTTTGGCAATATTCATCCATTTCATGCTGACTATATTTTCCTTGTAAACTTTAATGTTATTGGATTTTATCTCAATTTATATATTTTTTTTCTTAATGTAAAGATTTTAGAATATTTATGGCCATTTGACCAAATTGGTAAATAAAAAAGACCCTAAGCTACAAATTGGTAAAAAAATAACTCCGGCGACAATTTGGTAAAAAAAGCTAACCCTAAGCGACAATTTGGTAAAAAAAATGATCTCAGGTGACAATTAACCCAAAAAATACAAAAATTTCCGACAAATTACTCGCGAATGCTTAATATAGTTCGTTTTTCATGTTTTTTTTTTTATTTTTTTTTATTTTTTATTTTTTTACCAACACTTTTTATGGATAAAACAATTTCAAGGAAAAAAAATGTTGAGTATCAATTTTCATTTATGTTTCATACCCATTAATCCATTATTAATGAATTTTTTTAAAAAAGGGTTGAAAATAAATTTGTTATTGGGATTAGCAAATTATGAAGGGGGTGACATATTAATTCAAAATTTTAAATTGGAAAAATAAATTTAAAAACACAAAAACAAATTAAATTAGGATTTTTAAAGAGTTTGCCGGAAAAAATTAAATTTTTTGGTCTAAATATCGCAGGAGATTATTGTTTTTACCAAATTATCACATATGGTTAACTTTTTGTTTACCAAATTGTTGTTGGAGTAATTTTACCAAATTGTCGCTATGGGTCTTTTTTTAGTTATCAATCTGGTCAATTTGCCAAATTTTTATTAATAGATACTTATACGGAGTAGTTAGCTGGTGATGTATTGGCAAGTGTTTCTACTAGTAATACATGGAGTTAATATGTAGACTATTGGTTCCCTTAATGCAATACCCATGTGATTACAGGGCTCCCATAGCCAAGTAATTAGTAATTTGAAATTTGATGTAGTTGATTTCCATTGAAAAAAGGAAGAAGAGAAGTAGAATCAAGTTGATATAAAGTAGGACTCCTATTGCCAAGTAAAGTAGCTTCACTTTGTGCTGAAGGACTCCTTTCCCCTTAAAATTAGGACTCCAAGTTTAATCTATACTCTAGTAATTTTTAGTAAGACTTAGGTGTATAGTTTATCAAGTACTTGTATAACTTTATTTTACGCTCAGTCTTGAAGAAATACTCTGAAGTCTAATGCATAGTCTAAAAAGTCTTAATTAAATGTAGTGTTACATTATTGTTGAGGTGGCACAGTGTGTTGCCTCCTTTGGCTTCTATGTCAATATCATGGTATAGAAGATTTATTAAACGATTGTTTTTAGGTTAAATTCGATATATATATATATATATATGTGTGTGTGTGTATATTTTCTAAATGTCAATTTTTCTTAATCTTTAACATAATTAATAATCAAAGATAAATGGTCAAAGCATGAAATTCAACTGTTGTAAGCTTTAAAAAACATAGGAAGTATAACATTGGAGATTTGGAGCCAATCCTTGCACCTTTATTGAATAAGCATGGTGAATCTAGTTGGTCTGACTAGCTTAACTTTTATTCATTGCTTATGCAGCTGGGAACATCAGAATCTGCCAATGCTGTGTATTGGCGTGCAAAGAAGACACTTGGGGATGCCTCGGTGCTTGCTGCAGTCGTACAATAATGTGCTTGTACATACAAAATTAGTAAGCTATTATAACTTTCGAAGAGAGAGGTCAAGAATCTAAACCATAGGAGCCCTTGTAAAAGTTTTGAGCAAGTTTAGTTTAGAATTTATTCTTTCGTGAAGCATGTAGACGAGTAACAATGTTGAGCATAGAAACAACATATTTATAGCCCTATAGAACTTAAGTCCTGCTTTTGGGTTTTTTACTTTTGTGGACACCACTTGTTTCAGTGCAGCTTTTAGGTTTGCTAAAACCTGGAAGTGCTATACAATGTAGAAGTAGAACCAGCTGCTTAATGTCAAATGGACTTGTATAGTTTTCTTTTTTTCTTTATTTATTTATCCAGGATAGGATCTAGATCTAGATCTAAATCAGTAAATCTTATCTCTCTAGTGCTTGTGGTTGACTGCGGACTTGACTTCACTCCTACGTTCTATGCAACTATGTGTTTAAGGAACCAAAAAATAAATGTCAATGTAAGATGCCTTCCCTATTTGTGTATCAATTTTAATTTGAACCAAGTCATACGAAGTAATATGTATATTGAAAATGAGCTTTTATAATATAGTTACATTTACTTTAGCACTCGCACTATTTAAAATATAGTTTTTCAAATCATTATTAAACATCAAAATATTTAATCTAATATCCGATATTTTAAAATTAAATTATTAGTTTACTTCGTTCTTCAGTTAAATGCTATCTTCAAGTTTATAAAAATAATCAACTCTTTTTAACAAAATATTGTATTCATGTCCTCAAAAAAATTAAAAAAATTGTATTCATAGCATTTGGTCAAAATTATTATTCTGAGTTTATAGTCTTATTGGTGCCAGATTTTCATAATGCCTAAGAAAGTCATTAAGGAGATTCAGAGGATCTGTAGGTTGTTTTTACGGACTGGTAGCACTGTCTCTTCAAAAAAAGCTCATGTCTCTTGGAACACTCTATGTCTTCCTAAGTTGCCGGGGGTTGGAACATTAAGGATATGGTGTTGTGGAACAAAGCTGCTATCTACAAGCTTCTTTGGGCTATTTCTTGTTAGAAAGATAAGCTTTGGGTGAAATGGATTGATGCTTATTATACTAAGAACAGAGATGTTACTAGTGTTAGCTGTCCAGCAGGAAAATCTTTGACAGTTCCCAAACCATTATCTCTGCACGTGGCTGGGACAAATTTGTTAAGAAGGGATCCCTCTCTATCAAGGACATGTATAAATACTTACAAGGGGATTTTGAGAAAATTCCTTGGAGTAGAGTTCTTTGCCAAAATCAGGCTTCTCCTAGAAGCTTATTTATTACTTGGCTAGCTATACATAATAGGCTTCCTACTAGAGACAAATTAGCTTTTTGGGGTGTTGTGGACAATGCTACCTCCATAATGTTCATAATGCCTTTCTCCATGGTGATCTGGATGAGGAGGTGTACATGAAACTACCTCCCGATTTTGAGAGCTCGAATCCGAGCTTTATGGTGTGTCGTTTGCGAAAGTCTTTATATGAGTTGAAACAAACACCATGGTGTTAGTTTGCAAAACTAACCACAGCTCTGAAAGGGTATGGTTTTCTTCAGTCTTACTTTGATTATTCTCTTCACATATACTAAAGGCGATGTTCAACTTAATTTCTTTGTTTATGTTGACGATCTTATTATTTCTAGGAATGATTTCGATGCATTGACTGTGTTCAAGGCTAATCTTTGTGATTGTTTAAAGATGAAGGATCTTGGTCCTTTGAAATATATTTTGGGCATCGAAGTTGCTCTTAGTAAATCTGGTTTGTTTTGTGTCAACTAAAATACACCTTGGATATTATTTCTAAAGCAGGGTTATTAGGGGTAAAGCCAAGTGGTTTTCCGATTGAGCAAAACCACAAGCTTAACCTTGCTAGTGGTGAGTTACTTGCGAATCCCGAGTCTTATCGCAGACTGGTAGGGTGGTTGATATATCTCTCGGTTGCTAAACCAGATTTGTCATATTCTATTCATATTCTTTTGCAGTTTATGCAAGAGCCTCGCAGTGAGTACTAGGAGGCAGCTCTAAGGGTTGTTCGTTATTTAAAGGGCACACCAAGACAAGGTATTTTGTTGAGTGCAGACAGTGACCTGACTTTGCAGGGTTGGTGTGATTCAGATTGGGCGGCGTGTCCTCTTACGCGTCATTCGTTGATAGGTTGGCTTGTGTTTCTTGGTCATTCTCCTATTTCTTGGAAAACCAAGAAACAACCTACAGTTTTTACCTCTTCTACTGAGGCCGAGAATCGATCCATGGCATCGATCACAAATGAGTTGAAATGGTTAAAAGCCATACTATTGATTTTGGGGATTCAACACCCTAAGGTGACCAAGTTGTTTGTGATAGTCAATCTGCCCTACATATAGCCAGAAATCCATTTTTTACATGAACAAACAAAGCACATTGAGATTGATTGTCACATTGTTCGTGATGCAATTACAGAGGGCTTAATTGCTCCATCTTATGTTTCTACTATGGAGCAATTAGTGGATGTTTTCACTAAGGCACTTGGGGAAGACTCAATTTGATACTCTTCTTTCCAAGTTAGGCATTTTAAATCCCATGATCCAACTTGAGGGGGGGGGGGGTATGGAGGATATATTTTAGGTTATTAATAGGATGTATTTAGTTTCCATATTTTATGCCTAGCACATTATCTTTTTGATATCTTTTGTTATTTCCTAATTCTATCGGATTAGGGAAACCTAGTATTATATATTGGGCATGACTGTCATCAATAATAGTAAACAAAAAGTATCACTGCAACCATAAAATGTACTCCATACCATTATGGATATCAAATGTACCATTTTGCTTTCCCGCTTTCTCCAAACTAGCCCCGTTACTTTGTTGCCTCCACCGTAATTCTTTTTACTCAACTACACTGCCAGTTGTTCATGTCTTAGCAAATACTTCAACTTATTTACAAACATTGCCATCCTATTTACAAACTATGTAATACCGCCTATGCGCTAATAGTTTTCCATTGGCTAAGCGGTAAGGGAAGATTCAATTTTGAGATTGGTGGTTTATTCCCCAAAACGGATACTTTAAAAGTAGGAATCCAGCCGAACCCTTATTCTTTCTTGATTACTCTCAATTGTCTAACTCGTGTTAGATTATTATTTTGTAACTAAGAATCCTTGGTCCTCCATTTTTGTACACTTCAACATATTTCAAACTTATAAGTTATAACCATAACTCACTCATGGATCAGAATATGAATGCATGATTACTCTTGCATGCCACACTCCATATATTATTACAAATAATTATCTATGAAACATGAACAAGAGGTTTTTGTTTGGCAGAGTAACACATTGTGTAAATTTGGAGATATCGACAACCTACATTTAAGTATGTGAGTGAAAGTACTATCACATACTAAAGAACGAGAAAAATCAAACCACTTTATCATCTGCCTTATTCATCTTATAGTATATTTTATAAGTATTTAGTTTTTTTATAACTCTTTACACGCATTAAAATAAATATAAATTTGTATTTATAAGGGATGATTTTTTTTCCTTATTAGGTGATACTTCTTGATTAGATTGATATCTAACTTCGTTTGTTAAAGCAAGTTGTACTTGTTTAACTTGTCCTTTTAACTCACTTACAACGAGCATATATGGTATCAACTTCTGATTTTAGTTCACTAATTTGATCTACTATATAATTAAGGATGGGTCAAAATTACTACTCCATATATAGTTTTTCAAGCATGTTATAGTAATGCTTAAAATTAGGTTTCTTACACTCAATTTGACGACCTAGTATTCTCCAGTTTTACTTAATTACTAATTTAATTAGCAACTTGGCTTAATCTTAATCGTATGGTCGTGATAGCAAATTAACGCATCTAATAAAAAATAAGACAAGGAATCGATTTACTTTGTTTAAGCTTAGGATTTTTCTAGCATAGTATAATAAGTACGCTTTTGTTAAGCGAGTTTAATTAGCACTTCTTTTTTTTTTTTGTACCCTTTTTCTCTCTCTAACTTCTCTCCCCCCCCTTATTAAACTCTTAGTATTACTTTCTCTCTTGTTTCTTTCTCTACAACTCTTGGTTTAATTCATCCTTTATTTCCGTTAACTTTGTTAATGATTTCTTCTCTTTTAATTTCTGTAATTTAATTTTTTTATTTGATCATGTCTTGTTTAATTGCTTTGATGAGTTTAGATTTTATTATGTATGAGTAGTTTTCTTTCTAGGGTTTGTGGGATCCATAAATAATATGAAGGGGTAATTTATTATTGTTAATTGTCAATGCTTAATTAATTTCCTATTGATTGATTCAATGCTATGCAGTTAGATTTGCGCAAATTTAATTTGTTAGGGTTAAGCAATATTAATTTGAGATTCGAGAGATGAGAATAGGGGTGAAACAAACTCGGTTTAAATCCGAACCAAACCGAAAACCGAATAAGAAATTTGGTTTGGTTTTTTCGAAAGTGGTTCGGTTTTTTAAAAAATTTCGGTGTGTGGTTCAGTTTCGGTGGGAAAATGAAAAACCGAACAAAACCGAACCAGACCTGATTAAACCCTAGCCCAACGCTGAATTACCCTAGGTATATAAAGCAAAAAAAGAAACCCTAATCACTCTTAGCCTCCCTCTCTCTCTTTCCACCCTTTCTCTCCCCTTTCCTCTTCTCCTCTTTCCCGGATCCCGCCCAATCGCCCATTCTCTCTCCTCTTCTTCGCTTTCATTGTTTCATTCTCCTCTTTTCTTTTCGTTTTTGTTGTCTCTCCTCGTCACCATTAACGAACACATCAAGGTTTTGATTAATAAAAATTCGAATTCGCTTCACCATTAATGAACACCATCAACTAAATTATAGGTTTTGATTTCGAACACCATCAACTAAAGGTTTTTCATGTCAAATTCGACTATGAACTCTAGATCTAGAGTTTTCATGGTCGAATTTGACCTTTAAAAACCCAAATTCGACGTTTTTTTCGGTGCAATGTGAGGTATGTCCTCCTTTTCTTTCTTTAATTTTGGTTTGTGTTTTTGTTTTCCTACTAATTTATGTCCAATTTTTCCTGATATTTCGGTGATTTTTATTCCAATTTTTAGTTCAATGAAATTAGGGTTTTATCTTAAATTTTTCGAAATTATAGCAGTTCGATATTATAGTAAATATGTCTAGGAATGTTTGCGGATCTGGGTTAAAACTTGTTTAATTATATTTGTATAAATGGGTTTGGTTTGGTTTTGTTTGGTTCAGTTTTAATTCGTGTGGTTTGGTTTGGTTTTTTTTTTTCCTGCAAAATTTGATGTTTATGATGTTTGATATGAAATTTCGGTGCGGTTCGGTTTTTTTTTTTTTTTTTTTAAAGAAAATAGAAAGTTAGGTGGTTTGGTTTGGTTCAGTTTCAAAGCTAAATTGGTGCGGTGTGATTTGCAAAATCAAGAAACCGATTTACGGGGGTTGGTTTCGGTTTGGGCAAAAAACCAAACCGAAAACCTAACGTTCACCCCTAGATGATTGATTTTTAGGCTTAGTTTCAACAGGCAGGTTAATTTATAAATGGTTAAGTCAGGTTTCGAGAGATGCGATTTAATACATGTAGATTAATTATTTTGTGATTGTAATACGTAGCGAAAGCCCTTTATGATCTGATTGATTGATGCATTGATGATTGATTGTTATGTTTTACCATGGAGTATTATTTATTGGTGAACATATACCCTAGGCCTCTTATTCATTGATTTTCCCTATTTTTAATCTTAGTAGTTTAATTTCCCTTTTTTAATAATAATTTGGGGCAAAATTGTCAGGAACTACACGCTTAATAGGGGTATTTGGAAACAACTACCCACTAAAAAATTTTATCAAAAAACTTACCCCTTAATTTAAAAAGTTAGAGTAGCACTACCCATTTGCATTTTCCGGCGAGAATGTCCGGCGCGTGGGCACACTTTTTCAATTTTTCTTTGAAATGACACGATGCAATGACAAATTGGACCTTAAATCGTAACCCTAGGATAACCAATTTGAATTAAAAGCAACAAATACAACTAATTTCAAATTATCCCCAATTTCTAAGAACTCTAATTTTTCTAATCGTGACACCCTAACATCAAAATTCATAAGTAATGGATTAAAAGAGAAGAATTAACTATGAATTGCATACCCTACTTGTTTTCACTTCTTCAATTAGAGATTTTCAGAAGAAAAATTGAAAAAGTGGGCCCCACACACCGGACTTTCTCGCCTGAAAATGCAAATGGGTAGTGCTACTCTAACTTTTTAAATTTAGGGGGTAGTTGTTTTTGATAAAATTTTTAGTGGGTAGTTGTTTTCAAATACCCCTATTAAGCATGTAGTTCCTGACAATTTTTCCATAATTTAGTTACTTGATAATCTAGACTATATTAATTAATTAAGAATAAAGACTCATTTTCATTTGACCTTACTTCCCTATCTATTTTAGTTAGTGGTTTTAGGAATTACTTTTAATTAGGTGATACGACTATACTCTGTCAGTCATACATAGTTAGTTGACTCTTATAAAAATATTGCGACTGGTTTAGAAAAAAGACCAAAAAAGACGAACAAGTCAAGAACCTGAAGAAACTTAAAGCTGAGCAACAATGGCGGATAAAAAACTCTGAGTTTGATAATGCAATGTGAGAAATTCAGGAAAGAATCTCAAGAAAGAATTCATGAAATTGATATAATTTTAAGGAGACGAGAACTTTCGGAATTGTTGCATTCACAATGTTCTGAATAGCGACTGAAAAACGGCATTGATCGCTATTTTTCGTGAACGAAGGTAATTAGGTTTTACAGTTCTTTTTCTTTGTTTTCTTCGTTTTAACTATATAAGAGCAAGTTTAGTGTAACACCCTAGAAATTCCTTTCCTTTAAATACACACTTTACTCTTTTAAAAAGACGATTTAGGAATATCTAAGACATTACCGCCACCGTGAAAACGGCTAAGGCAATTATCAAAGACACACAGCGGAAGACTTGAAAGTAAGACGATTTAAGAATATCTAAGACATTACCGCCACCGTGAAAACGGCTAAGGCAATTATCAAAGACACACAGCGGAAGACTTGAAAGTCAAAACTAAGAAATAACACAATTTAAAAACCGAACTAAACAAAAGTAAAGTTGAAAATCAACAAAACCAAGTTAAATAAAATCCACTACAACTTGGAACCACTTAAGGCCCTTATTCAAAACCGATCAATCAAATAATAGTGTTAGTCCAACAATCAATAAAACAAAATATCCAAACATAACTATTACACACCCTAGTGGGAACTAGCATAATTCTCTCTTCACTTAAGGCCCTTCATGAACATGCCTAAATACCTGAAAAGAGTATCTCTACTTGCCCCCACTACTCTCCATTAAAATGGATCATCGTAGGGCCAAAATAAAGACATAGCCAGACACAAACAATACACACGTACAATCAGCAAAGCTGAGTACATAAGCGCATTTAAACACACTAACATGCAATTCCTAGCATCACAAATACTTACCTCATTGCACCTGTTTACAAGCACACACAACAAACAACAACAAGACTCTTTAACTGGACACTAAATAATTTATTTAGCGTTGATTACGCATCGAACGGGTTTTCAACTAAACCAAACCTACCTCAATAAATTGAGGCCCACTGACACGGGAGCTAACCGTGCCAGCATCACCTATGCCACATCCATTGGTGGCGGATTCCAGCGCATAATAATAATAATAATAATAATAATAATAATAATAATAATAATAATAATAATAATAATAATAATAATAATAATAATAATAATAATAATAATAATAAAAGGGAATATACAGCGTCCTGTACTCCATTAGAAGTTATGGTTAAATATAAAACCCCATAACTCCCCCCATATGTTCATACTCAAGGTATATACGTTCCAAGAGTTTTGGTGCGTAATCTCTTTCACTTTACGTTGTTTACATATTATTAGACTTGATGATGACTCTCAAAACATAACAATTCAATCATCAATAATAATTCAATCAAACAAACATACCAATTTAATTCTTGAATAATTAGTGACCACATATAATTTAATGTTGAACCCTTTTTAAATCTACCTCAGTGTCAAAGACACCTTAAACGCATAAAGCGCCAACAATCCTATCCCTCGGTGTTAAAAACACCTTAAGTGCACATAGGCACCAACATACAATTTATTCCTTGTGTACATAGACACTTGTATAGCTCCTTCCTCATGCTTAAAGCATCAATAAAAATTATGTGAACCATAATAAAATTCCTTTTCAATAATCCAATCATATTTAAACAATTAGTTTGATTAAACATGCTCTCTATCATGCCATAAATAAATATGTAGTCCATATAATCATGCCAAAATATAATTTTCCAATCCATAGATCATCACAAATAATTCATGCATCACAATTCAATCACCACCACCAATAATTCACAATTCAATACATGAACCTTAGCATGATACTACTTGTAATTGATTGAAATTAAGCCTAGCATGATTCTACATCATCAAGTATGCTAAGTACGCGAACTTACCTTGAATATGATCTTAAATTCGCCACGACTAGTAAAAATCGCTTACTTCAAAGTCTCCTACACATTAAAATTATAATAGTGTATCAAAGTCCACTCTAAACAAATTTCCAGCAATATATACTATTTTAAAACCCTTCATAAATTAATTAGAATAAGCTGAAATTATATTTAGAACACCATAATTAAGTCCCCTTTAATGGGTAATTTAAATTTCCTTTTAAAACATAAAATTTAGGTTTCTACATAAAATTCCTGCACTATTTTTATAATTAAAACTTGCTGAAAATTAGTCTTAAAGCACTTAAATTGAAGGTCTAAACATTAATACATCATATACTTTCATAATTTCATAAATCAAGAACCTAGGGTTTCAAAAATTGGGGCTTTTTAATTAAAATCAAATCTGAAAATTAATTAACATAATTACAACATTCAAACATCAAAATTTAATCCCAAAACTCATAATTTATAATTAGATCTATGCATAGATTAGATTAAGGTAAGAAAGATTAAGTTTTTATTTTTATTTTATTTTATTTTTTTTTCGAGAGCCAAACACGGCAGCAGCAGCCACCGCGGCAAGGCTGGGCTGCTGCCGCCTGCCGCCGTAGCTGCTGGCCGTGCGCCGGTGGCTGTGGTGGTGTGCGGTGGTGGTCCGGCCACGTGTGTGGCTGTGGTGGTGGCCGACCGTGAGAAAGGGGAAGGGGAAGAGGAAGAAAAAAAAAAGAAAGAAAAGTAAGGAGAAAAGGGGAGAAGCTTACCTTGGGTTTTCTCCACTCCGGGCAAAGTTGATTTGCCTCATAAGTGGAATATTTATACCCCTTCTCTACCAACCCTTTTACCCTAAACTTTCCTCTTTTAATTTTCCTAATCCCTTCCCAAATAAAACTTGTTAAAATTAAACTTTCTTAAATTAAAACCCCATCTTTTAAAATAAAATAATTAAATAAACTTTCCTTTTATAATAATATTAATAAAATGCTTTAATTAAAATGATTATAACTAGTTAAATATTTCATTAAATACATACTTTAAAATACGTATAAAAATACGGGGTATTACATTTAGCCCCAAGTCTTAAGACTTGGTACGTAAAACCATATATACATCAACAAATTACATAAATTTTCTATATATATTTACGTGATTATGTCTATGAATGATTTTTGATATTTTCATTATCTCAATGACACCAGAAACCCATTTGGATTCTTGATCAATGGTCTTCAATGTGTATTTCTGGTGACCCAAGCAATGCTACCATTCGATTTTCCCTTTATAAAGCACTTATGTTGATATGGATGGTAACTTCAGTCTCGAATGTGGAATCTAGATGATTCCAAGGGTTATTGTAAACATAGAGTCTTTTATGGACTTGATTTGTGTAACACCCTAGAAATTCCTTTCTTTTTAAAACACGCTTTACTCTTTTTAAAACACGATTTAGGAATATCTAAGACATTACCGCCACCGTAAATACGGCTAAGGCATTTATCAAAGATACACAGCGGAATTTGAAAGTCAAACTAAGGAATAAACAATTTAAAAACTGAACCAAACGAAAGTAAAGTTGGAAATCACAAAACTAAGTTAAAGATTAGCTACTACAACTTGGAACCTTTAAGGCCCTTATTCAAAACCGTCAATCCAATAATAATGTTAGTCCAACAATTAATAAAACATATTATTCAAAACTTAAACATATCACATCCTAATGAAAACTAGCATAGCTCTCTCTTCACTCATGGCCCATCATGATCATGCCTCAATACCTGAAAAGAGATTCTCCACTTGCCCCCACTACTCTCCATTAAAATGGATCATCGTAGGGCCAAGGTAAAGACATAGCCAGACACAAACAAAACACACAATCAGCAAAGCTGAGTACATAAGCGTATTTAAACACACTAACATGCATTTCCCTATCAACACACACACTTACCTCATTGCACCTGTTTACAAGCACACACACAACACAACAAGACTCTTTAACTAATCACTAAATAATTTATTTAGCGTTGATTACGCATCGAACGAGTTTCTAACTTGATTAAACCTTTCTCAATGAAATGAGAACCACTGACACGGGAGCTAACCGTGCCAGCATCACCTGTGCCACACATTGGTGGCGGAATTCCAGCGCATAATAATAATAAAAGGGAATATACAGCGTCCTGTACTCCATTAGAAGTTATGATCAAATATAAAGTCACATAACTCCCCCCATATGTTCATACTCAAGGTATATACGTTCCAAGAGTTTTGGTGCGTAATCTCTTTCACTTTACGTTATTTACATATTATTAGACTTGGTGATGACTCTCAAGCATAACAATTCAATCATCAATAATAATTCAACCATTCAAACATATCAATTTAATTCTTGAATATTTAGTGACCACATAATATTTAATGTTGAACCCCTTTTTATTACTTTCTCAGTGTCTTGGACACTGTAAACGCATAGAGCGCCACAATCCTATCCTTTGGTGTTTAAAGCACCTGAAGGAATTGTGTCTTCGATAAGTGCAATTACTAGATATATCAAGGATCACTATTATGGAGATAATAAGTTCATTCTATTGGGGCGTCATCCTCTGTTGCTAGACTATGAGAGATGATCTTTGGGCTAGTCAAATAGCCCAAGGCCCTTTAGAATGGATCCTATATTGGTCACACACAAGGGTATTGGGTTAAGCAAGTAAGAGGCCCATTAATGGGCCTCATGAGCAATTAACTAATCATGAATTGGATTGGGCTAGCACAGTTGGATTGGAATTAGGTTTTGGGCTTTTGACATGGGCTCTTATTTGGAGATGAGATCTATAAATGAGAACCATGCCTAGGGTTTGCAGAACGAGTCATAATTCACATACTGTGAATTTTGACATCAATGCAACCAATCCCAAAACCCTAATCCTCTCTCTAACTCACGGCTATCTCTCTCCTCCCCTCACGTTTGTACGGCCACCCCTTAGGTGGTGGTTCGTGGTGGTCATCGTGGTGGTTCTTGGTTAGCATGTCGCTCTTCTCCATAGAAGGTCAATTGAAGTGTTCAATTGCAACTAACTAGCATTAGTGGAGGTCTTAACTTGTGCCCGTGGACCAATTAGAGGAATCACGCTTGGGGTTCTTTATCTCCCTTTGTTCTTGCTCGATCGAACGTGGAATCACGCTTCAAAGGTACGATTATTTGTGCTTTATGTGTTATGCATTAGATCCTTGGATTAGGTACTATATGAATATGATTCATGTTTATTTCCGCTGCGTAGTACCTATAAACTCCTACAGTGGTATCAGTTAGCCTATTGCATTTACGCATATTGCCAATAATTCTTTGATAATCCACAATTTTAATTCAATTAGGAGGGAGAATAATTAATTATGGTTCAATCTTTATATTAAATGGAGATTTAATTTTTGGAATATGATTTAATTGCTCAATTGTTCTAGCAAAATCCGAAATAAGCCCTAGTATTTTCGAAAATTTTAATTGAAATAAAGCCCTAAAATTTTGATTTTTGTGCTTAATTTTGATGAATTTCGAAAATTTCATGCTTCATAAATTTAATTGAATTGATTTTATACATAAAATATGATTTTTGTATAATCAATATTTTAATTTAAAAGTTAAATTAAATTTGAATTAATTTTATGAAGAACCCTAGATTTGAAATTGAATTATGAATTTGATTTCAAAATTGAATTAGGCATAAAAGTTATGTTTTAATTCAAAAGACCTAATTTAATTTAATTTTACAAATGTTGTTTAATTAAATTAAATCTCAAAAAAAAAAAAAAAAACAAAGATTTGATTTTGGGAGGGGGCAGCCGTGGCTGGGTGGATGCACCACCGTTAGGTGGCCACGGCGGCTGCCCAGTAGGTCGGAAAGGGTGCGGAAGTGAGGGCGGCAGGTAGCGGCGACGGGCGGCAGCAGGCGGAGCAACTGTTGCACTGCCGCAAGCTGCAACCCGTGTTCAGCTGGTGGCTGGGCTTCGGCCTGGCTGCCATAGCAGCCCTCGGATGCCGACGAATGTTCAGGCGAGGAACAAGGTGGCTCCGGCGGTTGGAGCCCACTGAGAATCGGCGACGACTTCCGGTCAGGCTGCTTATGCGGTTGTGCCGTGGCTGGGTTTGCTCCTAGCTGCGGTGGCGGTTTTGCGGGAAGCAGCTGCTTCGTTGGTTAGGGATTACTCCCTGGCTGACGTGGCAGCAGCAATTCAAAAAAAAAAAATGTTTTTTATTTAAATTATTTTATTTTAAAGATAATTTCAAAATAAAATCTGATTTTATTTTGGGATAAAATCAAATTTCAAAAGTTGGTTTTTGATAATTATCCTTAATTAAGGTTGTTAATTTTGGATAGGATTTGTTAGAATATTCCGAGCATATTCCAAAAAGATAAAGATTGATTTAAATAATGTGATTATATCATAATTATTTTTGGATATAATTGATTTAAAATATGTGATTGGCAAGTAATTAGGATAGAATTCCTAAATTATTTAGGATAATCATGGAAAATAAATATGATTTATATTCCATAATTTCAAATAAGATTTGATTCTATCTCATACCTAAATTAAAATATATGATATTTTATAATTGGTTATGATTAATATATGATATTATCTAATTACAGTAATTAATTAAAATATGAGATATTTATAGCCATGTTTCCTTTATTGTAAACATTCGATGTTGTAGTTTAGGAAAGCATGATGAGTGATTTATTATATGGCACTTTATAATATATGATATTATTTATTGCTATATATAGACTAGTATGGCCCATAGATTCTAAAATACGATCTGCGCATCGTGATGTATTTTTGTAATCTAAATACGGTCTGCGGACCGTTGAGTATTTTGTAATTTTATTTTATTTTATTTAAGTAGTAGATAGAATGGAGTAGAATTACAGGTTGCAGTTAATCCAAGAAGCCCATGAAGTGAAGGCCCAAAGGAGCAAGATGGATGCGATCCATGATGATTCAAGTGGGAGCATTTACTTTATTAGTTTGCTTAGGATTAGGGGCCATGCTATGTCTTATTTATGCATTCAGTATTTTATGCATGTTAGATTTTATTGATGTTTTGTGATGATGCGCTAGAGTTCACTATATAATCACAACATAATAAATCTAGATCCCAGAAATATTGATGCAGCTTTTCCAATTAAAAACCCGATGAAAACCTTGATCGTTTGTGATGGGTCGGCCTCAGCAGAGCATCATAATATATCTTGGGGAAGTGGGGGTAGATCACGTTCTACACTTTTAATTGGTTATATTCAACAAGGTTACCTAAAGATCAGTTTAGAACCTTGAAGCTAAGGGTAATAATTAAACATGTGATGATTAATTATTCAACCAAGAGTTACAAGAGTTGTAATCAGTAAAGAGTTTACTCACCTTGAAAATGTAATGGTTGATGGCAGGGCCTCAGTCCGGTTAATTATTGCACGAATAAAGGATCTTGGATTCATTTAATTCAATTGGAATCAATTAACATTGAATAAATGCTTTAAAGTTACCAAATTTAATTCGCTTATGGTACTTTAAATTTAATAAACATAATTGAATTTTGCGTTTACTTATAAGTAACATGTCGTTCTAATTTTATTATTATATATAATCTCCTCGATTGAAAATAAAGTTGAGAAACGTTCTCAAAAAGTTTAAAAGATAATCCATAAACCTATATCCCAATTTTGCTAAGATTGTTCTAAAAGGCAAGTTTTAGAAATTCATGTCACAAGTCTAAGGTTGGTTTTATTCAAAATGTTTGAGTAAAATACCAACACATCTTCATTTTTTGAAAAATGTTTCAAGGGATAAAATGAGATGAGAGGTACAAGCCCTCAAAAGACAAGTATAGAAGTCCAATAAAATCTCTTATCTTCAATATGATTGAATATGAGAAAGTGATTGGAAATCTCTATGATCAAAAGTTGATCATATGATGGTATTCTTCATCTATTTTATATAGAGTTTAATACTTGATTAAACTCAAATATAAATAATGATAGAATAGACTTAGCAAAATCATGAAAAATGCTTAAAGTAGTTGAGCAAGGTATCATTTTGAACCTAAGAGAAATGTTCTAAGTGGCTCAAATGGAAAGGTTTAGGAATATATGAGGATTGCATTAAGAAGTTATAGGCCAAGAAATGCAAACAAGTTGCTACTTCTGAAACTTAAAACTACTTACATGCTAAAAGTTGTTATGAACAACAAACGTTTCAAATTAAATGGACAAATTCCAATTGATTAGAAACTACCTCATATAGTTGGAAGGTAAAAGAATGGAAATGTTCCAATTTAAGAAGTATATTATAGAAATTGATTTAGCATATTGCTACTTCTTGGACATATGATGTCTTGTTTAGATCATTCATTGCACAATATGATTGAACTAAAGGAAGAAGTCATTGCTAAAGGAGAAATATATCTACAAGTTTGGAAGCAAAAGTTGCAACTTTACAAGTAGAACCAGTATTTCACCACTAGTAATTGGCTAGAATTAAATAAATGTTATTCATTCTTGCCATTATCAAAACACCATTCAATGTTAGTAATGACTAAGCATCGAAGATTCAAAAACGTGGAATAAATGTTATTCTATGCTTCATTGAGTCATAATGTGTTTTGAATTGCTAAATAGGTTTAAAATTCTATATGATAGAAATAGTTAAACCATTTCTATATATATAAGTGGTCTCTAATATGTCAATTAATTCGAATGAAAATGAAAATTGCATGCGGAAGATCCAAAGGGATGGACTTTCAATATCATTAGATTATGAATCTATTGATATATGTAATTATCATTCTAATTTGAAATTTTGACTAAGTCAACATTTAGAGAAATGATGATGAGAACTCAAGGTCGAATACATATCGATGTAAGAAAACCAAAGGTTCAAAGGTTAGAGATGACAATGAAACTTCATTTGTGATATGATCACTACTTGTGCTTAAACATAAGGGTGAAAATTTTGAAATGTTCAAAATGTTCAGTATGAAGTTCAGTATCAACTTGACAAGAAAATGATTACATTACAATATGATTGTAATTGTGAAAATTTAAGTCAAGACATGTACTTGGCAACACATTCAAAATATTGCGATATGATCGTAATTATGAGAATTTAAGCCAAGACCTTGATAAACATCCAAGAGTTGTGAAAATGTTTGACAACAAAATCCGAAAGAAAACCTTGTGAAGTGTTTATGAAGGGAGCTATCAATCTATATGAGATATATTTTGATAATGGATGTAAATTACCTATCTTCCAACCATTGTTCAAGGGATATACTTTTAAATAAGTTACAAAACTAAACAAAAACTACATACGTCAAATCAAAATAGCAAAGGCTTCATATGTGATATGGATAAGAAAAGTTCTTATTAAGTCTTTCTACAAAGCAAGGAATAAAACATGTATTAAACCGTTTGATGCACGTTCGATTCCTATAAAGAGCACTGGGTACTACACCACAAACCATACTTAGCACAAAATGTTTGTTGCTCAAGTAGGTGCCCTTATGGAAATTGTTCCAAAAGGTCAAGTGGGAGTAGTGTAAATCTCAAAAGAGTTTGAGAAAAGCAACAAACAAACATGGTTGGGTCACCCTATGCTAAATATGGCCTCCTTAAAAGGCAAGTGGGAGTATAAGAATCTTGAAAAGTTCGAGAGCCTTGAAAGAGTTCAAGAAAAGTGATTTCGAAAATCTTGAAGAAATTTGAGAAGTTATCGAATAACAGCAACAATATGAGCATGATTCACCTCATGATACAAATGACAACGCGTGGTCTCATTAAGTGTAATGGGATTAATAACCATGTGTCGAAGGTAGTACATTCCAAGTGCACATCCTCTATTGTCATTTCTCATTGAAAGCTAAACAAAGTTGTTGTATGAGTTTCAATTGTTGCATAAAAACCCACAATGATGACTAGCACACGTAAAACTTAGCCAAAGAAATATGATTTCATATTAACTAAGAGTTCTAAATTATTCATTTTGGAACATTATGATTATGCAAGTAATAAAGATGATTTGACAAGTTATAACTCCAAGTGGTTTAAAACCAGGAAATCTGAAATAGATTCTAAATCTGTAAGCAAGTGTATGACACTTGAATAATTTGCCTAAATTGGGTGAAACCCAATATAAGCAAAGCAGACAAGAAAGAAAAATGTTTTCTAACTAAAGCAAAGACTTGTTAATGGATTCAACAAATTCATAGTATGACTATGATTACGATGAAACCTTTACATTAGTCATGTTGCAAAGATCTATTAAAGATACTTTAGTGATTTCTACCTTATAAGATTTGGTAGATGGATCTCAAAACACTTTCTTGAAATTGTTCATGAAAGAAGATTTGCATATGATACAATCAAAAGTTTGGAGATCCAATAATCCTAGGGATGCATAAAAGATCAATAATGGATTGAAGTTAGCATCAGGGAGTTAATGTTCTTAACTTTGCGAGTTAGTCAAATCGTTTGATGTTCTCGTAAAATGAAGGAAAAGGTCTTGAGTGTACAAGATGTTTAGTGGGAGCTATGAAGTCTTCTTGGCCTAGTACAAAGAGCAATTAATGAAGGATCAAGTATTGGCTATTGCATTTTGTATGAAAACCTTGAAGAAGAAAATGAGTACAATTGGGATTCAAGATCTATATAGATAGGTCTCGAAGGATGTTTGAGTTTTTGTTAAGAAGCTTATATTGATAAGATTCTTATAGGGCTCAACATTATATTGAAAGGAGTTTCAATCCCATGTAACATGGCACATTGCTTAATGATTCAATACTTTAAGAAAGGTTGATGAAATTAAGACTTTGAGTGGTGATTCTTATGCAATTCGCAAAGGATGCATCATGCATGCCATGGACCATACTCGTCTATTTGATTCACGTGTTCTAAGAACAAGTGATGATAGATTTCAATCAAAATCCAATAATGTGACGTTGGAATACAAATTAGAAATTCCAAAGTTCCTTGTGAAAGGGCGAAGGAAAATTCTTAGTGTATGGAGATGAAAATGATTATAAAATATAGAAATTGCAAAATTCATGTTTATGAGAATGTCTCATGAACTCTACTTTCTAAACCCCTTCCATAACCAAGGTATGAGAGTCATACTAAGGTTTTTGGATTGAAGCAAGTTATGTAATTTTAGTTGTGTATGTTTTGAGAAAGCATATTACAAAAGTAAATACATTAGCTTGAAGAATTATGTTTATCAATTGAAACAAAGTTTCAATCTTATTTAATTGTGGTTTCAAAATTAAATAAAATGTCCAAAATAATTATGGATTGATGGGCTCATCAGGTTATCTATTCGATAGAGACCTGGTGTATGAAACCCCACAGGTGAACAAAATCCACATATTATTTAAGTTCCTAGTTCGAAATCATTAAAGTGGACATAAATGATTTCAATGAATGGACTAGCATGTAAGATTGATTGGATAGCTCGGTTTCATGGGCTATTGGAGCATAGTGATAAGGCTCGGTCAATCACATGGATATGCATGAATGATGCAGGATCGAACTATAGACCAACTTTGAAGTTCAAGTATAGAACTTCCGGATATATTAGTGGATTCCTTTGACATGAGTGGAACATTGATTTCATTCAATGGATGATATAATTGTGGTACATTCAAACGTCTTCCCGTAACTGGAGATTATAAAGGGTGTTTCCTGGTTATTTCAGAAGTTGAGTGGGAGCTTTGGTTGCCACAAGATTGGATAGAGTCTACCTATTAAATTAGGAATGTGTCATGTTTTGGCCTCTTGAAGAGGGAGAATTCAGAAAATGCATGGCCGTGCTCAAATGTGTTACATAGTAACCATTTGTTTTGTAATTCTAACTCGGATTTCAAGAAACGATTTGTAGATTAATATGGATTAGCATAAGATGCAATCATATTATCAAATCGACACAAAATGACTTAAGGAATTTGAATATTGCGCACTTGTCTCAGACAAGTGGGAGATTGAAGGAATTGTGTCTTCGATAAGTGCAATTACTAGATATATCAAGGATCACTATTATGGAGATAATAAGTTCATTCTATTGGGGCGTCATCCTCTGTTGCTAGACTATGAGAGATGATCTTTGGGCTAGTCAAATAGCCCAAGGCCCTTTAGAATGGATCCTATATTGGTCACACACAAGGGTATTGGGTTAAGCAAGTAAGAGGCCCATTAATGGGCCTCATGAGCAATTAACTAATCATGAATTGGATTGGGCTAGCACAGTTGGATTGGAATTAGGTTTTGGGCTTTTGACATGGGCTCTTATTTGGAGATGAGATCTATAAATGAGAACCATGCCTAGGGTTTGCAGAACGAGTCATAATTCACATACTGTGAATTTTGACATCAATGCAACCAATCCCAAAACCCTAATCCTCTCTCTAACTCACGGCTATCTCTCTCCTCCCCTCACGTTTGTACGGCCACCCCTTAGGTGGTGGTTCGTGGTGGTCATCGTGGTGGTTCTTGGTTAGCATGTCGCTCTTCTACATAGAAGGTCAATTGAAGTGTTCAATTGCAACTAACTAGCATTAGTGGAGGTCTTAACTTGTGCCCGTGGACCAATTAGAGGAATCACGCTTGGGGTTCTTTATCTCCCTTTGTTCTTGCTCGATCGCACGTGGAATCACGCTTCAAAGGTACGATTATTTGTGCTTTATGTGTTATGCATTAGATCCTTGGATTAGGTACTATATGAATATGATTCATGTTTATTTCCGCTGCGTAGTACCTATAAACTCCTACAGCACCAACATACAATTTATTTCTTATGTACATAGACATTTACTTAACTCCTTCTTCATGCTTAAAGCATCAATAAAAATTATATGAACCATAATAAAATTCCTTTTTAATATTCCAAACATAATTAAACAATTAGTTTAATTAAACATGCTCTCTAACATGCCATAAATAAATATGTAGTCCATATAATCATGCCAAAATATGATTTTCCAATCCATAGATCATCACAAATAATTCATGCTTCACAATTCAATCACCAACACCAATAATTCACAAGTCATTACATGATCCTTAACATGATGCTACTTATAATTGATTGAATTTAATCCTAGCATGATTCTACATCCTCAAAATATGCTAAGTACGCGAACGTACCTTGAATATGATCTTAAATTCGCCACGACTAGTAAAAATCGCTTACTTCGAAGTCTCCTACACATTAAAATTATAATAGTGTATCAACATCCATTCTAAACAAATTTCCAGCAATATATACTATTTTAAAACCCTCCATAAATTAATTAGAATAAGCTGAAATTATAATTAAGACATCATAAATAAGCCCCCTTTTATGGGTAATTTAAATTCCCTTTAAAAACATAAAATTTAGGTTTCTACTTAAAATTCTTGCACTATTTTTATAATTAAAACTTGCTGAAAATTAATCTTAAAGTGCTTAAATTAAAGGTCTAAACATAATTACATCATATACTTTCATAATTTCGTAAATCAAGAACCTAGGGTTTCAAAAATTGGGGCTTTTTAATTAAAATCAAAATCTGAAAATTAATTAACATGATCACCATATTCAAACATCAAATTTTAATCATAGATCTAATCATAGATTAATTAGGAACAAAAGGTTAAGTTTTTTTTTTTTTTCCGTGAGCAAGCCACGGCAGCAGCAGCCACCGCGGCAGGGCTGGGCTGCTGCCGCCCGCCGCTGCAGCTGCTGGCCGTGCGCCGGCGGCTGCTGGTGGTGTGCGGTGGTGGTCCGGCCACGTGTGGTGTGCGTGGTGGTGGCCGGCCGTGAGAAGGGGAAGGGAAAAGGGAGAAAAAAAAAAGAAAGAAAATTAAGGAGAAAAGGGGAGAAACTTACCTTGGGTTTTCTCCACTCTGGGCAAAGTTGATTTGCCTCATAAGTGGGATATTTATACTCCCTTTTTACCCTAAACTTTCCTCTTTTAATTCTCCTAATCCCTTTCCAATTAAAACTTGTTAAAAATAAACTTTCTTAAATTAAAATCCCATCTTTTTAAAATAAAGATAATTAAATAAACTTTCCTAATATAAAAATATATTAGTAAAATGCTTTAATTAAAATTATTATATCTACTTTAATACTTCATTAAATACATACTTTAAAATAAAAATACGTATAAAATACGGGGTATTACAATTTGAAAGTAGCACAAACCTAAAAAAAAAAAAAAATGAGCATGCACATATAATTAAAGAGAAAGTATTGGGTGCGGCAAGCCGTACCAAACAATTTGTGCGTTAAGTATATATGTTGGAGATGTGTTATTTGATAGAGGATACGTACATTTTATTGTAGGATATATATTGTTTGTTATAGGATATGTAGTATTTGATAGAGGATGTATACAATTTATCATTGATAGAGGATACATACAGTTTGCTAGAGGATATCATCATATAACCAATAGAAGATATCATCTAGTCTATAGATAATATCATAAACACAATTATGATATCATCTAGCCAATAGATCATCTAGCCTGTAGATGATAGCATAGACACAATTATAAATGATATCATATAGCCAATAAAGGATATCATGAACACCATTATAAATGATATCATATAGCCAATAGAGGATATCATACATCCAATAGATGATATCATAAACACAATTATAAATGATATCATACGTAGCCAATAAAAGAAATCATCCAGTCTATAGATGATATCATTTACACAATAGATGATATTATCTAGTTTATATCATAGAACTAATAGATGATATCATCCAACTTATTGAAGATATTATCAAAACAATAGAGGATATCATCCAACTCATAAAAGATACTTGTATCATAAAAACAATAGAGGATATAAAAAAAACAATAGATGATATATCATCCATCATATAGATAATATTATAGACACAATACATGATATCATCCAATCTTTAGATGCATGATATCATCCAGACAATGAATAAATAAAATTATACATATTTTATATTTAGGAATCTTTATTTTTAAAATAAACAAATACAATAATTGTCTTCCTATATTATTGTATTTACTTAGAGCTGTCAATTCGGGTATTCAAGTTAGGTTCGGGTCGAGTCAAATCAGGTTTCGGGTTAACTCAGGATCGAGTTATGTTGTAAGGTTTTGATGATTGTGAACAAATGATGATTATCTAGCTAATATGTGTATTGAGATGTGCATGAATAAGTCATGAAGCACGAAGATGATTGAGTACAAGTTAGATCATTATAGAAGATGGTTCCCAACGTACAATGTATGGATCATGCTTAAGTTCCTCAAGGGAACACAAAGAGAAGAAGAGTTGCTCAAGGGAACACGAAGAGAAGAGTTCGAGTTCCTGAAGCAAACACAAGGATAATAAGTCTAAACGTTCAAACGTTCTTTTAGACTTTATATGCGGGTTCTAAGAAGCACTAGAAGTCAGTTCTTCGAAAGAAACAAGCAACATTTCCTTGATGGAACAAACAAAGAGAAGTTCCTTTGAAAGAACAAGAAGCTTTGGAGTAGAAGCTTCATCGGAGAAACATGAAGACGACGGAAAAATAGGAGCATATTTTTCTAGAAATCATGTAAGTACGTTGGACAAGATGAGAAATTATTGTTTGGAACAAGCCTAAGGAACTAAATTGAAACTTAAGTCTAGAAGGAACTGATTCTGATAGCTTGGAAGGAACTAGGTTACCACTCAGTTACTTATGGGTCAGTTAAAGAAAAATAAGTCAACGTTCATTTTAATGAATGAGTTTATATTTAGTTATTTTTCTTTATAAAGATAAAGTTTTTAAATGTGATAAAATTAGTTTTGGGAAAAAGATTTTTACTGTTTTTGGAAAATAAATCTTTGATATTATTTTACAAAAAGATTTTATTTATTTATGAAAAATATATATCTTAAATATTATTTTACAAAAATATCTTTTTCATCAGATAAGATTTTAACTGCTTACTTTATCTTCTCTCCAAGAAATCAGTTATCCTGATTTTACTCCACGTTCAACATAGTGCATAAGACTTTGACTACCACGTTATCACGTTTCTCTACTGTCCAAGTAATTGGAAGTTGCCTAAAAGTAAGGGAACTGATTGTTAGTGGAGGATTAAGTGGGCGTAGTGGTTAAGCCTTGTGCATGCTATAAAAGGAGAGTTAAGGTATAGTTTCAAATTTTCTGACTTAAGTGAGTCATTTCAAAATAGTGTATGTCTCAAGTGGAAGAGCAGTAGAAAATAATTATATTTTCTCTCCACGTTTTTGAGTCAGTTGCTTCAGGTTCCAAGTTCCTTACAAGTCTTAAAGTGTCCAACGTATTAGTTTTATACAATATATTTTTTATATATATTTGAGAGTTGTTCAAGGGTCTGAGTAAACTCTTGTAATGGGGAATTTATGAGGGTTTGAGTGAACTCTTGTATTGGGGTGAGAACTTGAGTGAGTTCTTTGTATTGTGAGAAAGAGAAAGCTTTGATTGATTCTTGAGAGAAAGAGAAAGAGTTAGGCTTTGAGTGAAGTCTTAAGTTAGAGAGAGAGTTAAAGTAAACAACTGATTGAGGGATTAATTGATTGGAAAACTCGAGTTCATTGAGGAACTCGATAGAGGCTCAAGTTCCTTATAGGTTGTAACAGAGTCATCGGCCTATTTTAGTGGAATGTTTTGAGTCAAAATCTCTTGGAGTCGAGGTTTTTCACTTCCTATTTGGCCTAGGAAGTTTTCCTCGTAAAATCTCTCTTGCACTATTTCTCTACTTTCGTTTAGTTTCTTTTATTTCCGCAAAAAGTGACTAGCAACCTCCATACTACAATTCACCCCCTCTTGTAGTATTTCATCTTTATAACAGGTTATGCTAGGTCAATCTAGCTTCAGATCAGGTTCACGTTCGGGTCGGGTCAATTTCAGTTTAGTTTATAACGGGTCTTTCACATTTTTGGATATAGGTCGGGTTCAATTCGAGTCAAATTCAAATCGGGTTGAATTTCAGGTTCAGTGGAGTTTCGATGTGTTAATAAGATGGTACATTCGGGTTCGGGTCGGGTTTTGGTTCAAGCTCAAGTTCAATTCTAATAAATATCGATGTAGTGATCAAGTTGAACTATATAATTACGCCTTTCCATAATAATCAAGCATCATCAAGATTATATTAAATCTATATACGAGTAATAGAGAACAAAAGGTATATAAGCTGAACAAAAGATTTTATTGAACCAGATTGAGGGTTTACAGAAGCTAAACAAAAGATATATAAAATTTTATTAAACCTTAGCTTCCATGACTCGGGTACTGGTTTTAATTGGGTCAGGTACTAGTTCAAGTTTGGATTGCTGTCGGGTCGGATTAAATCAGTTTACAGTTACTATCAGGTTGGGTGAAGGTTTGGGTTTAGGTCATAAACTATTGGATCAAATCGGTTTTCGGTTAAGATCAGGTTAGGTTCAGGTCGGGTTACAGGTCACTCGTTTCACCCTATTGTTCGAGTACAAGTTGGGTTCATATCAATGCCGGTTCAGGTCGGATTCTCGGGTTGGCTCAGTTTTTCACAGCTTTATATTTACTCAGTAAATGTTAAAATGTTAGTTTACATTACAACTAAATTAATTAAAAAAGTATGTGGTCTTTAATTTTTTCTTTTAGATACAAATAAAGATTATTCAGAGGAGTAACTTGTGGGTTGTGGCAGTACAACAAAAAAATAATACGAAGTATATTGATTTTGATTTTGATTTCTCATCGGTTTGGCATTGAATTTCGTCTTCCAACCATTGAAGGTCAACAATGGCAGAACCACTATTGAAGATCTTGTACTTTGCTCATTTCACAACCAAAATACATGCATTTGTTATAAAAATGCTCACAATTCAACATACAATCACATTGGACAATCAATTTCAACAATTATACATCACACAAGAAAACCCCAAATCGATTTTTTTGGCATTTTTGAAATATCCGAGAATTTGAAGCAATTATTAAGCCAATTCAAGCTTAAGTCATGGACAAATATAATCAACAATCAACGAGTTTATCGCCGTCGACGACACCACCGCCAATAACAACGCTGCCGCCGATGGGAGCAATATTTGGTATAAAGCAAAAACCCCACGAAACATTTGGCGACTGACGCAATAGTTTGTGATAATTAAAAGGAAAAACAAGTACTCCTCGATCTATCCCTTAATTTTTGCTCCACTTTCTTTTTTAGGGTGTCCCTTTTATTTTGCTCCATTCCATTTATGGCTATAGGGATCACTATTTTTCACTCACAAACAATGTTTTGGACCCACCATTATTCTTTCTCATCAACTTTACCTAACCAAAAATTAATAAAGTGAATATGCACCTATGGGGCAAAAATAAGGGGGCGGAGGGAGTAACACATAGGCGACATAGCTTATCAATTGAACAAACTCCTAAAATCTAACAAATTAACACCTAACATAAGTAGCAAAAGAGCACAGAAAATCGACCTTATTAAATGAAAATAAAATAAAAATAAATCAGGTGTAGCAAATCTACAAATTAATAGCAGTCACGTAGTTAACTATCAAGGGATAAATTGTTGAAATGTGGCATACAAAATGAGTCTTAAACATGGAACTTACAAAACGTAAGTCAAGGACGAGCTTTAACAGCAAGTATCAAAGTAACATTTGTCATTCCATTTTCCTTAGCACAATCAAATCAGGCAAGAGACTAATAGTCAACGCAATAGAGCTTTTGGTTCTTAGCATTATCAATAACTAGCCTTTTGACCCGTTCGATGCACGGGTTGTTGTTTAGGTTATTTTTCTTAAAAAGTGTCGGTGTTGTTCATATACATAGATATTGTACTGAATAAAATGACACATTGGTTTAAATTATATTTAAGTTTAAGAGACGAAAAGACTATTTTATTAATGTAATGAACACTAATTAGTTTAATGTTAATTTATTATAAATGGCAATTTAAAAAGAAAGAATAAAGAGAGGTAACATGTGGCATCTAAGTGATTATGGTGACATGTGGCTTAATATAGATTGTGGTTTGTGTTTTTAAATACTAAAGTATAGAAGTATAGATTAAGAAGGCAATAGACTAATAGTCAACGCATTGAGTATTTGGTTCTTTGTATAGATAATGCTAATGCATAATATCATTGTAGTATGAACCTTGTCTATAAACACATCAGATACCTATCTCTGGATGGATTAGATCTTGAGCAGAGATAATAATTTTAGCTGTGTGTAGAGTGGTTGCTAATGTACTTGGTGCTGGTCATGGAACGGCGTGAAAATAATTTACTACCTCCGTTACATGTTATTTGCAACGATTTGACATAAAATAGAGAGGGAAAATGTCTAATATTTGCAAATAATATGTAACGGAGGTAATATATTGTCAGGAAAAAATTCAATTATGTTCTTGTATTTTGAGTTATGTAAGAGGTGATTTACTCGGTATAAAAAAAAAAAACGTAAAAAACCTTATCACCCCTCCTAGTTTAATCCCCCTTTTGGTGATTGGTGATGATCTTGTGAGGGTAGAGTAATACTTTTTAACATTCTATAAACTGTTTCTTGATTTTATTTTTTTTATTATTTTTATAAATAATGGTAAGAAGAACGGGGCTCATTTGAGGGAGAGATAAGAGAAATCCCTCAAATGAGTCCCATGAGGTTTGATCCCTAGACCTTAGGGATAGGGATACGAGGGGGCAATGCCACTACCTCAACCTCAACCTCATTCCTGTTTTTTTATGGAGAGTGGTTTTAAAATGGTGCAACTATTTCAAGTTTGCTTCGCTGGCTTTTTTTCTTCCTTCTGTTTTCGAAAAAGTCATTTCACATCAGTACAGCCTAATAAGTAATAACACAGTAGCTTAATCAGATTCAATGAAGATTACCAGGCCAAGAAATTCATCTATTTCATCAGATAAGGAATAAGTTTATTTTACATATTCTGTACACGAATTCCCACATGATATACATCATATACTATCCTCTAGCTAGTTGAAAAAAAAAATTTATGAAAAATCTGCCCAAGAACCACTCGCTCAGCATGGAGATGCATTATCTTTTCTGCAGATGAACCACAATTCAGATAGCCAATGAACATCCTATTGCAGCTCCGGAAAGAAGTCACAGGACTATGATGAATAATTTCAGATTTTGCTTCAACTTGCAAAATTTGTGCCACAATTTTAACAGCATTGCTGCTGTTCAGCAGTACAATCCTTCAGTAATATAGGATGCAATGCAGCTTCATATATACAGAAGGTGGACCAACTGAGCAGATTGATGTTCCAGACAGAGACCTTATAAATGCAGATTAACAAGTGTTCAGTTAAGTACATTGTGAACTCGTTCAAGGAGTTGCACCACCTGGTCAACTGATACAGGTGAATGAGGTGACCTGGAGCTTGATGACACTTCGGCAGTTGCACAAGGTAATCCCAACACAGCTTCTTGTTGGATGCTTGTAAGCTCCAAAAACTGAGCCAACATGTCTCCATCAAGCATTGTAGGCACCACACCCTGATCAAGTGAGGAAAAAAGTAAACAACAGAGCAAATTGCAAAAAAAAAAAAAAAAAAAAAAAAAAAAAAAAAAAAAAAAAAAAAAAGTCACCATAATACCCTCTCTATTACTAATATAAGTAGCTGCGCTCTTACAAAAATGGGATATCATGACTGGACAATTGGACTGGAATGTCTGCGGTATAGTTTATAAGGTAACTTGGTGATTCCATCTATATTTATATGACTTTGCCGTTCATGTTAGAAACTTGCAATTCATCTAATAGAAAACTTCTTAAGGCTATGATGGTTATAAATTATAATATGTAATTTAAACATAACTTCTTTCATTAATTCTTTCACACAATCCAAAATTTTAAATGTGATTTAGTAATGGAAAGAGCATGAAATATGTAATAAAATCCATTTTTCATATATATACTTTATACAAACAACATAAAGGGGATTACGAAAATAACAATTCTCTAATGAAACTCATCGTTTCTTTTCACTTGATAACTGTTTACTCAATAGGACTTTTATGCTCATTTGAAGAGCGCTCCGAATGAACAAAAAAATACCCTTTGATACAATTAACTCTAGAGGCATCTTACCCTCCCATTCTACTACCCTGTGCATCTGTTTATATTTGTATATTATATATTTATATATGCCGATTTGTATTAAGGTTACATCAGGTAATTGTTTTATAAGTAGTATCTTAGAAGAGTATGATAAGGTTCAATCCTAGATACTAAAATGACAAATAATTGCTAAACGTGTGAGAATGAACTTAGGGTGTGTTTTCCTCATTTCACCAGATATAGTTAAGACTATAAATTTACACACACAAGTTAAGACACAAGCTCAATAAAGTCCGTAAAAGTTTAACTTAAAACATTAAGATGTCAAAATAAGTTGATGAGAAGACCCTTTAAAAGACCAAATCAAACACGAAAAAGAAATATCCTGATTTGTATACCTGGTTCTCACGACTACGAAACTCGCTATGATTGTTCCCAAGTATAGGAGCAGTAAGAGGATGAACTGCAAGTCTGGCTTGTACAGGCTTCAAAAGCTCATATTCCTCCCTGTGGCAATATCAAAGAGAGCATAAATGACATACTAAAACCAGATTAACTCATTGAACTACAAAGAACACCCACAGAACTGAAGAAGTACAACAATTTCATGGAGTTGTTCCTCTAAACCGGCCTTTGAACACCTTCAATAACATTATTTATAAGTAACAGGTACATAAATTTGCTAAATTGTTAAATAAATGAAGACAATCAAGGGATTAAACAAAAGAAATCAGCTGAGACAAAACAGGTTTCTTTTTCCCTTCAATTCCACAGAGACTGCTTAGTGTCTCAAATTGGGATTTCAATAAGGGATACCTTACTTGCTACTATGTAATGAAGTACATCACTTTGCAGGGTTCGACGTTTTAAAAGCAGCTACCATCAGTGCTGGCTAATAGCCTACGCAAGTTGTGCAACAAAATAAGGCCCCCGATTTCAAAAGGCCCGTGTTTTTGGAAAACCAACCAAACACAGCATATGAAGGTTCACGATAAAATAATACAAAAACTATTAGAAATGACTCCATGGTTGGTTGTTAGCAAGATAAGATAACCCATATTACCGCAAGTAGCATGATCAAATCCCAATATACATGCTTTGCAATTTATTTTTTAATTTATAAGATTTAGTATTATGCTTTGCTACTTCCTTTTTATGTTTTCACCTTACGTTTATTTGGCTTCGCTAATTCATATCATTTTTCTTGTCTGCACCTTCCTCTTCCCATATCCTTCGTATCCGTAGATTTTCTTTTAGCTAAATTCCTTTTTTGGTCTTAAAAATAAATAAATAAAAATTGCTCTTCCATCACATTTTATTTGATTTATTTTACCCTATTTTATTGTGTTCCATCTGAAAATACAGAGGAAATATATGTAACAGTGTAACACGTCTTTTTTTAATACTCAATACTTCCTCCGTTTTATTAGTTACGTGTCAATATCACGTTTGCCAACGCATGTTTCAATGATTAATATCTCTTATTATCTACAATGTAAAATTATAAAAAGTGGATATTAATAATATATACATCGAGACGATTGATACAAAATCCCACATGATTATGTTTAATTGTATATATAAATCACAAAATCGAGTCAAAGTGTAGTGTGTAAATAGTGTAAAAGTCGGAGGAAGTATATAATTTAAAGTTCCAGGAACATTTGGAACATATCGCTTCTGAGCATCCTTTAGCAGTAGTTTGCTAGGCCTCCTCTACAAGAGACTGGGGCAGACTCATGAACATGTGTGTAATGGCCTCAAGCCATTGTTAAAGAGTGACAGCCTCAAGCTATTAACCTATCTTTTGTAAACCTTGCAATTTTCATTCGATATTCAAACTTCTATTTTTATTATACTTGCATTGTAAAATCTGAATTTCAAAGCTAGATAATCAGTCCATTACAAAGTGTATGCTCTATAATTCTATATAGTATATGCTGTTACAACTTATAAATCTGCCAGTCATTTTAACTGGGAGGGAATCATTAGCTAATTTAATGATAATACAAATAAATAAGCAATTCATCTGTTAAAATGGTAAATAAGATATTTATGTAAGGTTAGAGGATAATAGCTTGGTAAACTTTACATTTGTCTCTTCTATAATAAAATTTTCAAAGAGGCAGTAAAGTTCACTACTAATCAAATAGTTTTGAAAACAATATAGTTCCAGATTCAAAAGAAAGGTACCTGGATATAGGGATGAAAATTAAAATGCTTCCAAGTAGAGTACTGGCCATGATACCATTGCGTGACAAATCAACAACACTATTACCACCGTCACACCCTTTAAATCCATCTTCAGCAGGCATTTTATAAGAGAATGACCCCTACACGAACACATGCAGCAAGTATCAATAGTAACAACATGATAGAATGCCATGCACTAAAAGTGACAATGAAAATCACATAGCATTCAAGAAAACTTCACAGCAAGTCCAAGAGGCACACAACATCAATAGTGACAACATGACAGAATATATCGATTTTCAATGCCTAAATAGTTTCCATGAAACAATCTATAAAGAAGAAAACACATAGTAATTACATGAAAATAACAATTCAGATGTGCAGCCTTAAACCTGGAAATGCCATTTTTCAAATAACGCCAAACCATTCTCTCTAAAGATGAGACAAACATAAGTGTCATAGCGGCCCAATTGCATAGAATAAATGAATTGCTGCATACACTAATTTCCCTTCATCACCACTAAATTTGTTAACTCTATTTGCTCCATTACCACTAAATATAAGTAAAGGTAAGTTTTAATTTAACAAAGATAAGTTCAGCAAAAATAAGCTAATGAGAATAGAGCCAATGTTGCTCCTTTGTTATGGATTCATGACCGACTTATTTGGCTCACACAAAGAAGACAGAAAATAGAGAGAAAGATTGAATCTTTCATTAATATACTAAGTTTCTTTTAACAAACTAGTAGCTTTAGGTACCACTCTCCAAATTACTGAAAAGCAACCATTCACCAAGGTGATGACTTTAAACAACAATTACCTGCCTAATCAGTTTTTCTCTCTCACTATTTACATACATGGTTTCAATCCTAGGATGATTCTAGACTGAGCTTTTGTCTCATGTGGACAGGTGGCGTCTCTCGGTTCATTGCATATTCTCCCTTATTTATACTTAATAATTTGATGACATCTAAGTACTAACAATATTAGACTACTCGTATGCCATCCACTAGGTTGGTTCACTACAAGGAGCTTCCCGGCAAAAAACACAACTGAGATACACTAAAGCACAAGGCACTGCAAGGTGCCAACAAAAGAACATCTCAGTAGTCTTCAGTCAACGCAGATTAAGAGGCACATACCACAGGATGCCTCAACCAAGTGCAAGGCTTCCCTTCTTGCACATCTAGGAAGTTGCCTAGGAAAGGGATAAAAGAAAATAACGACTTGTGAGAGATTGACAGATTCGGAAAAATTTCCAGTCTTTAATCCATCTCACAACTTGCCAAAGGTATTGACTATTTTCTCTCTACATTTTCTTTTCTCCCTCCCTTTCTCTATTATAGTAGATCATGTGATTCCCACTGCCTCCCATTTGATTCTTCTTCCTTTTCTTTTCAAACATAGCTTTCTTCTAAATCTTCTTCCAGATTTCTTTTTTCATCAGTAATTGCTGATAGAGATATGAAAATCCCATCTCTTCTTGACTTAAAGGAGGCAGTATAGTGTTGGGAGAAGGACTTGGGCCGGATGCTGACTAGTTAAGAGGTTGAAATTATGCATACTTACCGCACTTGGCTTAACTCTTTAACCTTGTAAAACAGTCTAAATAAAATGTTAATCCAGACTAATTCAAGGAGAATAACCGGAGAAGGAGTGAGCATTTTATGCACTTTGATACCATCCTTTGGTTTCACATCATCAAAATTTTCCTTAATCAGGACAAACAGTGGTTTTTTTGTTTCTTTTGTTAATCATCTTCCAAGTACATATGTTTTAGATTTTCCATGATGATCCAAAATGATTTGAAGTTGGCTAACATGAATCGTCATAAGGAATTGTACCATATAAAAGAAAGGGGCATAACAAAATAATCAGTTCAAAGAGTTTGTAAACAGGTGAGTAAAGTGAGAAAAAGAAAGAGCATCCAAGAAAATATTAAAGGAGTTTTAAAAGAGAACCAAGAATAAAATTCAAGAAAGTTTTAAAAGAGAACCAAGAATAAAATTCAAGAAAGTTTTAAAAGAGTAGTTAAAACGTTGGAGTAAAAAAAAAAAAAAAAAAACATATAAGGTTTGAGAAAACTTTAGCAAAGGAAATCAATACAATTCATAAAACACTAATGGGAATGTGGGATAAATTAATAAGAGTAAATACTAAGATAAATTTTAAAAGTATAGATATAAAAGAGAATTAAAGAATAAATCAAAATAATATTGTTTTGATTTTTTTATTTATTTACAATAAAGCTCAATACACATGTTAAAATAAACAATTATATGAAAGTAAGGCCTCATGTGAGTGGCTCAGCTCCAAACGATGACCCAGTTTTGCTGTCCTAGGGTTAGTATCCGTGAGAGCTAAAGTACTAATCAGCCCTAATGTCTTGAGGAACAAGATAGCACGACTGCAATGTTTTTTCTTCTACAGATAAGGTTATACACCTTTAAGGGTAGGTATCTGAAATAAGGTTATACACCTTTAAGGTACTTGAGGTATCGGAAATAAGGTAATCTGGCCTAAATTTATTAAGGCCTGATAGATTCTGATATGAATCTTCTAGCTCTTATCTCCTAGTCTAAGCTTTGACCATATTTTACAACTAATTTCTAGGGAAAACATTATCATGTGGGGGTCTCATTAGATTTGGCTCAACGTGTAATTTTCAAACATCAATTTTCCTTATTTCTACATAAAAGTAATCAAAACTTTGTCTCCACAAAACAAAAATAAAATCACATAGTATGCAGGTACCATTGTGTCAGCAGTTCACATAGTATGAAGGTTCCCTAGTTTCAGCACTTCATAATATGACAGGGGTAAATGCCAAGTCCAAGCATCACAAAAAGGAAATTTAATTTTGAGGCCAATCTAAATGGATATACATATAAAAATAAATTTACTACGGTCGGAATTTCTCCTAACCTACCAGCCCAAAACTTCAATAAAAAAATAGAATACGCTACTTCATAAAATAAATAAGTACACTATACACTTTTACAGATTAAACTATGTTAGAAATTATAGGTGAAACTTCTGTAAAAAGTATAGTCTCCGGAGTATTGCAAGGAATAATGAGAACAGATACTAAAATTAGCCTTTGACTTACCTTCTTGATGCTCATTGCAATCTCGCCTGTATAATATGAACAGCTCACTGTTAGATTGCATTCAGGACTCGCATTGTCTGGGGCATTAGATGAAACACGGTGTTAATGATCCTAAACATGTCATCTCCAAAAATAAAATACATTGTAGGAAGAAAAACCCCTACCTGATTAGCTAGATTTAAAAAATAAAGCTTATTGCCTACAATAATGAAAAAATAAAGCTAACCTTCCAAATGAGTTGAGGATGTTAGAACAGCAATGCTTCCCTTACGATCCGAAACAAAGGCAGTGCTGGTATCAGTAAGGAGACAATCAGCAACTAACCTCTGACCAGGATCACAATAGATCTGCTCCAGTTTCTTTGCAGTCTTGTGTTTTTGGTCACGGAGACAAGTGTTAGCACATTCATAGAACAGGTGCCAAAATAATGTTAAGAATCAATTTTTCATACCCAAAAGAAAAGGGGAAAAAAAAAAAGGAAAAAAAGAAAAAAGAAAAAAAAGAAAAGGTTATCACTAATCACAAACATACAACGGAGAATTTACTGGAAGAAGCCAGCAGTATTTACCTCGTGATAATCATAAAATAGCACACCATCACGACAGTCACCAACAGCAATCCGTGTGAAGTAAGCTGTCAATGAGACTATCATAAACCGCGTTCTTTCAACAGCATACCTTTTAAGTCTCTTGGGATTATCATTTTGAAAGCCGCATACATAGAACTGAAAAATAAAAATAAGATTGGATACTCAACATCGTCAAGTACATCTAATAATCATCAGGATAAGAGGAAGGATAGCAATTTACAGCGTTGCCAGAAGAAGCTAAGAAGTACTCATCAAGGTAAGGGCATATTGCAAGCACCACTCCAGGCCAAGTAATTGCACTAAGAAATTCTAGTTGCCAAGCTTCAGAATCTTCAAGCTTCACTTCATCACAGCTATTATCATCTGGGCTACTGCAACGGCTGCTATTAGACATCCTTTCAGCAGTGTATCCAGCAGCTTCACAAACTGGCGAAATATGTTGCGTAGATGAACTCGACTTCAAACGCATTGTCATTGACCCACTATCCGAATTGTGCGAGTGCTCTAGGCGGAACATAATTAATCGGCCCTTTGTACTGCCAAAGTTATGTCCAGTTAGGATGCACACATAAACAGGACATATTAAACTATTAACTCAAAAGTCATAAGAACGGAATGCAAAAGGGCAATTTTATCTTGAACCAGATCCAAGTGCTGTTTTAAAGCTGAACTTAAAGAACCAAAACAAACAAAAAAAAAAAAAAAAAAAAAAAAAAAAAAAAAAAGTCAGAAGATAAGGTAATCCAAGATACGACTAACCTTTCAGCTTCTCCACTAGGCATTATAGCTGGCCCAGAAGATAAACTGGTTCCAACCAACAGTACCTGCTGATTCCCAACCTGCACAAACTCCATGCATTTTCCAGTTTCACCCACATCGAACTTAAAAGCAGAGACCACAGACCCACTAAGGGGATCTACACAGCAAATATCAGAGGAAAACGGATCGATATCCAAATCAGTTCTCATAACGAGCAGCAACCTGCTCTCACTATGATACAAGACCTTTCTTGGAGTTCCACCCAGATGAAATTTCTGCACATTAAGCCTCTTACTATGCACCATCTCTACCTGAAACATCAAGTTGTTTCTATATCATTAGTTATCACCAGCAAAACATGTGTCTAATAACAAAAATACTACTACTATAAACACAAAAGTTGATGTTGGAGCAATATAGGTATGAGGTCCTATAATTAAATAGACAACAGAGCAAGGTCAGAAGAAACAAATGTCCATGTATCTTTAAGTAAGGATATTTTAGACATAGGTCTAAAGATCAGCTTTAACTGCCAAATCACCAGACTGAATGAAGAAAGATTTTCAGTGATATAAACAGAGGTTTTAGTTTGTTTGAGGTAAATGACAGTTGGCTTTCATTTTGAGGATCCTTGTGTCCTTATCACAAGTGTTCCTATCAAACTCTTTATTCATTGACAGCTACACTCTTTAACATGGCCGCATGTAGGAATGAATTAGCTACCAAGAAAATCAATCTGACTTAATTAACCCAGCATATGGACTATAAAGGGAAAAAAAATCTAATAACAGCCCTAACCCCGTTGATCCAATATACTACCAAAACAAACACTCACCAGATGTAGACAGTTCTCTGCTACAAACAGAAGTCCCTTTGGACATTCAGCTGAGCATACAGGAGTCACATAAGTTGAAGGTTCAAACGAGATTGAAATGTATGAAAGGCTGTGCCTAGCAGCTTGGACTAACCAAGGCCTATCGCTGAGAGCAATAACATCAGCATCTAATGACTCGCTGAGAGGAACAAGGAAAACAGGGGTAATACCAATCCGACGAATAGCAATTAATAGGAGATGAACAGGATCATTATCCTTTGGCCTTTCATAGGAGTTGACACCACTAAGCTGTGGACCAAGAACGGCTGGAGCTGATGCTTTAAACAAACCAGATTTTGAAAACAAAGTGGTCCTATAACAGGGAAGATCAGATTCCCAGGATGTTGTAGGCCACTCAAAGCGTAACAACATTCCATTTCTTAACCCAGAGAGAATATACAGCCTATCAACCAGCACAAGTCTTACATCCTGCGGAATACACCCACTGATAGCGGTACCAGTCGTGTTTGTCAGTGATATCATTCCAGCGGCAAGAACTCGTATTCCTTGACCACGCACATAAGATAGAATTTCCACAGATGGCTTGTGTGTACCAATCACAAATGTATTACCGATATCAAATCCAGCTGGGATAGGACCAGAATCTCTTCCTATACTGTGCATTTGTGGAATAGATATGCAAGACAATTCACTTTGAAGTCTAACATGTTGCATCTCATATATTTCATAGTCATACAATGATAGCAATTTAACACCAAGAATTATAAGGAAACAAGGATTTGCAGTAGCAACAATTATCATGTTGTGTCCAACAGCTCCTAAGCTAATACCAACTTTATCAGGAGACCAGGAAGTACATGTTGGTGAAGACATCGGAATACCATCTGGATGAGCAACTGAAGTAGGCAAGCAAAGTCTGACATAATTTTGATCAATCTGAACCAATACATTATCAACAACAAGACCACATGCTAATGTACAGACATCAGGCTGAAAACCAACTGACTCGGTTACATCAGTGAAGCTTACACCAACTGACAACACCCTGGTTTCCTCAACAAAAGAAAGCACAAGAAAAGAGTGATTTGAATCTTTTAATCTCATCTTAACAGTCCATATAGCAGTTATTCCTTCATATATAGGAGCTGTCCTTACTAATCTTTCCAGACTTGCACCATTTCTGATTATCCTCAATGATCCTTCAGGAGCCACTCCACAGCAAGCAAACATTTGATCCTGCTTTTCATCATGATAATCCATGACTGACATGTCTAGGATGGGAGCAATATTTTGAATCGGACCTACATAAGCCAGATATTCATCTTTCATTTCACCAACATCTGCCAATTTTAGGACCATGCCATCGTCCATCTCCACAATTGCTGCCAAATAGCCACTGGTGGTCCATAATAGTGCTATACTTGGAAGACCAACAAAAAGACAATGAGATAACAAGACCTCAGGACCATCAGGGCCAAAAGTGATTTCAATATAAAAATATTCCCCTGTATCCACCGAAAATACCATCCTTGGTTTCGTATTTGTTCCTGGTTCCCAACTCCATGAACTTACAAACATAGGTACAGATTTAGCACTGTGCACATCCGCATCAATGCTCATGGGATCATTGCCCTTATTAAAATCCATCCCATAATCCTGCAACTCTAGCAAAGCACGAGCAGCAATGAAGCCTTCATCATCACCATCCTGCATCTTGAAAGGGTCTTCCATACAACTCTTTTCCTCACTTGGGTTGATTGGAGTACTCAGGTCTGTTCTTTGCACACAAAAAGGATTACAAGCATCACTAAGATCCATAAGTAAGATATCACCAACCCTAAATAAAAATGCAAGTCCCGGAGATCCATGAACTTCAGCAATAGTACGAGCTAAGGGTCCACTTTCCACAAACCTAGAAAGAATATGGATTGTATTCTCTCTGACATCCCAACCCAAAAGAAGCAGCTCATTCAAGGATGATTCCTTCCTGCAGATTATTATCTTTCTTTAAATTTGAGGCACATATAAAAAATGACCTAAGTCATCTCACTAGTAATCAAAATAACAAGATCCATGAGCATAGACAAAAAACAGCAATGTTTTCTTATTTGGAATTTTTTACCTGGTGACAAGAATTGCTAGTACAGGATTGTGCTCCTTGCTCAATTGGTCAGAATGTTTTGAAATAAAGCACATGCTCCAAATTGTTCCATTTATATATGATATTGGAGGTGTTGGAGCAGACTTTACACTTATTTCCTCTACAGGCAATGAATTAACCAAGATAGACTGGCTGGTTTGCTGGAGTTCAATGTCAATCAAATCATCCTCAGGTTCAGGAGGATAGGTTATTCGCTAGAACAAAGCAAAGGAATATTTCAACTTCATAAGAAAACCCCAAACAGAATATACTTGAATATAACAGAAAAAACTTGCAGTACATTCCAGGATCAAGGATCATTTGCATATAGTAAACTCAAATAACTCTAATACCTTGTCAATCATATCAACATCGCTTGATTGTGAAACAGAAAAAAGAGCAACACGTTCTTCGTAAGCACTAACGGCAATGTAACACCCTCTGGAACAAATAGCACAATTAAACACACAAACACAATCAAAAACAAGAAATTGATGGAAAGCAGTAGAAAGAACAGAGTAGTGAATTAGGGAGGAAGAATGTGAACAAAGATTGAAAGAGAACTAGAATTAAGAAGCACAATTAGGAAGAGAAATTTAAGCACAACATCAAGTTCATGGAACACAAAATTAAAATTACAACCAGGAAATTGACACATGGTCATACATACAACATACACACAAGTTTATAGTGTGCCAATGTATTAGTCAGATTAACTAGATCAAACATCTAGGCATCCAACACTCAAAGTCTCAAACTAGGACTCTCGTGTCATTTGTGATACCGGTGAGTAGAGATGCATTTACAAAATAATCCTTCTAGTGCACCACTCATGGATAAATGGAAATCAGAAAAGCCCTTTGCTAATAATTGACCGACGAACCAGCATTGAATCCATCACGCTAATTTAAACAGTTAAGAGTGTAGCAAGAATCTATTTATTGATGAGGCACCCTACATTTGCATCAGAGCAAAGCATGGCCTGGATATAGTCTCCAAATATGGATATGAAGAGGTGGCAAAATTACATTGCAATAATTCCAAAGAAAATACTTACAAGGCATCAACAGCAAGCATTCTACCAATCTGGTGTCTTGAGTTGCCAGGGATTGAAAGTTGAACATGAGTCACTGGAAAGAACCTAATCAGTCAGCGGAAGCACAAATATAAGTCACCAACTAAACCATAATTAGTTCACAACAATGAGAAACCATAAATACATCCAATTTTACTATTAAAAAGCAGAGGGGAACCCATAGAGGAAGGCTCTAGATGAGAGTAGAACCTGTGCATTTCATTACAAAATGTTAGGAAAGAGAGCTTTCCAGAATCGGAAATGATAACCAACATGTCTTTCCCCATAACCTGCAGAAGGAATAAAATATGCATTCAATTACCCCGCAAGAAAAGAGATGTAGCCATTATGATGAGGGTTCCTTATATCATGTAAAACCTGTGAGTTATGTGTACGAGGTTTCTTAGTCCTGGGTAGAATAGCCATGTCTTTTATTATACCAAATACTGGTTGCTCACAGATAGATTGCACCACGCCATCCTCACTCATTTCTACCAACTCAATAGATGTCTCCTGCACGATACAACCCATTTAGACATATTCTGAATTGACTACCAAGTGAATATTCTTACTCAATTTAAAGACATGCATAAAACACAATTGCTTCATTTCTACATGATAACACCTTACTCTGACTTGTGAGCAACTCAAAATAAAATCATACGGAATATGCATGAAGACAGAATTTTTGCAGATGACCACTACATTTGAGACAAATAAACAAAAAGACCGTAGTATAGAAACAAACAGCCTAACAAAAAAAAAAAAAAAACACAACCTCATTTCACAATGATTGATATCAGTAGCAAATAAGAAAATCAGATAACTGTTAAGCAAAATCCCCTCATTGCCATTTAAGTACATAGCACGAAAAAAAACACGATTAAGGGCAACCGAAACAAACGAAATGGTAGAGATTTCAATTATCAACAAAAGAAAAATAATTGTGTTTCATGATGCCAGTGAGTAAAGATTGCATAAACTTGGGAGTTTTCCCCCCTAAATTTTTAAACACTGGCTCATTTTCATCACCAATAGTCCAATACAAAGAACTTTAAACAGACAATAACACGGTTTTCGTAATCGATACAATTAACACTAGATATGTCACAAACCAACCATTTTTAGTATTGAAACCTAGTAACAACAATCACAGAAATCAATTCAAAATATTGAACTCAACCCCAATAAAAACTGAACAAATACGAACAGAAATTATGATCAAAAACAATAACAGGAATTAAATAATACACTAAAAATTAAAATCAAATCAAAGCTTGATTGAATTAGATTAAATAAGACCTTGCCAAAAACGATGTCATTGGAAGAAGGAGAACGAATATGGCCATGAACAACTTGAAGAACAACGGAGCTCGGAAGAACGCATTTAGCGAGGTAGTGAGCGCCATTAGAAGGCTGAAATTCAGAATTTGATGCTGGTGTTGAAGATGATGATGATTCTGCTTCAGTGACCGCCATTTTTGTGGGAATTTCTGCAACTTTTTTTAGGGTTCATACATGATTTGATATCGAATTCAATAGATTGACGATAAATTAATTAAATATAGAATTTGGATTTTTGATTTGATTGTGTCGAGATGAGAGAAGAATTTTTAGGGGGAAAGAGAAGAATTTGGTTGGTTTTCTCACTCTTTTTCTTCCTGCTTGCTAAGCTCAACAAAACACCAAAAACGGAGTAGAAGTTATTTTTTCAAATAAAAAAATTGCCAATTTTGTAATTTTGGAATACTCCCTGTTACGGGAGTGTAAAATGTAAGGCCCTATTTTTTTTAAGAGCCGTCGAGCTAGTGCATTTTATTAATCAAGGGACAAAGCGTCCGAGAGTACATAAGGAGAAATATCCCTAGGACAAGTATTTACCCAAACTTGTTCTACTCCAAATGGCACTAACTTAGCAAGATGGTGGGCGACAATATTACCCCCTCTTTTCACATGAGACCAAGAAAAAGACTCAAAACAACTACTCCCATACAAGATATCTTCTAGCACATTATCAAAATCTGTAAAGAAAACTGCTTCTCTAGTGAGCCGATTGATTAAGACTTGGCAATCTGATTCGAGGACGACATTATCATATCCAAGACGTCTGGCCAACTTAATCACGAAGAGTAATGCTCTCCCCTCTGCAATCTCGGGTGGCCAGAGAGCTCTAACTCTTCTGGTTGCTGCAAACTGCACCTTCCCCTTGTAATTACGCGCCACCACCCCCAAACCAACCCATCCATCTACAGCCAAGCACGCATCAGCATTGATTTTCACCATTCCAGCAGGTGGGGCAGCCCAAGTTGCTCTACTATTCTGAACTGGAGGGGCTAGGCCTTTGTAGATCATTTGGTTATATTTATCATACTCATCCACAAGCCTATTCACTCGAGCCACAAGAACCGAGTTGTCAGTTTGTTTACCATCAAAAACCCATAGGTTTCGCTCAAACCAAATCACCCACGCAAGATACACAGCCTTCTGCTTCTGTTTAACACTCGAGCCCCTCCAACTTGCAATTAAATCACACATACTCCCCTCTCTATCTTGCAGCAAGCCAGCACAACCACACTCATTCCATAATCACGCACCCTCATACAATCAAACAAAGCGTGGTCCATCGTCTCCTCCTCAACTCTACACCAAGGGCACACAGCATCCTCTGTCAAATGTCTGGCTCTAAGAAGAGCTCTGGTAGGCAAAGTGTTAGTGCACAACTGCCATAAGAAGTGATGTAAGGCCCTATTTTGCTGAACTGAAATTATTTTTACTGAACTAAACTTATCAATCAATCAATCAATCATCAATCATCAATCAATACTATATACTAAAAGACACGCCAGTAATGACATATGTCATCTCCTGGTGTGTCCTTGGTTATTTTTTTCTTTTTACTAAAAAAAATTCAATCAATACTAATATACTAAAGTAATCCCCAGCCCTATCCCCAAAGTACACATGTCGCGTTTGTATTAAAAAATTCCCGCCAAAAAGCTTTTTTTTTTCTCTTTTTTGTTCAAAAAAATTAATAACATAGCTGATTAAAAAAAAAAAGCAACCTAAAAAATAGAGCAACTATAACAACTTAAATAAATAAAATATTTTTTTGTATAATATTTTTTTCTCTTTTTCTCTTGAATCGTTAAGTACTCTACATTACCGTATCCAATCTATAATAATTTGATAATATAAACAAATACTTCTCAAACATAGTAATTTATAAAAATAATTTGTTTTCTTGTGAATATCTGAGCATTGCTCGGGAAAAGAACTAGTACTATATACTAAAAGACACACCAGTAATGACATGTGTCATCTCCTGGTGTATCCATGGTTATTTTTTTCTTTTTACTAAAAAAAGTTATTTCAATTAAGGAAACAAATCATTTACAAAAATCATATTATTATTATTATTATTATTATTATTATTATTATTATTATTATTATTATTATTATTATTATTATTATATCTCAAAAACAAAAGTCATACAACCTACAATAAATTAGTGGGAAGCCGAAATACAATCTGGGCCCCCACTCCTCTAGCTATAACAAATCCTACCCTAGTGAAGATATGAGCTGCAGCACGACCCCTAATGTCTTGCGTCGTCGAGAACATCTGAATCCGCTTCAGTAACGCAACAGCCTCCTTCTCTAATTCCCCAAGCGAAGAAAAGGAGAAGGGAATGAAACCGTATCCAATCGCCTGACATCGAGCTTCATACTTAACCCGCTTTCGATGAGCAGCATCAGCCACAACCCGCCCAGGAATAAAGTCTGATAGCCCTGACTGTGTCGAAGGAGAAGACCCTGTCAAATCAACACAGACATCGCGACCACGATCCCATGAATAAAGTAACACATCCGCAGGTCTGAGGGCCTCGTCGTTCCCTCCAGCCAACCCAATGTCAACCTCTTTTCTCGCTGAAATCCCAGAACGATAAAAGATTAACATATTAACATGTAGTAATTATTATTATTATTATTATTATTATTATTATTTACATATTCCATATTAACATGTAGTAATTATTATATTTCAGATAAAAGATTTATTCACAAATCTTTCTAAAAAAAAAATAATCAATTATATACCAAAAATCAAAATTTTAAAATAATCTTACAATAAGAAAAAATATTGCTTAGATTTTTTGTCTACTTTTGTTTTAGTTGTGTATTGGAAGCTACAATTAAAATTGCAAATACCAAATTAACAAATTTCATACTTTTATATTATTATTTCTCGACTAATTTATGATTATACTGAGTACAGTAATATTTCTCAATCATAACTATATAACTATATATATAACTAAAGATCACCGTGCATGGCACGGGATCTAACCTAGTTTTTACTAAACTAAACTTAATTTTACTAAACTGAAATTATTTTTACTAAAATTAAATTATTTTTACTGAACTGAAATTATTTTTACTGGTTTTTCATTATAATTCTTCTTTAAGAAAACTAAATTTTACTGAACTAAACTTATTTTTACTGAATTGAAATTATTTTTACTGAACTGAAATTTATTTTACTAAACTGAAATTATTTTTACTTAATATTATTTTTTTAAGGTGAAAAGAACAAGACTTAAATGTGTAATAATACTAGTTTGACTAGTTTTATAATATAAAATTAAATTTTTTAATTCCATTTCATTGAGTACACATCTTGATCTAGTAGTAATGTTAGTCATCTCATAATCACCTTTCTCCCCCCCCTCCCAAAGAGCCTAATCCGCTAACCCTAGTCGGTTTGACTTGTGAGAGTTTCTAGCCCGGTAGGGCCTTTCTCTATACCATAAAAAAAAAGGAAATTTTGACATTTGCTACCAGTAAAAGGACCATGCTTCACATTTACTACCGCTTTAATTTTTTATTTTACTTTGCTACCACCTAAATCATAGTTTGTTAAAAATCACTACCACTCCGTTAAGACTCCGTTAAATTTATAAAAAAAAAAAAAAAAAAAAAAACAGCCACCCAAAAAAGCCTAGCCCCTCCCCGTCAGCCACCCTCCCCCCTTCCCTTACCGGCGGCCAGCGCCCAAAGCTGTAGGTGGCGCCGGTGATTTATGTCGGAATCGAACCCCTCCCCTTACCAAACGAAAACCGACAACCCTAACCCTAAACCGCTAGACCAAAACCACCCTAAACAGGTTTTAGGGTTTTGCTTATGGTGGTTTAAGTGGCTGGGGATTCCGAAAACTCCTTCGCGCTGCATAGGATCGGTCAGAATGGGGTTGGGATCGGGTTTTCGATGGGAAGAGGCTGGGATTGGGTTTTCAAGGGGAGGGGCTGGGATCGGGTTTTCGAGGGGAGGGGGCTGGGAAGTGGTTTTCAGGGGAGGGTCGCGACACCAGCGTCGACACTACTGTCGTTGGGGGTTGGGTGGCCGGAGTCGTCGGCAGGGGATTGGGCTCAGGCAACGGTGGAGGTAGCTTGGGCAACTGGTGGGTGGGGAAGGACTGGTGGCTGGATGGTGGTTGCGGTGTGTTTGATGTTGAACAATGGCGGTGGATTGGGCAGCAGGTGGGTGGGAAGGAGTGGTGGCTGGACGGTGGTTGGGCGGTGGTAACGGAAATACTAATGGTGTAAGACAAGTGGTAGTGATTTTTAACAAACTCTTATTTAGGCGGTAGCAAAGTAAAAAAAAAAATATAACTGGTATCAAATGTGAAGCGAGGTGTTTTTCTTGGTAGCAAATGGCAAAATTTCCTTAAAAAATTCCATATATTGATAATTTCATGCTATCTTCAATCTCAACAATGGAAGTTGAGGAGTTCTCAATTTCGCAACAATAGAATTTGAGGATCAATATCAATGGAGGATGGAAAACTCACACGCAAAATGATAAATATCTTTCCTTTAGGGTTAACCATGCCGTAATTTGTATTTTATTCTCAAGATTTTCTTTGTTTCGCCATTGAAATGGTTGTGTTGGGGTTGAGGTTTGTTGTGGGGTTGATGGTGTTGGGTTTACTGTTTGATGTGCTACCGGGTCATATTCGTCATTGTTGTTGAGATATGGAGGAAGTAGGAGGAAGAAGGATAAAAAAAGACTGTAGAATTACAACAATCTCATTAGTATTTAGTAATACATTTTGTTACTCATATTGGGTAACCTGTGTTGTGTTAAAGGAAGAAAAACAAAGATTAGATTCTCATATATCAAGTAAAAGGAGTATTTTGGTGAATATTTCTGGGCGGAAGAAGGAGAAAACAAGAATTCAAGAAAATGGGGAAATCTCATGTGCCCGGGCAAGCTCGCCAAGTCGGGCGTGCTGGCTTGCTCACCCCGTCGGGCGTGGTCTTGCCCGGTCGGGCACATGGGATTACAAGTTCTTGAGTGGCTTTTTGCCTACTTGGATTATTTTCTTGTTCTAGATTGATGCTTTGTAACCCCCACATTACTCCATCTTTAAGTATATGTTTTGGAGTTTAATCTACTTCCTTAATTCTAATTAAACTCTCTTCATTTTCATCTCCCTCCTCTTTTCATCTATCCATGATTATGCTATATATTCATGGTGCAAAAATCAGAATAACACACACAAAATAGCTAAATACATTTTGTTCTTAGGGCATAAGTTTACAATGACTCCACCTCTTACTCTAAAGTGCCTTAGTGTGAGAATGGGGTGTAACCTTAAGGGACGATATGACGATCACAATTGTGCACCCCCGAATTCGTTTTCAAAGGCAATGATTTATCACGCCACACCGAATTTCCTCTATTATGTTGTTCTTGTTTATTTTCGCTGACTTTTGTATTAGACACCATTTTGACAATGTTAATTAAAAACGCATATAAATAGGTTTGAACTCCTAACCTTATGGAAAGAACACCACATGCCTTACCATCTTAACTACCAATCATTTATGTTCTATTCTTCCACATAAATGTATTTAAATGCAGAATACAAAATTGCATCCAAACTCAAAAATGAAGAAACACATATTATTTATATTCTCTTCCATATTCAACATCACATTCCAAATTAGTAATACTTCAAACACTATATTAAAAAACAGAAATAAATTACTCAAAGTAACATCCCGGGGCAACGCTTGGGTGACACACTAGTTTGATCATTAAATATGTTATAATAATTACATTGTTTTGCATGATTATCGTGAATGTCATTGTTTCTTTGCAATTTTGATATTTATTGGATTTGTATATTTATTATGAGACCTGTAGATCAATTTTCGCCAAATTAAGCTTGAAGATGATGTTCTTTATACAGCGTGATTATGTTTCTTATATTTATTAGTTACGTTGTAAAATCAATGTTCATCCTATCTTAGTGTATATGTTCATTTTAAAATTTTTAAAGGGTTTTATCATTTTTTCGATCCACATTTTTTTAATTGGAATGGAATATAATATTTGAGTATGACCATTATGTTCTATTGGTCTAAATTATATGTTCTTTACATTACAAAAAATGTTCTGTAAGGTGTGTAAAAAAACATAATTAAAAAATAACTAGGTTTTTTCAATAATACAATAATGTTTATTTCAATTGCTTTATATGTTCTTCAATATTCATATTCTTTTGGGCATTTTTTTTAAGTATATTATCCCAGGGGCAGAATCAAGGGGAGACTGGGGTAGGCCTTGGCCCCTTATGATTCAGTTAAAAGTTATATATACATGAATTTATACCTTATACATTGTAGCTAAGTAGACCAAAGTTCGACTCCTAGTATATATGTACTAATAAATGATTTGTATTTGAGCTTGGCCTTCTTAATGTAAAATTTCAGGTTACGCCACTGAATTATCCCATATGCTCTTTGAATTTGACTTGTATGAGTATTCATGTTCTTTAGTTTTTTTTTTTCTAGTACGAAAAATAGTAAAAATAATCTCAACTTTTGCTCGTTCGCTCAAAATAATGCCAACTATAAATTATTTTTAAATAATTTGAATTTGGGGGTCATTTGCTTTTATTGGTCCCAATTGACTAGTAACTTGTTAAAGAGATATGTAATTTTTTTTTAATTTAACACGTGTCACCACATGATTGGTTATAGAAAAAAATAAAATGAAAACTAATAAAAAGCCCCCACGCAAATCCACCACCACCGTTCTAGCAGCCCCCCTAACCATGATATGTGTCACGTCTTAAACTTTTGTGTCAAAAAAAATGTGAAACTGAATTTATGGAGGGAGAGAAAATATTTTTTGGAAAATGATATTTTTGAAAAGACTTCATCAATTAATGCGGGACATGGGTAGAAATTTAATGAAATCAAGATTAGAGTATATTGCATTCTTTTTGTAAACCCTTTATGTTCTTTGGTTGGGAATGTTTCTTTTTCAAAATATAATACGGAGTATGCTCTTTTCGCCTTTTTTATTTATTTATTTTTTTTTTTTTATAGTTTGTTAGGTTCACATGTTTTATTTTATTGGGTATGTCAAATTTAACCGGGTGTAACATGCGCATGATACACATGTTATACCCGGGTGTACAAAATAGGGATTTAAATGAAAATGTTTCTTTATTATGTGCGCCGACCTCAAAGAACAAACCAATGGTACCATTAGTGATTTTCTAAATAAAATCAATAATGATTTAACATATAAATTTGTCTTCTATTTAAGTTATAAGTTTATATTTTGTATTTGTTGATCAACATTTAAAGTCGCTATTAATTATAGACGTTATTTTATAAACTGCAACCGCTAGTACAATCTATTGGTGTTAACTTTTTATTTCAAGTAAAAGCCATATCGCTAATAGCGTCTTTTAGACTAGCAAAAAAAAAATTGTAATAGATTTCACATAAACGTTACATAAGATTGATGTCGTAGAGGTTCCTCAAATAAAGCGCAGCTAATATGTTAATTCATCACATATTTCGTGACATTGCCCAAACACTCAAACTTCTCTATAGTATCTTTTTTTTGAACGGTCTCTAGTATCTCCTCCCTCTTCCTCTTGCTCCCCTCTTTCTCTCAGTTCTCCATTGAATCGCACTTCAAGTTCTCCATTGATGCGCCTTCTTATGCTTGTATTCCTCAATTGAAGCAGCTTCTGAGGTAATTTGTTGTTTCTTTCTATAATCGTCATGTCAATTTCGCAATTTAGGGTTTATGTTTGATTTAATTTTAATTTAATTATCAGAGCAGTAAGTTTGGGGTTCGAAAATCTGAATAGGTTCTAATATCTAAGATCATAACCAGCGATTATATATGTTGTTGAAAAAGAAAATTATCAGCTTGATTTGATAATTGAATCAACTATCCCTAAAATTATGAGACTAATTTGATAATTGAATCAAATATCCCTAAAATTATAAACCTTTTTTGATAATTGAATCAAATTTGATTCCTAATGTATTGCAGAACCCTTAAATGTTAGAATTGAACTATGAAATTAGACCTCTTCTCTCTTTTGTCCTGGCTCAGGGCCGAGCCTGGGTAAAACGGATCATAAAATTTTTATGAATTTTTTATTTATTTTTTGGATAATTTTTAATTTAGATTTGTGTTGCTTGATTATTTTTATCCCAATTTAAGTTTTATTTTTTTCTAAATTATTGATTTCCTTCCTCATTAGTTTGTTTAAACAAATTTCAAAACTCAAAATATATGAATGTAAAGTATATATAGAATGTGACAAATTTGGAAACATGACAATTTTTTTTTTTTTTTGTTTTTTTTTTTTGCTAGGAATAGGAATGTTTTCTTCACATTCTAAATGTGACAAGTATTTTTCCTAACATGGCTATTTACTCTCATTTTCTCAAGAAACGTTAGCAAATAGTACTACTTTTTCTTGTAATAATTGAACCCATCTTATTAATCATGCCCATATTGGTTTTTATCATTCTTTGAAACTAAGCTATATTAAGCATTTAGGTTGTGAACTTTTTCTCACTTTCAAAACAGTAGACTTGAACATTCAATTGAAAAGAATAATATCTTGTTCAGGCTGGTTATGAATGGTGATTTTTGTGTTGGTTGCTTAGATTAACCTCTCAAATAGTTTTAAGTGCTTAGAGGGAGGCGATGTACATCTAGACCTCCTCGAATGCTCATATAAGATCAGGATCTTAGTATTTATTTCAAGGCTAATATGTTAGAAACAAAGTCAAAAGAACATTTAGTTTGGAACAATTCTACCCTAGTCTTTATTTGATATTATAGGATCATGACTATTAGAACCATTTGCTGGTATGTGTGATATTCACATGTCTTTGAAGTTAAGGTGCTTTTTATTCTATTTATCTAGTTATCTATTTTTTATTTTTGAGGGAAGTTCTGGTGATTAAGTTAAAAGAAGATTCAAATATTACTATACTAGTGTTGAGCAATTTGACATCATCCGTGTGAGATGTGTGGTACTCATTTAATTATACAATAGGACCATGAAGAGTTACAACCTTTTTGCTAGTGTGTGTAGTATTCACGAGTCTATTAAGTTGGAGGTGATTGTTTCCTTTGGTAAAACTGTAAAAAAAAACGATTTAATAATGAATTTGATTTCATCTAAGACTCGGTCTTTAATTATTTATTTCTTCCTTAGGATAGCATGTCCTTTGACTTGACTTTAAGATGCATTATTGTTATAATTGTGTCTAATACATTTTCTCAAACTGTCACTTGTGACGGGGCGCCTTTATTTTTGTTTCCTTATTATCAATCTATATCTCATATCTTGATTTGGTGAATGGGGATTATTGGGGACTATTAAGTACTTCCTCTTTTTTTTTTTACTTGACCTACTTTGACTTTTACGTTGTTCATATATGCTCATTTGATCGTTTTTCATGAGTTATACGTAAGGAAAAGCATATTATCTTGTTAAAATCGTCTCAAAAAACATTATTACAATTTCTATTTTTTACTAATCGATAAATTAATTTATTGAAGGATAAATTTATGCATTGGTAAACATTATAAATGAAACAAGTCAAGTAAAAAAGAATTTCAGTTTTCATTTCTTTGCTAAAGATTTATGTCAAACTTATCCTTCTCAATCTTTAGTTAATATATGATTTTGGGTGTTATATATCATTTTTGATCCGCTGACGTGTAGAAGGATAAGTTTCATATCAATCTATAGCTAGAAGAGGACTCAAAATGGGTTGCATGGCCGCATGTATTAAATTTAAGATAATTTGGCATACATCTTAGCAAACTAATGGGCAGCATGGTCGCATGGCTACATGTATTAGTTTTTACCACATTGTCATTAGACCATCTCCAATGGTGAGACTTGAGGGAGTTTCTTTAGGTGAGAGAGAGTATTTTTTGCAAAGGATACCATTAAGTTGGTATATAAACTTAGCAACTGCAAAAGAAAGTTGCTAAGTTTAGATACTCAACTTTGAGTTTCATTTGATAAAAAGTGCGGGCCCTTATCAATATTATAATATGTTTTGTAATTTATTTAAGTTTTAATTTTATTTTTTTTTTCAAAAAAAATTTATAATATGATTTGGTGGGCCATAAATTGAAATTGACATTAGTATACTTTAGAAAGTCTCATATTGGAAAATTAGACTTCACATGAATTGGTAAATTGATAAGTGGGTTGGGTATCACCATTGGAGGTAAAACACAACTTACTACTATTTTGTATTTTTTTTTTTTGAAAACCTACTATTTTGTATTTCAATACTCATTTTGTTTACCAACTTGGTCCATTAGCAGAAGTCCACAATTGATAAAAGTTGTTTATATTTTTTTTTATTTACAAAATTGCCACTCATAGAATAATCTACTTGAATTTTCCCGTTTTTATTTTTTATTTCTAAAATCACCTTTCTCTCTCATATCTCCGCCCAAAGCAGCAGCAGCCATCATCGCCGCCTTGCAAATGGCGACAGCAACATATCCTCCTCCACCACCATTTTACAAGCTTTACAAAGATTACACACAAAATCCTAAATCGGCTCCTGAACCTCCTCCTCCTATTGAAGGCACCTACACCTGCTATGGCGCTACTTACACTGTCAGTTTTTTCTCTCTCTTCGATAATTTCTGATTTTGCATGCTTTTTTTTTTTTTGCTTATTTTGTGAATTTATTTGGGTATTTGATTGATTGAGTTTTGATTTTAAATTAAGGTTTAGATTGATTGATTGATTGAATTTTTTGTATAATTTGACATTAATTGTAGACTGATGATGTGCTCCCAAGTTTGGAAGATCAAGGTGTTCGACAGATGTACCCTAAAGGGCCTAATATAGGTATTCCTTTATTCTGTTTAGTTTGTCGAATTTTCGGGTGTATTCCGCACAATTGTTTGATTATAGTTATGTACATTTTCTCGAAAATTGTTTGATTTTTGGAACAAAATGGGGGAAATTGAACGAGGGACTAGTAAATTATAATGCTGATAAAAGTTGTGGAATCCTGAATTAGGAGATACTTGATTAGTTGATTATTTGGCTGCTGGGCGCGTTTATGCTATTAGAAAGAAGGTTGAAGGGAAGTGGATATTTTGATGCCAGTTTTGTTCATTAGGAAAAGAGAAACGATACGCTATATGTGCTGCTTATCTATTGTAGTCTTGTTATTAATTTTAGGTTCGATCAGTGTTTTTCGAAAGGGTTTAGTTGTCGTACTGTCATAGAGACGATGCAATGCATATATAAAATGGAAGATAATTTAAATACTTTCAGGGTTCTATTTAGAAAGGAAACTGGTGTTATATGTGTTTGTAATTTGTTGGGGGTTAGTGGTTATAAAATATGTCCTCATTCATGAAACTGGAAGGTATTGGGGTGGAAAAAAAAACTCCTTGTGGAAATCAATTGTCATCTGTTTTTGTAGTTATTAACCGTACATGTTGGAATTAGAGCATGCACCACTCTATTCATACTGTAATCTTTATTTGTTTATGTCATTCATTGTATTGATCTGAGCTTGAATTGATCAGAGAACAATTGATGCTGCTTGAAAGTCTTCATCTTTTGTGGCATAGTTCTAGACAGTGGCCATTCAGGGAAGAGTGAAATCAGTTTTCGTGTCATGCTGTACTGTAGTCATGAACTGTCATATGAGATTGTGCGCAGTATAATTCTTAATCGATATATACCTGAATAGCTGGTCTTATTTTTCCTCTACTTTGTTTGTAATATTAGTGTGCCTAATGATGTAATATAGACTTCAAGAAAGAATTGAAGACGCTCAATAGGGAGTTGCAGCTGCATTTGTTGGAGCTAGCTGACATTCTTGTTGAAAGACCATCACAGTATGCTAGGAGAGTGGAAGAGATATCGCTTATGTTCAAGAATCTACATCACCTGCTCAATTCACTACGTCCTCACCAGGTACTACTTTAACCGTTGAGTTTCTTTATCTTACTACGCCTTTTTATTCTCCCTGAGCTATGCATATTTATGCATTTACTTTGTTATTCTTAGGCTAGAGCAACACTGATCCACATTCTAGAGCTTCAAATACAACGCAGAAAACAAGCTGTTGAGGATATTAAAAGGTATGCTTCTTAAAATGCCATCCTTTGATTTATTTTCCCGGAGGCTGAAAATAGAAGTTTGTAGATCCCTTCACCATATGTCTACTTAATACTCTATAGAAAAGTTTACAATATTGAGAGTGAAGAATTAGATTAGGTCTTGTGTATGATGCTGTTATACTCTCTAATGATTTAATAGTCTTGTTCTGTGAGGGCAATGATCACACAGTTTCATTTTGCATCTAGAGTTTTCAAGATGATGATATATTTTCTACTTGGTCAATCTTTCATTTTTATGTGGGTAACAAATGCATGAATGTTACACATTAGCTAAATCAATCAACTCTCACACCTCACACCATCCAAACATCCAAAGAAAGGCAAATTGATTTAAAGACCATTAAAGTACTATGAAGCTTCTAACAAAAAGTCAATGTGAGGCTAACCTTTTGGGAAGACTTTTATAGGATACCATTTGTGCACCTCATGTGCATGCATCAATGCCATCCTCATACCAAATAGGTTGCTACCTATCAACAAACAATAGAATATTTGCAAATGTCTCGTCATTTGTCTTAAAATTTGGTCTTGGTGTCACTACTAGAATAAGTGTCTTTTATGACGAGATATTTATTCGTTAAAAGCCAAAAACATCCTCGTGAAAATTATTAAAGACCGAAAGTATTTTGCCGTTTTGTAATAGGTTTTGTTGTTATTGGTTTTAATGACAATCATTCCTTTCGTCGTTTGTAACTAATGAGAATCTAAAGACTTACAACTATGACGACTAAAGCCTTAATCCCAAAGATGAGGTCAGCTACATGATCCTCTCTTCTTATTCCCTTGTGTTGAATGTCATATGTTCCTACAATCCTAACTGCATCATGTTCTCAACTCCTTCTATCCTTGTCATCTTTGATCTTCGCTTCTTCTAAGACCCCCTTGATCACAACGCCATACTTTCCTTATCACTGCTTTTTCTGGTCTTTGCCTAACATGCCCAAACCAATGCAATTGGTTCTCCCTATTTTTATTCTTGATTTTGGCAACTCCAAATTTCCTCCTTATATCTTCATTTTTAATTCTATCCTTGAAGGCGTTCTACATATGCATCTCTAATACTCACATCTTCCTAATATGATTCTGTATGCCCAATTGAAATTTTCTCTTGAACTTCATTCAGAGTGCCCTTCATTTGAGCCAACCAAAATTAATCTGCTAGGAATTGGGTCAGAAAAAGAGAGAAAAATAGCAAACCCACATAGATTGTATTGCAAGTCAGAGTAACTACAATACAACTCCTTTCTTTTGAGAGGAAAGGATGTTCTCCCAAGCAATGAATTCCGCAATAATTTTCTCGATACATTCCCTCTACACATACCTATTCCCTTAATTACTGATTTACCCCTCCCTGTAACTAACTTCCAGCTCACTCTCTTTTATCAGCTCCTTGCTTGGGCTTTCTTCTTGCTTATGTGAAACGCACTTTAGGACTCGGCTGGTCTCTTGCATAATCCTATGGGGTTACATCTGCTGGTTTTTTTTTTTTTTTTTTTTTTCCTCTCAAAATTGACCCAAGCTATATAAAAGACTTGCTCATGGGCACTTCCTTACCATCCAATGTTACTATATCCCCACTTAACTTCCTTTTAGTGCTAAAATTACATTCCATGTTCTTGGTCGGAGCTTTGAGTGAAAACCTTTGAGATTATAAGCTTTGCCTCCATTGCTTCCATTTGGCATTAACCCCAACTCTAGTCTCATCCACCAATATAGTATCATTAGCAAAATCCAATATTATTACAAATCATGAGTAAATCCATTTTTCGCCTAATGTAAGCCTTATTAATATTGACCTTTTCCAACCTTGATAGGAATATCATATGGGCCAACTTCTTTCGTAAGTGTCATTCTTTTTAATGCCTTAAACTTTACACTTTATGAATATCTTGTTTATAATCGTAATATGTCTTGACAACAACCACCAACAAGGCAACAATTCATGTAAGCACCTCCATATTTTTTAATGGTCACATCTTTGACCAATTTTTTTGTATGTATCCTTCACACACTTTACCAAGGAGAGGTATTTCCATGTCCTCTTTTAGCTATCCTATATATATCCCTTTTACCTTCCTTGAATCTTCATAAACTATACCTTTTCTTTAGCTTGTCAAACAATTTTCTTTTACTTTATCCTTTGCATTCTTTTATTTTGCAACATTCTCGTCATTTCTAGATTTTCCAAGGGGCAAATAACATTTAATTTCTTCTTTATTGTTGCTTTACTTTCTCGCTCACCACAATGTCTCTCTACACACCATTGCTTTCGCCTTTGTTTTACCGAGGACCTCTTTAGCAGTTTGCAAAAACAACTCTTTATCTTCAACCAGAGAGTGAGGCGCGCCTTAGCGTTGAGGCGCAACGTGTTAGGGGTCATGCACCTGTTGTGGTTTAGGGACCTCTTTAGCAGTTCGCAAAATTAACTCTTTATCTTGAACCACAGAGTGAGCCGCGCCTTAGCGTTGAGGCACAACGTGTTAGGGGTCATGCACCTTTTGTGGTCTAGGCAAGGTAATTTTGATAAGGCGCTTAGTATTTTCAGAAAATTTTATACCATTTATTATATGCGCCTCAATAAGTTACGCCTCCTAGTAACGCTTTGGTATACTTTAAGCCTTTTTATACATTCCAACCAAGTCTGGATTCTAACCCCTTGTTTAGTCAAGTTTTTAGAAAACCCACAATCTTGAAATTAAGATCCAACCTCGAAGGATTTCTATAAGATTGAATATAAACAAACCGATATTTCTCCTCACGAGATCACTCTTGAAACTTATGATTCGAATCCCCAAATTATTTAACCCACTCTTGACGCTAATTATTTTGAGATTAAACTCTAAGCTTACTCCTAAACACCAGGTGTTTAATGTTCTAATCTTTAACAAACTTCTTGAATTGAAAACTAGCAAGAAAACGTTTAAGAAAAGCTAAACACTCTTTATTGGAATTAATTTGATTTTCTAGGACTCTAGGAGCCACGAAATTCCCCTATTTATAGATTAAAAATAAGCTAATTCTATCCCTACAAGGATTAGGACAAACCTTTAACCTTTTCCCCCAGTATCCTAACTAGAATAGAAAATTACTTCTAATTAGACTAGGAAAACTAATCCTAAACAAACTCTAATTAACTAAAAACTCTCCTAGCAACCTTAGGAAGTTTATAGCAATTAAATAACAGAAAATACACCTTATCTTAAGTGCTTAAACCAAGAAAAACCCTCTCAAGTGAAAGGTAAAAAATCTTCTATTTTACATCGTTGCCGTTCCACCACCACACGCGCCGGCCCATAGTGTAGTTGGGTTCAAGGTGGTTCCGGTAGGTGGCACATGGGCCTTGTCTCAGCGCGTGGCACCCGTCATCCTCGCCGGAAGTGAACTGCTGCACACGTTCTTCCTTGGTGATCAAGCTTCCTTCTTTGTCTATTGATTTAGTGGACCTTTCCTTGATTATTTCTTTGTTTGGCAAGCCTATAATGAAGCTATTTGGACTATATAAAAGTGTCTTGGACCCTTCAAAAGAATTAGTCTCTTGATCATTGTGATCCACCTTTAAGCTACCTCTAAGCTAATTGGCTTCTTTAACAACTCTTCTCGAGTAACACCTTGGCCTTACCTTCTTTTATGTTCCACCACCTTAATTCTTGGATCACCTTGAGTTGGAGTAGTCCAAAAGCTTAACCTCATATGAACATCCTAGACCAAAACCTTATGTTGAGTAGCTACTTTCCGAAGTTTGGTTGAGTTGTGTTCTGTGATGGACAAATCACATGTGAGGAGGACTGTTAAGCCTATTAACAAACTCACATGTTAATGTTAGTGGAAGTGTTGACCACATTAAAAAGAGTATATAAGTAAAGGAAAGTGTTGAGATGGAAAAGTGAAAGTTGTATCCACTTTATATGGCTAAGGGGCTACCCCTCTCGTTGCCATATGATTTCGAGGTGGAATCTCCTTGGACTTGTAAAGTGAACACGGCTAGTATGGACCAGGCTCGTTTATCATATTAGGGGTTCAAATAATGGTAGGACCAAAAGTTGATGTTATAGCAATTAAGGGTTCAACCTTTTCACCAAGGAGAGTTTAACTCTTTCCCAAAAGAAGAATAATGCATCTTATACAAAGCATCAACTTTCTAAATCAAGGGATGTCTGATGTATTAAACAAAACCATCCAACATTACTTTATAAATGGAATGCAAAATAGTTAATGCACTCACATGTACAATAAGAAGGATGGGCAGAAAAGTAAAGGAAAAATGTTACCCCCTCCGTTTCACTTTGTTAGTCTCATATATTATTTTGCTTGTTTCAAAATGATAAACCCATATAGAACATATTATTAGCATTATTAAAGGGTGAATAATTTTCATAATTTGTTAATAATTAATCTAATTGGGTGTTTAAAAGTCAAATAATTCTGATTGGTTAGTATATGTGCTAGTGGATTGTTGACAAGGAAAATTCTTCCAATCAAAATTTATTATAGGCGATTAGTTAATCAATATCATTAGCATATTAGTCATAGTCTATTAGTAGTAACTTGGGGAATAAGCTAGATCTTTGTTAGGGGGTATTTTCTATAAATAGACCTCATTAGGAGGAATTAAGTCATGTTGAAAATATTATGAGGTTAGTTATTGGGAGAGAGTGAGCCTCTCGAAAGCTCATATTTGAAGAGCATCCACCTCTCGAAAGTGAAATTATCATTCTATTAGTGTAATTCACATATTATCAATATCATTACCATTTTTCTTCCCTCCTTCCATAGTTAGAGCTGTAATCATGTCAGAATCCATGCTAATTCCAATTCCCATAAATAAAACATGAAAAGACAATATTAATTACAAAGCTATAATCAAGGTTGCACGGATTCGCCAAATGGCTGTTGTCTCCCGTACCGAATACGTTTCGGGGACGGGTACTGTATGGGTTCAGCTGGAAAACGTCCCCAAGGCGTCCCCTTCGAAAGTGGTACGGCAAGCTAATTTGGGTCGGCTAGCCTCTAGTTTGGATACGGATACGTATCAGGACAACTTCGCCCATTTTCTGACGTTTCTTTAGAATCCCAAATTAGTGAATTACGAACCTAATTCTCTAAAACCCTAATAATTATGAACGGCGATTCCCTTGGAGGTGCGACTTGATTTAGTAGTCTGCGGCGGCCGGAGAGGCGGAGACCACCTGCGAGAACCCGGACACTCTTCGACCTGTAACTGTTTCACTTTCTTCTCTTTCTGTTCTGCTTCTAGACTTCTAGTTTTCGTTTTTTTTTTTAATTTTTTTTAATTTTTAATTTTTTATTTGAAGTCAGTGACTGTAGTCTGTAGATGGCAGTCCAGAGGTAGAAGTCACTTTCCACTTTTTATTTTATTATATTTTTTCGTTTTAACTAGTACTATATTTTAAATTTTTTTTTTTACATTTTATGAATTTTTATTTTTTCATTGCTGTATCCAACCCATACCTGTTTTTAGAAATTTTGATTTTGTGGTTTCCCGTCCCCGTATTCGTACCCGTTTTTGTCCCCGTATCCGTTTCAGTGCAACATAGGCTATAATCAAATTTCAAATTAATAGGATTTCTCCTTTTCTTATTTTAAGTGATTGATTCTAAATGAGACTAACAAAGTGAAACGGAGGGAGTATTAAATAAATGGTAAAGGAATGTAAAAACTCAAATAGTAGCAGAATAAAGCCTCAATGGAGTATGGAAGCGGCCATTACAGTAATAATTCCAAAAAAAAAAAAAAAAGCAGCAGCAGGGATATGACTTGAATTATAGATTTGGTTAATATATTGGTTCTTGATAAGCAGAGCTGAACAACTTTATTAAAAAAACAAGAAATGATAATATTAACTGAGGTTGATGCGTTTCAGTTAAAGTTTTGATGATCTATGGTCATTGCCAGCGTAAATTCAAAGGTCTGGTTAATATAATGTTTCTAGTTAGGCATAGCTAGTACAGGGAATGAACAATTTTAATCTAGAAAAACTTAAGGGATCAATTTTTTGTCTGAAATGTGCATTGGGCTGATAAAATTCTTAATCTCTACTGGCTTAATTTGAATTGTTTTAGTTGTCTATGAAAAGTATCATGGTGATGTTTTTGTTAAGCTAGTATACAATGTCAGTACTTTGTTATTGGTATTGCACTAGGTAACACAATTGATTCATCGGCTAAGATTCAACTTTATATATACATTATATAGGTTTAAGTCTGATATTTGAAACTACAAAATTATAAGCCTACCTATCTCTTTGAATTTTTGATGTTAAGGAGTTTTTTGGTTCTGCAAGATTTGATTGTTCCTTGTTTAAGCCCGAGAGTTATTCAAAGCTGCAAAATTATCTACTTACCAATTCCCAACAAAGTAATCTAGTGCAAAAAATTTATTGTAGCTACACATATATATGATAGTTCCGTAAAATTATCATCATAATTTTAGCCTGCCGAAAAGAAAAAGAACGTAGACTGAATGATACACAAAATAAAATATTTAAATGGATTACTACCATTGAAAAAAAATAATAATATTTAAACGAAATTACACCCAGCCCAATAGAAACAAAAAAGACGATTTTTAGATATTCAGAAAAATTAATGCAACAAACAGAAAGGAATTGAGTAAGCAGATTGTAAAAATAAAAAAAAAATTATGTAATGGAGCCCAACAATTTAAATAATTATCAGGTTGAGCAATTCAAAACATTAAAAATTTAAGAAAATCCTAAATTGATTGAGACGAAAACATACTGAAATGTTGTTAACTATCTTATTCCCTTTTCGCTTTGAAGCGACTACTAAAATCTTCAAGCTGCAACCAGCAAAAGTACGAAGCTCAACATCTTTAATAAATAAGTCGAGTGTTGCTTGAGCTTCACAAAACACATTCTGTGTTGACATCCTGCATTTCAGCCTTTTTAGAGAACATGACTTGTCAAACAAGAAAATCTCTGCTCAAACCAGAAAATCTTCTGTTTTCGTTTCCCATCAGTATCTTCATTGAACATATTCTCTAATTAAATTCCTTGACATTTGATACGACAAAATCAGCATATAATGATTATAATCTAGTGCCTCTACCAAAACTTCCTTGACATTTCCTACCACATTGGCACATCAGCATATGATTTAATGCCGCTACCAAGACTTCCTGCCTTGGGTGGTGTTTGAGGAAGGGGAGGGTGTTGGCTAAACCGATTGTTATTCTGTTATAAAAAAAATGTTGTTTTTAATTGACTTTGAATTTAACATGTAATAGCTGTCTCTTGCTTTACAACAAACAAACAGTGCTAGTAGTATAGTCCTATTGTCCTAGAGTTGGGATTGACATATCTGATTTTAGCTATTGCTCAATAGAAGCTCAATGAAACTATATTTGGTTTAGCTGGGATTGCTGTATCTGAGTTCAGATCGATATTGCTTAAGAAAGCTCAGTGATTTCGTATCTGATTTACCTGGGATTGCCAGGTAAGCTAAGTGCGGAGTATTGTCTAACATCCAATGAAGTCAAAGGCAACTGAATCTTGTGTTGCATGCTACAGACGTATTATGTGGGAAATTAGGAATTGGAAGCAACCTTCCATAAGATGTCACCGCTAGAAAATGTGATACAGTAGCAATGATAGTCTTTTCTGATTGCCAGTCATGTTCCAAGTAAACCAAAAGTAGTAATATTGTCACGTTCAATGATAACTTTTGAATCATAATCATATTAACCTATAATAGTCTGCGCTTAAAACCTTTCATGATGGTTCATGGCTAATTACTTGGTTGTAACAAAATAAATGACATGTAATGGTAACTAGTTTGTGATACTTCACGATTATATACACTGTTGAATTTGATACTCTAGGTTTCAATTTATGATTGACGATATATTTATTATTGAATTTCTAACTTGTGTAGGAGGCGAGAAGAGGCACAAAAACTTCTGAAGGAGGCACTTGGAACTTTGGAAGGACAGTAGCACTTTCATAAAAGGAATGTTCTAAAGTGAGAGCACATTTTTTTAAACTGATAAGCATACGGTCTGATGATCTTGATCTCTACTTTGCTTCTGTTCTGTGGTTATATAAGATAACACGGAAGGATCTACGTCAATCTAAACAATGGCTATGTTACTGGATGGGTACGTTGATCTTGTGTTCGAGTCTAGTCATGATGGTATGCTTAAGGAAATTAACATGAACAATCTGATCTTTTGTATATTAGGACTAATTTAACGATGTTACTGTATCCGGACTGCTGGTAACTATATTCCCATGTCTGGAATTAATGGTACCAATTAACAAATCAGCTAAACTACCACTAGTTTTTAGTAGTATTACATTTACAAGTAATTTATGTGCATTATAAAATCATCAATTACTCAATTAGTATTCCTTCCGATTCTTTTTTCTTTCTTGTTTCCCAATTTGGAAGGTTTAAAAAGATTTCCCCATTTAGAATCTTTTAATATACTTGTAGTAAAAAATTTCTTTTCAGTTTTCCTTTATTTTATTTGATGAATGTGCCAAAATCTATTCTAGAGTACGAGTATTTTTTTGTTTGTCCAAATCACTAATTGGATATCCCAATGTGTGGGATAAAGGAAATTATCTACTTCGTATTATAGAGTTCGAGTGTAAAATTAGTGTTTGGATCATTAAACCTGTCTTCTCTCACCTTTGCTCTACCACTCACTCTCACTCTCGTGGTATTACCGCCACCTCCCTCCCGTTGCCACTATCACCACCACAATTTACTATTGTCCTCCCTATCTCCGCTTCCTCATTCTTTTATTGTTTGGCACCACATAATTAGTACTTCTTCCGTTTTCTTTTACTTGCAACACACCTTTTAAGCACGCAGTTTTAGGAGATGATTAGTGAGGGTAAACGAGCGATTTTATCAATATAATTTTTACACGAAAATTAGAATAGGGTTAAGTATCATTTGTAAAATTATAATGAAAAATTTGTTCGTTTACATTAAATAAACCCGACCTCAAAATACGTGTCACAAGGCTGTGTTGCAAGTAAAAGAAAACGGAGGAAGTACATTTTAAGGGTTTAATGGTCAAGAATCTTGTTAACAAACACCTCTTAATAGTTTAAAATATTTCTTATGATAGTACTCGTACTCGTATGTATTTGGGAATAAATGCCAAAATCACAGGTCGATTGATGTAATTAATATTTATTTTAAAATTTAAAAATTAAGTTATAATAACACCCTCGAAGCATTATTAGCTTTTGTTAATGGTCAAATGCGAATATGAAATGATCATCTCAAACCATAAATTGGTATTTAATTTTTCGAATCTCTTATCTAGATTTTAAATTTGACTTTTAAAAATATTTTATCTTGTTTTTCATTTTGGAAGTGTGTCGGGTGAGTTTTTCCAAGGTTGATGGGTTCAGGGGCGAATCTTGGTTAGGGCGGGTAAGGGCCCGACCCCTCGTAAGCATATTTGAGTTATTAATTATAAGTAATATAATGTCTAATAATTACAAATAAAATGTTGTGGCATAGTGATTAAGTATTGTTATTTTTGTGCAAAAGGTTAAGGGATCAAACGGTGACAAACCCCCCCCCCCCCCCCCCCAAAGGCCCAAGATCCGCCACTGGGTTGGTTTTATTTGAGGATGGTTTAGGTTCTGTGGGTATGATTTGGTACAAAATTTTTACCTAGATTCTACGGCAGGGAAAACTGCCTGCACCCCCCACCCCTCCGCGCGTGCCCCACCCCCGCCCCTTTTCATTTATGAATTTTCTGTAAATTTTTATAATATGTTCATTTCTATATTGGTAAATGTTCATTTATAAATCATTAGATGTTCATTTTTATAATAAAGAGTTTTTGTTCAAACTAATACGAAGTACATTTTATGAATTTCTTTTTAAGAATTTTTTTATCAATAAAAATGAGAGCAAATTTATTTATTTATATGGATTGCTGCGTTCAAATCATTTTTATTACTACCTCCGTTTCGTATTAGTTGCAACTTTGGAATATTTTATATCTCACAAATAATACCCCAAAGTTGCAACTAATAAGAAACGGAGGTAGTATTATAAGTATTGCATCATCCAATGTACATTTTTGTTAATTCGTTTTTCAACATATGTTCATTTTTGTATCATTAAATGTTCATTTCAAGAGCTATGTGTAAGTTTTATAGTAAGATGTATAAAAATACATACGTCTTAGAATTGTATTTATATAAATAAAGAGTTGTTAAATATAAATTTCCAATATAAAATAAATTTAATTTAATTACAATAATAATGCATTTCCATACAGCTATACTATTATATGTAATTGTTTCATAAGCACGAAAGTGAACATTTCCATCATCCAATGTTCATTTATGTTTAATGTTTGTTTTCAGTAGTTAACTATAGGTTTATTGTAGTTGTATTTAAATATAAATGTTGTACACGTGAATTTCAATGATTTTTATTCTTTTAAAGACACTCATACATATTTTAACTAGTGAACATATTTTAAAATTTGTTATTTTGTCTATTTATGATATATATATATATATATATATATATATATATATATATATATATATATATATATATATATATATATATATATATATATATATATATATATACAGGGAATTGCTAGAATGAGAAATGAGAAAATGAGAAAACCAATAATCCCTTGACACATCATCATGGTTTAAAATTCAAATTTCCTCCTCTTTTTATTTTTAACTTTCTCATATTTTTACAATGACATGTGTTAGGATATTATTAGCTTTCTCATTTTCTCATTCTAGCAATTCCCTATATATATATATATGCTACACACACACACACACACACACACACACACACACACACACATATATATATTTGTGTTTTTGAGATTATAAGTTGTACATGTGACTTTTATTGATTATCAATGTTTTGTAGTTTCATAAATAATGTTCAGTTATGTAACTATAGATGATCATATATATTTTTACGTATGGTAATTTAACTGTAATTGATCAAATGCATTATTGTGACTGACCATTATTGCTATTATATGTGTTCATTTCTTACATGTTTAATTATCTATTAACATGTGAATGATTGTATACTAATATACAAATGAACATCTATCAAAATGGAAAAGAAAATTTATTAAATAAAAAAACCCACTAAGAACTAGTTTAATAATTAATGCTTACTTTTCTCAAGATTTTTTATGTTTTTCTCTAAAACTATTTCCTTCGTACTGCAATAAAAATGAACATTCATCAAACACCTTTGATGTTCTAATAATCGTATGTTAATATGTGAAATTTTGAATGACCATGTATTATTATGTGATTGAACATTTACCAAAATAAAAACGAACATTCATCAAAATAATTCTCCACTTCAAACTATGAAAAAATGAACATTATTACACGAATGACTATAAATTATTAAATACATATGAATTGAATGAGCATTTGTATTAATTAAATGAGAGTTTTTCGAAAAAAAAAATCATGTGAATGATAGTATACTAATGTATAAATGAGCATTTATCAAATTGGAAATGAACATTTATCAAAAGAAAAATTTCACTACGAATTAATTTTATTAACACTTACATTCTTCCAGAATCTTTGTTTTTCTTTTCTGGAACTGTTTTCTTTGTTGTACAAAAAAAAACAAAAAAAAAAAAAAATGAAGAATGTAATGATTTGATTTACTAGTTTTTGAACAAAAATTACTAAAACTATAGTAAATACTTACATGATGCATTTTCCGCAGTTGATGTTTCAATAATTGTTTTGAAATACAATCACAACAAAAAATTTTTTTAGTAAAACCTAGGTTTCATACTCTTTTTTGAACCAAATATGAACAAAAACCACTTATTCTTTCGAATTTCAATCTTGTTTTATTGAATTTTGTAGTGATTGAACAATTTTTATTGATAATTTGTCTCAAATTCGTAGAAATTTTGGGTTTGAAAAAGTAGATCAATGGGTTTAGAGAGAGAAAATGGGTATAGAGAGAGAAAATGAAATGAAATGATGATTTGAATTTTTTTTTTTTTTTTTTTTAATCTATAGGTGGGTAAAAAGTGTGTATAGAAAATGGGGTTGTTGGGTTTATTTATGTATTGTTTAGGGATGGGGGTGTAGGGATAGATAGCTACACTAGAGTCTAGGAGTATATAATTAATGATTTGGGACTTTGGGGATAGTGGGGCTAGTTTTGGGAAAGTTGGGATCTGATTTCATTAAGTGGGCTGGTTTTGGGTGGGTGGGAACTGGGAAGAGTGATTTTTGGTGGTCTGGTAAAGTTTGAAGAGGTTTTGATTAGCAATGGGGGATTATTTACAACTTTTAGGATTATACTCCCTCCGTACCTAAATTACATTTCTATTTCTAGCATTTATTCCTCACATAATAGAGAAAAGTAGGAATGTAATTTAGGGACGGAGGGAGTACATTTATACTTTATTATTATGCTTTCAAAACTTTGATTAGATTTTGTGATATTCATATGAGATTTTTTTAGATTTTTTCAATGTGTATGTTTGAAATATAATTTTATCTATTGATAGTAAGAGAATTTATAGTCGAATTTGTGCATTGATAAATGTAATAAAAGAAATGTGTAAACTAATTTGAATTGGGAGAAGTATCTAAAAAAAATCTAAATTCTAAAGCAAGAATACCAAATTAAATCAAATGATTACACCCATAATTGTGTGATTTTTCGTGTAATATTTTTTTGAATGAAATATCAAATAAAGATTATCAGGTTTTGGTAGGTGTATTACAGAAATTTAGTAGGTATGAATGTATGATGAGAGTCATGTGACCTTAGAGAAAGAGAGGTTAGCAAAGAGGTTCACTTGAATTTATTTTTATTTTTATTTATTCATTTATTATTATTATAATTATTATTATTATTATTATTAAAATTTTAATTTTTTTTTGTGAGATCCTAAAGAGGAGTAGAAGAATATTATTTGTAGAAAGAGGGAATATTGAAATTTTATAGATATCATTACCCCTTGAAATAGTTAGACAAAGAGAGATGTATTATTTTCTAATTTTTAATTAAAATATCAATCTTTGGTTAGATTGAAAAAAGATAATAATAAAATTGGTTATATAAAATCAGCGCATTTTCTGTGTTGCTGGCCACATCGGCCGGATGACACAGGAGGAACTCCTTACCTGGTAACCCTTGACCAACTGAGTAACCCCTGACTGATCGAATAATTTCTGGCGACCAAGTAACCCTAGACAAGTAACCCCATCAACACGGTGTGGTTAGCCACATATGAAACTTTGTGTAATAAAATATATTGTGTAAAACTTACTAATATTTGTTGAATGGAGAAATCATGTGATTTATCATACTCCTTTCGTCCCAAAATACTTGACACAGTTTCCATTTTCTTTTGTCCCAAAATACTTGACACATTACTAAGGTATTGTGTAAAACTTACTAATATTTGTTGAATGGAGAAATCATGTGATTTATCATACTCCTTTCGTCCCAAAATACTTGACACAGTTTCCATTTTCTTTTGTCCCAAAATACTTGACACATTACTAAGGTCTATTTACATTTACACAACTGAGCTGAACTGAACTGATTGGAGCTGAACTGAATAGAGCTGAAATGTATATTCTATGAGAGAAGGAAATTAGGAGCTGAAATGAACTAAACTAATTGGAGATGAACTGAAATAAACTGATAGGAGCTGAACTGAACTGATTAGAGCTAAACTGAACTGAAATTAAGCTGAAGTGAACATACCCTAAATTGAAATGAGACCACCAATTTTTTCCCCCCTTCTACTCTCTTTGGGACCACAAACCTTAAAATCAAATTAAATCCCTCATTTTCCTTCCACCTTCCACTTGTTATTTTCTTACGATATAAAAATATAAAAGAGAATCCTTTATATAATAAACAATGTTTTAAATAAACTCACTTATAATTTTTTTAACTACGTGTTCACCACAACATCCTAAGTATTTTGAGACGGAGGGAGTATTTTATAAACCACATTTTTGTCACGAAATTAGGTATTGACATTGATGAGGATAAGGCAGGGCCGGCTCAACAGCATAGCTCTTTGTGCCATCGCTCAGGGCCCCATTTTAAGGGGCCCACGACTTTTTTTTTTTATTAGAAAAAATAGTTTATAAAAAAATATTTAAATATTTTTAAAAAAAAAAAATCAAAACAAGGCACAAACTGAAAATTATACACATTATTTATTTTAGAAGGTAGTTCAAGCTTTTTCTCTTATTCAATCATTTTATTCGCTTCCCAATTTTATAATTACGTTATTAAAACACTTAACTTTTGTAAGTTAAATTATGAACTACTAGAGTAAAGCTAGTCAAGTTGTTAAAATCATTATTGTTAAAAAGAAAAAATAGAAAGAAGAGTTAGCTAAATCTCAAATGACTAACGTGCATTTGTTATTTTGATAAACTTTTTAACATAAAGTTCATGAAGCCCCAATTTATCTGAAAATAGTATAGTGCACCCGGGTGACCATGCACATGGTGTACCCGGAAAGAACATTAGGCTTATTTTAAAGAACATAAGGAAAAAAAAAGAACATACGAGTGTTTGAAAAAGAACATGCTAGTATTTGAAAAAGAACATGCATAATAGTGTTCAACACAAGAACACGTTTGTGTTTGACAAAGAACATGGCCCTCTGAAAAGAACATTAGACATATTTTAAAGAACATGGAATAAAAAGAACATGTTAGTGTTTGAAAAAGAACAAGCCAGTGTTTGAAAAAGAACATGCTAGTATTTGAAAAAGAACATGCATAATAGCGTTCAACAAAAGAACATGTTTGTGTTTGACAAAGAACATGACCTCCGAAAAGAACAATAGGCATATTTTAAAGAACATGGAATTAAAAGAACATGTTAGTGTTTGAAAAAGAACAAGCTAGTGTTTGAAAAATTAACCTTGCTTTATTATCTTCCAGTTGACTTCAATTCATTACTATTCTTCTTTCTCCTCTAATTGTACTGTTCTTTTTTGAACAACTTGTACTTTAGCTTTAATTATTTCTTTTTTTTTTAAAACAAAACCCCAAATTCACAAAATTAAACACTTTGTCTTTAAAATTATTGACGAAAAACAATTTGCATGTATAAAATTTATACTTACATTTTACTTGAATCCACCATTTGTTTAAGTTTGAAGGTTGAATTGTTGAAATAAGTTCAATTTTTTTCTTGGGTTTCACTTTGAAGATGAACAATTTTGCTATTTTGAAATTTTTTTGAAAAATAGAAAAAGATAAAAGAGAAAAGTTATGGAGAGAGAAAATGAGTACTTTGGAAATGATTTTTACCCAAAATCATTGAAATTCTTAAATGAAAATGATGGTGTAAAGGAGAGTAAAAATTGGCATCAAGAAAGAGAGTGATAGGAAGAGAAAGAGGAGTGAGAAATTGCAGGAGAAGAGAGTGATGGATTTGCAGTTGCAAAAAAATAAAAACATGTTCATTTTTTACCCATGTTCTTTTAAATATACTAAATGTTCTTTTGGGTGCACCATGAGCATGGTGCACTCGGGTGCACCAACCACAAATTACAATTTATCACAGTGATAAATAAATAAACAAAAGTATCTGAAGTCAGCATGACATTTTCTTATTTATGTCAAATGTGCCCCCCATATCCTTATTTTATCCCTACCTTATAAAAAGTACAAAACTACTCTTATGAATAGTGTTATACCAATTCTACCCTTTAAAATGTGTATTTACATTTATACCCTCATTAATTATGTACAAGTTTCTTAAATGAATAGTGATTGGACAATTATAACATCTAAAATGTTAATATACTTATTTGCCCTCATTAATGATAATTATCTCTTTATTTTATCTATTAAAAATAATGTGTGGACATTTATACCCTTAAAATATTTCTTTATATATTTTCTCTCATTATACAGCTAATAATTAAAATTTTGATATAAGTTCAAAGGGAAATAGATTTCGGATATGACTAACTATACTGCGCGCATCGCGCGCGTTAGCTGCCCTAGGGCCTGTTCTCATTGACTGAACTCAGCTGAATTGAACTGAACTGAACTCAGCTGAACTGAACTCAGCTGAATTGAACTGAACTGAAATGAATATTTTATAAGAGAAGGAAATTAAGAGCTGAACTGAACTGAACTCAGCTGAATTGAACTGAAATAAACTGAACTGAATTTCAACGTAAGAGAACAGGCCCCTAGTTTATATAAAAGTTGTTGATTTGTTTACAATTTTACCACTTAACAAACAAAATTTCTTTATCAAGATGATATACTTATATTTTCTCAAAATTGTGTTGATGTATTATTATGAAATACGACTAGATTATTTAGGGGCCCTTGTTTAGTTTTCGCTCTGGGCTCCAAAAATTTCCAAGACGGCACTCATAAGGAAAGCAAGTTGATGAAATTACACGAGGCACAAGCAAGGAACAAGTACAATAGTGGAGAGCTACGTTTGTCACTTTGCTATTTGATGAGTGAATTGAAGGGGCCTATAGTAAAATTTTACGTAATTGTCCAAGATATTTTATATTTATATAGACAAGTTATGAACAAATTAAATGATGCATACAGTGATACAGCAACCAACAATTAATAGTACGGAATATAATATTATGGAAAGAGGTGTTTTTAGTTATCTTGAGCTGGTCATCATTGCAACACTTCTGATGAATGCTACAGGTTCGTCTCTTTTTGATTAGAATTTATTTTATTTTCTTACTTAAGTTGATTGTCTAAACCCTTTATGCACGCAATATATGTATGATTGTTTCTTTTATTAATTTTTAATACATAATCGTAAGTTAAAGAAAGAATTAGTTCCTGAAAAAGTTTTACAAAAATACAAGTTTCTCATTGATAAATCAATTGTGTTTATCTAATGACAAATATATAAATATTCTAAATTGTTATTTGAGCTTTTATAATAAAAAAAAAAATACTAAGTAGTTTACTTGTTTAGCTAACAAAAAACGAACTAAATTGAGCATTTGTAAGTAATAGTCCGAATTTTTTGTATTATTTTAGGTTAGTTGTCACCTGAGATGTTTTTTACTCCCTCTGCTATTTTTTATTGGCATCACTATCCTTTTTGGGGTGTTTTTTTTTTAAAAAATGTATTACTTCTATTTTTAATAACTTTATACTACGAGTATATTTTATAATTTCTCTCACTTACTTTAAATCCCACTCAACTTATTTATCATTTTTCTCTCTTTTATGGTCCCCACTAAATAATAAAAATATATGTCCTCTCTCACGTACTTTCTCTTTCATAGTCCACATCTTACTTTTACTATAATAATTTATTCATCCACTCACAATATTATATTACTCTCCTAAAACTTTGTGCAATTCAAAATGATGCAAATAAAAAAAAAACGGAGGGAGTATTTAACAAATTGTTCGTTAGGGCTAACTTTTTTTTACCAATTGTCGCCGGAGTTATTTTTTGTTTTACCAATTTGTCACTAAAGGTCTTTTTTATTTAGGAAAATTTGTCTGGAAGAGACTTATATGTTTACTATTTTGTCTGAAAGGACCTTATACGTTCAAAGTGGTCTAAAAGGACCTTATAAGTTTGTTTTGTTGTCTAGAGGGACCTTGACGTCATAATCTGGTGATTGACTTTTTTACTTTGGCGTTGACTAGTCACGTGACTTAAAAAATCACCCCCATCCCAAATTTTTTTTCACGTTTTCCCTCCATTCTTCTTTCTATCTCTTCTAATCCCCTAAATTTCTCTCTCCTCTGGTATTCCTTGAGGAATTATCAATGAAAGAGTGAAGATTGAAGTCCAAAAATTATTGCTCTCATCTACCAAATAAAATTCGGGTCACAGAAGAGAGGACTTAGCTTTGTTGGCCTCTGTACTAATATCTTCTTCTCTCTCATTTGTCATTTTCATTTCATCTACTTCAATTTTTTTTTCTAGTCTCCAATGGCGAAAGGGAAAAAGGGGCAAAAACATGGCAAGCCTATCCAAAAAATTTATATTTAAACTAGGTAAATCAACTTAATTGAACTTAATGTTATAATTGGCAAAGTGAATTAAGGGTTTTTGCCGTATTTTGAGATGTTGATTTTTGCGAACGAAAACAAATTGGTTGCATGCGTTTATGTTGAATTACTTGTTGGTAATTGGATTCATGATTTGAATATTTTCTTTAATGTTAAAAATTTTGGGAAAGTTGAACTACTTACCATAGCATTGTATCGAAAGATGCTTGTTTGAATTTTTTCGAAAACTTAGGTAAGATAATGGATTAGATTAAGGAACCTTGGTTTGTGAGGAGAGAGAAACAATTTGGGGAAAAATTTTAGGCAAATAAGGGGAATTAGAGGGAAAAGGGAAAAATATAAGAGGAAGGGTAAGTTTTTAAGTCCCACATGGAGAGTCAACGCCGGAGTAAAAAAGTCAATCATTGGAATCCGGTGTCAAGGTCCCTCTAGACATCAAAACAAACTTATAAGGTCCTTTTAGACCACTTAATTTGAACATATAAGGTCCTTCTAGACAAAATAGTGAACATATAAGTCCCTTCCAGACAAATTTTCCTTTTATTTATCAATCTGGTCAATTGACCTGATTTTTACTTTGAATTTTTAGTATTTTATCTTGATTTTCATTTTGGGGTGTGCCTAGTTTTCCAAAGTTAAGTTTTGTTTGAGTTAGTTCGAGGATGGTTTAGGTTGCGTGAATGCATGGGTATGGTTTTGTGATAGTGGGGCTAGTCTTGAACAGTTGAGATTCATTAAGGCTATGTGCCACTACACCTTACTTTTGTTTGATTGAAATTACTTTTATTGAAATGAGCTTATTTCTATAATTTCTCTAGTACGAAGTATATTTCTTGGAGTTACTTGATTGAATTGAAATTACTATACTAAACTTGTATATTGAATATTATTTTTGTATACTGAGTCTAAGTGGGCTGGTTTTGGGTGGGTGGGAAGAGTGATATGAGGTGATTGGGTAAGTTTGAGGATGTTTAGATTAGCTATGGGTGATTATTTACAACTTATAGGACTATACTTTTTACCTTCAACACTTTGATTAGATTTTGTGATATTTATATGAGATTTTGTGATATTTATATGATATTTTGTTATACTTTCTAAATGTGTGTTATAGGAAAAATAAAAAAATAAAAATAATCCCACATTTAACACATTTTCTCAAAATAATCTCATTTTTGTGTATTTCAGAAATAATCACACCTTTGTACCACATATTTTTAAAATGATCTTTTGTATTTATTGACAGGTATTGAATTTGTAACTTGTTTTAAAGAGTAATTTGATACGTGTCACCTTTCTTTTTTTTTTTCTTTTTTTTTTTAACTTGACACATGTCACCTTTTAATTGAGTTTTATATTTTATTTTTTAAAAAAATAAAGAATGAACAAAAAAAAAACCCTTCTTCTTTCCTACCCTTACCGGAGTAAACCATTCGCCGGTACAGCCAGACCCAGTCACTGTCTTCCCGGATTCCCTCCCCTCCCCATGTCAGCAACAACTACCACATCCACCACCGCCAGTGGCGGATCTAGCGGGGGTTCAGGGGGTTCAACTGAACCCCGTTAGATCCGGGGAAAAAATGAAAATATTATTTCTTAAAAAAAAATCCGAAAAACTATATAAATATTATTCAGAACAAAAATGTTAGATGAGATTAGGCGCAGCTCAGTTAGAAAGGGTATTTATTTTCAGACATAAGGTCTCAGGTTCGAGGGTCATCAAGCGCATATTTGGCTGCGTCGGCAGGATAGCTTCTCTTCTCTTTTTTTTTTCCCTTCAATTTCTTTAATGTTTTATACTTGCTTAAATTGTAGATTACTAGATTGTTAATCTTTTTTTCTTTTAAGTGTTAATTTGTTAATTTTTGTACTGTCATATATTTAACTCTGTTTTAAAATTTTTAAAACTCTTTTTTTTTTTGGTGTTTAAAGAGCCACAAGGACGGGTGATGAGAATCGATCCCAAAATCTCTTGTAAAAAAAAAAAAATAGAATTTTAGTGGCTCCGATACCATGTCAGGAATTGAATTTCCTTAGTTTGTATTACTATAGAGAAGCGTATATATACAAGTAAATCGGGCTTATAAACACATATGGCCCACAGAGCTAACTATACAATACACTACTAAAATACATGGCATAACATCTTGGGAACCGGGAGGGGAGCTCTAACCACTTGAGCTATCCCTCACTCTCTCTAAATCTATTTATTTATTAATTGTTACTTGTTTAAATTGTTAATTTTGTTACTTGTTTACTTGATTGATTAATGAACTGAATTATTGTCAATTGTATATTGTTAATCTAATAATGAATAATCTATTTTGAGTTTTTCAATTTCTTAATTGTTAATAGGTTGATTGTTTTGTTGTATTGTTAACTATTAAATGGGCACTAGAGTATTGTGAGTCATTTTTATTTTGCATTTTATTGGAATTTAGACTTATTTTGTTGTGTACTTGTGTATTGTTATTCATTTGAACACTCTATTTTATACTTGAATTTCCAATTTATATCCGTGCATTCGGACATCGGGTTTTTAATGAAGTTCGAACCCCCTGGGTGCAATTCCTGGATCCGCCACTGACCACCGCAGCAAACACAAGGTCAAAACGCCGTTGTTTCCGTGAGTGGGTCTGACTATTGTTGCAGGGCGATGTCTTTGATTGACTTTGGAATGCATGTTGAACGGGATGATAGTAATGACTTGGTCAAAACAGAAATGCTTAATGGTTTGGACAACATCTCAAAGAAGCTTTTAAACTCAAATGGAAGGCTGAAGCGCAAGTTGCAACAACTTGATATGTTCATAAAGTTGTATGGCAGACGAAATTTTGAATTCATCCAGATGAGTGGGGTGTGGTGCATGTTTAGGAGGTGAGTGGTGGAGGATGAAAAGCTAGGGGGCAGGGAGTGTGATTGGGGCAGCCATATATTGAAGCCGAGAAGAAGGAGATGAAGCCGAGAAGGTGGTTAGTTCAGAGGTAGGGGTGAGGGTGGTACCCATGGTGGTGATGGAGGGCCGGGGTTGCCATGAAAGAAGGTGATGAGGTGGGAAGAGATAGATTAAAAAAAAAAAAACAAAAGTTTACTTGTTGAAACGGTTGTAGGTAAAAAAGGAACATTTTGAGAATACGGGGTACAAAGGTGAGATTATTACTGGAATACGCAAAGGTGATATTATTTTGAGAAGATGTGACAAAAGTTGGATTTATCTTTTTAATTTTTTCTTTAATATATAATTTTACTAGATTAGGTCTCGTGCCACGCACAATGGTTTAATAAAAGTACGTGATATATTGATTTTTTAATTGTAACTTCTAATAGACAACTAAAAAAAATTTAAAGTTGGCGAAAAATATGAGCCGTATTTTTTCTTGCTGTAAAACAGGTTACAAAATTATTTTAAAAATATGAATTTTGATTTATAGTTGTCCGAATTTTTTTCAAATGATTTGTAAAATATTTTCATTTTAAATATAATTATTGCAACATATTAATATGGAATATACACTACAAAAATTTGGCCTTATAGCAACAGGTAAAATCCGTTGCTAATTGCTAAAATTCCGTCGCTGGACATAGCTAGCTACGGATATATCGATAGAATCACTTTGTTGGTAAAAACCTTGTCGCTAAATGAATTTAGAGACGGAAAAAAAATCCGTCGCTAGACTTAGCAACGGAAAAAAAAATCCGTCGCTGTATTTAGCAACGGAAAAAATAAATCCGTCGCTGGATTACAGAAAATATAAAACTGTCGCTAGCTTTAGCAACGGATTAAAAAAAATCCGTTGCTAGATTCAGCAACGGAAAAAAAAATCCGTTGCTAGATTCAGCGACGGAAAAAAACATTTTGAACTAAAAAGAGCTGCTATTTGGGTCAACCTCACTCGGGTCAGCCCGACTCGGCTTTCCATGTAAGGCTCTCAATGAGCAAGAATTGCAATTGGTAGGAGTTGAACCCGTGACCTCAATGTCACATAGTGAAACTCTTACCAACTATACCAAATATTATTTGTTTACTTTTACACACATAATTGATAATAAATGAAAGCAATTTCAGAGACGAAATTTAAAATCCGTCTCTAGTTTAGAAACGGAATTTAAAATCCGTCTCTAGTTTAGAAACGGATTTTCAAACCCGTCTCTAGTTTAGAAACGGATTTTCAAACCCGTCTCTAAATTAAATTAGAGACGGATTTTCTAGTTAAGAGATGAATTTAACTTGCATAATTCGTCTCTAATGTAATATTTTACATAATTATTTTTAAAAATTATATAGAGACGGAATCAAAAATCTGTCGCTCATATTAGCAATGGAAAAAAAAATCCGTCTCTAACTTAGCAACGGAGAAAAAAAAATCCGTCTCTAAATTTAGCAATGGAAAATAGATCCGTTGCTAGATTCAGCAACGGAAAAAAAAAAAAAATCTGTTGTTGATTTAGCAGCGGAAAAAAAATCCGTTTCTAATTTAGAGACGGATTTTTAATTCCGTTGCTAAGTTAGCGACGGAATTTTTAATTCCGTCCCTAATTTAGAAACGGATTTTTTGATTCCGTCCCTAATTTAGAAACGGATAAAATTCCGTCGCTAAGTATTTATTTTTTTTTAAAATGAAAAAGAACTAAGGACGGATCAGGAGATGACACGTGTCATTGTTGATCTATCTATTAGTACCTGTATATATAGTAATTGATATGTTGATAACAAGGGAATTTATGGTTAGATTGCACATTGATAATTGTGATATTCCATTCGTTTTTTAACTCTTAAATAGACCTAATTAACATTAATTTTTAAGTTTATTGTGGGTCAATAATATTATAGACATTGATCGTTTCCTTAATAATAAAAAAGTCAATATGTTAAATTAATTGTTAATATATTAAAATAAAAGTCATTTTGTTATTATAAAGATCATAAGAGGTTAATTCTAATACTCCTTCCGTTTTTTTTTTTTTTTTTTTTTTTTTTTTTTTTTTTTTTTTTTTGCATCACTTGAGAATGTACAATGTTTTAGGAGAATAATAAAATATTGTGAGTACGTGAATAAATTATTATAGTAAAAGTAATATAGTGACCATGAAAGACAAGGTATGTCAGAGAAAATATATATTTTTATTATTTAAGTAGGGACCATAAAAGATAAGTGATAAAATAATTTGAGTGGAGTTTAAAGTTAGAGACAGAAATAATAAAATATAATATAAAGTTACCAAATATAGAAATGATGCATTTTAAAAATGCCCTTAAAAGGAAAGTGATACAAATTAAATAATAATAAAAAAACGGAGAGTATGAAAGTTTTATATATTGATCAATATAAATAATATAGGTCACAATATTAAAATTAGGATCATTATGTTCAACATAACGTTGGTTGACACATATGTACTTCAGATTAACAATAATATTAAAGTTAACACAAGTTTCAATAAAAGTCACTATGTTCAAATTAAGTTTGTTATTTTAAACATAGCGTTACTATTTTAAACCTAGTGTTAAATTAGTTGCGCATGTATGAACCTCAGGTTTACAATAATATTATTGTGAACAAGTTTTTCTAGAGAGTAATTTTAAGGTTTTGTAAAAATATATATATATATATATGTGTGTGTGTGTATATATATATATAAAGGAGAGTACTTTTAGGGGAAAAGGCAAGGGAGAAGATTACTATAAATAAACTATAGTTATTAATGTTACTCCTTCCGTGGGCGTTGGGTTGGGCACTTGGGCATGTAGAAAACTCGAGTGAGATCATTGAATACATTTGTTTAATGTAGAAAAATTCCTTTGATTTTTTTTTTTTTTTTTTTTTTTTCCGTATGTGACTGACGAAGCGTTTACCGTAGTTGTCAGTTACGGACAACTACGGTAAGAGATTAAATCTCAGCCCTTTATTTTTAAATAAACTAATCCTAGCCGTCCAATTCGATACCTCAACAAAACAGTCATCAAGTCTACTCATCACTTCATTAACACAGTCATCGATCAAGTCTAGTCATCAAGTAAATACACAATCATCAAGTCTAGTCATTAAGTAAATACACAGTCATCAAGTCTAGTCATCAAATTATTACACAGTCATCAAGTCTAGTCATCAAATCATTAACTGTAGTTTGGTTAACTTTATTTTTAAATTTTTTTTTTTCAAATTATTAGATTCTTATATGTTATTTAATTTCATAAACAATTCATTTAATTTTGATCAAACCTTTATTTCGATCATAAACAATCAAACCTTTATTTCGACCATAAACAATCAAACCTTTATTTCGATCATAAACAATCAAACCTTTATTTCGATCAAATCTTTATTTCGATCATAAACAATCAAACCTTTATTTCGATCAAACCTTCATTTCGATCATAAACAATCAAACCTTTATTTCGATCGTATATGTTATTTAATTTCATTTTTATAATTTTTGTTTCTTTCAAATTATTAGATTCTTCATTTTTATAATTTTTGTTTCTTTTTTCCATTGGAAGATTTAATGTCAAGATTTATCCGCAATTGTTGTTTCAATTTTATTTATTTATTTTTTTAATAGCAATCTACCATTGTTAAAGGTTGAAGATGAATAAAGGTTGAAGATGAATGATAGTATTTTAATTTATTTTTTTTTTTTAAAAAAAATTCATTTATTACATGCGTTTTATTAGGGAAACAAATATTTTCTATTTGGCGGAATTCCTGATTTACTTATTTATTTTATTTTATTTTTTGTTTTTTGTTTTGTTTTTGTTTTTTTTAGGAAATGGCGGAATTCCGAATTTTATTTATTTAATTTTTTTTTTTGAGGAAATGGCGGAATTCCGGATTATCATGCGTTTCTTTTTTCTTTTTTTTTTTTTTTTTTTTTTATATTTTTATATTTCTTATTTTAACAAATATGATGCGTTTTATTAGGAAAAAGATAGTTGTTTGTTATTTAGGAAAAGATAATTGCTGCCCTAAAAAAAAGGAAAAGATAATTGCTACAATTATATTAATCTGAATATATATTCTTATCCTTAAATAAAATATCACAATTAATTCTTAAATACGTATAAATACACAATAGAAATTTTTACTCTTTTAAGAAAAATACGGAATTATTTTAAGAATAAACAATACATAATTATCTTAAAAATACATTATATATTTATACGTCTAAATACAGAATATTATACGGTTTTATATGGATTTTAAATACGAATTTTAATATGGACTGTTATACAGGTTTTATACGGATTTTAATACGGATTATAAAATCAAATTAATTGAGGGTTTAGCGCTCAATATTCAAAGGAAATACATACAGATTTATATACGGATTTATTTATACATATAAATACATATTTTTATATGGATTTTTCTTTGAAATACAAAATACGGAATTATATTCAAAGGAAATACATGATACAAATTTATTTGTAATCGTATATAATATTTAATACAGATTTTTATAAGTTAACGCTCAATATTGAAAGGAAATACATATATATTATATGAGTCGAGATTCATATTGGAGATGTTTCTATGTCACATAGTGAAGTAAATTACACAAGGACAGCCTACTCCGCAACTCGATTGCGGCTTGCAACAGTCTACCGCGCCCTACTCGCGGCCAGCTCACCAAGGACTTAAGAAGAAGCGTACGCGTGGTGGCAGTCTAGTCCGCAGCCTACCCGCGGCTCGTGACATTGCACCGCAGTCTACCCGCGGCCTCTTCTTGGATGGCATTTGAGAAGTGTTTTGGATAGATTTTGAGAATAATTATTTAAATATACTTTTCATGAGGCTTTTTTAAGCCAAAAGAACGATTCCAAATTAAGGGCTGTGATTTGAAGGACAATTGGAAGACAATGATTTTGACTAGCTTTTACTATGAAGTATTTGAATGTAGGAGATTATTTGCAAAAATTTTATTATTTTATGTTTAAATATTACTCCGTTGTTCATTGTCATTATATTTTTAAATTCGAAGTTCATTGTTTTACTTTTATTTATTTTGACAAAATTTCTAAGTTCATTGGTATCCCGTCAAAAATAAATTAGTATGATTCTTACAATTTTTAAATGAAAAAAAGTAGAAGTTTATTGTTATCAAGAGTTTATTATTTTTATTTCCATTCAAAAAAAAAAAGAGTTTTTTTTATTTAATTTGTTTGTATTTAAAATTTGAGATGGTGAGTTTAATTTGTTTCCCTCGAAAAAGGGATGGTAGGGTTATTAATTTTTTTTCTTATTAAAATATCCTTGCCTATCCATATATGATTAAATCCAAATAAAAATAAAAAAATCCTTTTTTTTTATTAATGGTAAAGTAGTACGTAATTTTTTATTTTTTTTGAAAGAAAAGTAGTACGTAATTTAACTCTACATATGTCATAAATTTTTTTTTTTTAAAGTTTATGGTATCAATATATATTTGGAAGGATAAATTAAATTTTTTTTTATCTTTTTTTTTTTTGAAGGAAAATATTTTGTAATTTTCCATTTATGTATATAAGATTGATTCAAATCTATTAGAATATATGGCAATATATTCTTGTTTGACTTTGTAAATAGCTAATTTGGTTAGTGTATATTTCCTAGCCTAATTTATTGCCTAGTTTAGCCTAATTTGTAGCTAGTCAGTAGCCAAGATTATCGCTTGTATTTTGTATATTTATATATTGCCATATATTCTAAAAAAATCTTTATGTATGGTAGAATAGAATATTATTTTAGAAATGTAAGAATATGACAATTATAAAATGGAATATGAGTCTACAGTACACAGTTTACAATGCTTATGAACTGTAACTGATACGTACTGCTATGTAAAAAAAAAACACAAAAAATATAAAACCTTTGCTGAGCATTGCCTTCGTACTATGGAATTGGAGAATATGGACTCAAAACTCCAACACGGTTAAAGGGTACTTATATCATTTTTATCAGCAAAACAATCCACCGATCGGTGAAAGTTTCGATGATTACGCTTCGGTAGAAAACAAACCCATGTAAAGCGTAGTAAATTCATTAACATTTGTTCTAGACATCCCCAATTTAACTTTAGGCATTCCCAATGTTAACATTTCTCATAGATATCCCCAATGTACCGCAATATAAATTTCCAGTTTAGATATCCCTAAATAATATTTGGGCGTACCCAAATTAAACACCGAATTTCATGGTTAATCAGGACAATGGAGAAAGATAAAACTTAGCTGCGTTAATTATAGATCACGTGTATAAAAAGGGTTTCCACTAATTAAGGGTGTAAAAAAGAAATTAATATGGAAGTTGTGCATTGCCTTCGAACTAGGAAAGTGCATACATAGTACGGACTCAAAACTCCAACATGATTGCAGGGTCAAAACACTCGGAATAGAATCCGCCGATCCTTAAGAGTTTCGATGGTTTCTCCTCCGTCGAAAGCAAACCCATATACACCGTAAATACATTGCACTAACGTCTTCTTTAGATATCCCCAATTTAACTTTAGGCGTGCCCAATTTAACTTTAGGCGTGCCCAATTTTAACTTTAGGTAGACTGCGGTGCGATGTCACGAGCCGCGGGTAGGCTGCGGACTAGACTGCCACCACGCTTCTTCTTAAGTCCTTGGTGAGCTGGCCGCGAGTAGGGCGCGGTAGACTGTTGCAAGCCGCAATCGAGTTGCGGAGTAGGCTATCCTTGTGTAATTTACTTCACTATGTGACGTAGAAACATCTCCAATATGTATCTCGACTCATATAATATATATGTATTTCCTTTCAATATTGAGCGTTAACTTATAAAAATCTGTATTAAATATTATATACGATTATAAATAAATTTGTATCATGTATTCCTTTGAATATAATTCCGTATTTTGTATTTCAAAGCAAAATCCATATAAAAATATGTATTTATATGTATAAATAAATCCGTATATAAATCTGTATGTATTTCCTTTGAATATTGAGCACTAAACCCTTAATTAATTTGATTTTATAATCCGTATTAAAATCCGTATAAAACCTGTATAACAGTCCATATTAAATTCGTATTTAAAATCCATATAAAACCGTATAATATTCTGTATTTAGACGTATAAATATATAATGTATTTTTAAGATAATTATGTATTGTTTATTCTTAAAATAATTCCGTATTTTTCTTAAAAGAGTAAAAATTTCTATTGTTTATTTATACGTATTTAAGAATTAATTGTGATATTTTATTTAAGGATAAGAATATATTTTCAGATTAATATAATTGTAGCAATTATCTTTTCCTTTTTTTTAGGGCAGCAATTATCTTTTCTAAAAAAACATACAATTATCTTTTTCCTAATAAAACGCATCATATTTGTTAAAATAAGAAATAAAAAAATTTTAAAAAAAAAGAAAAAAAAACGCATGATAATCCGGAATTTCGCCATTTCCTCAAAAAAAAAATTAAATAAATAAAATTCGGAATTCCGCCATTTCCTAAAAAAAAACAAAACAAAAAACAAAAAATAAAATAAATAAATAAATCAGGAATTCCGCCAAGTAGAAAATATTTGTTTCCCTAATAAAACGCATGTAATAAATGAATTTATTTAAAAAAAATAAATTAAAATACTATAATTCATCTTCAACCTTTATTCATCTTCAACCTTTAACAATGGTGGATTGCTATTAAAAAAAAAAATTGAAACAACAATTGCGGATAAATCTTGACATTTAATCTTCCAATGGAAAAAAGAAAAAAAATTATAAAAATGAAGAATCTAATAATTTGAAAGAAACAAAAATTATAAAAATGAAATTAAATAACATATATGATCGAAATAAAGGTTTGATTGTTTATGATCGAAATGAAGGTTTGATCGAAGTAAAGGTTGATTGTTTATGATCGAAATAAAGATTTGATCGAAATAAAGGTTTGATTGTTTATGATCGAAATAAAGGTTTGATTGTTTATGATCGGAAAAAAGGTTTGATTGTTTAGGATCGAAATAAAGGTTTGATCAAAATTAAATGAATTGTTCATGAAATTAAATAACATATAAGAATCTAATTATTTGAAAAAAAAAAAAATAAAAATAAAGTTAACCAAACTACAGTTAATGATTTGATGACTAGACTTGATGACTGTGTAATAATTTGATAACTAGACTTGATGACTGTGTATTTACTTAATGACTAGACTTGATGATTGTGTATTTACTTGATGATTAGACTTGATGACTGTGTTAATGAAGTGATGAGTAGACTTGATGACTGTTTTGTTGAGGTATCGAATTGGACGGCTAGGATTAGTTTATTTAAAAATAAAGGGCTGAGATTTAATCTCTTACCGTAGTTGTCCGTAGCTGACAACTACGGTAGAATTTTTATGTGACTGAATTGTTTCTCAAAAATAAGCAAGCCATGAAAGAGTAAAGAAAAAAAAATACTACTTCCACCATCTTTAAATACTTGCTTCAATTTTTCATGGGCAGAGTTTTAGGAGAAATTGGAGAAAATAATAAAATATGGAATTAATGGGGTGGGTGAAAGAATAAAAAATTATATAAAGTAAAAGTAGTGGAGAGAATCGAAGGAGAGAGAATATATTGTAGAAATATGATTTATGTTGGGTCTACAAGATGAGAGAAATTAATTAAATACTGTAAAAACTTTCCAAATAAGAAAATGGAGCAAGTGTCTAAAACCGCCCAGAAAAGGAAAGTGGAGAAAGTATTTAAAAACGAAGGAAGTATTTTTTTTAGGAAAGGAAAATACTACTCCCTCCGTTTTTTTATTTGCATCACTTTGAATTGCACAAAGTTTTAGTTTAGCATTATAATATTGTGAGTGGGTGAATAAATTATTATATTAAAAGTAAGATGTGGACCATAAAAGAGAAAGTGTGTAAGAGAAGATATATGTTTTTATTATTTAGTGGGGACCAGTGGAAAGAGGAATATGATAAAATAAGTTGAGTAGGGTTTAAAGTAAGAAAAAGAAATGATAAATAATTAAATATAATATAAAGTTACCAAAAATAGAAGTGATGCATTTAAAAAAAACATTCCAAAAAGAAAACTAATGCAAATTTAAAAAAAAAAAAAAAAAAAACACAGATTGAGTATCTAATTAGGTGTTTCGTGCTGTATTTGGTTAGGTGTTAGTTACTCTAGAGCGGACGAAAATAATTTTTTTTTTTTTTTTTTTTTTTTGAGAAAGAGAAACTCTAAAAAAAAAACAAACTTAAAACAAAGAACTAATAACATGTCGTTTCCTAGCCGAGGAAGCCAAACGATGAGCAGGGAGAACCATATCTCTAGGGACCTTCTGAATAACACAAACCTCAAACGAGGAAAGGATGTTCTGAATGCGTTGCCGGATCCAGATAGTAGAAATGTCCGCCGAAGACCGAGAAATACCAGAGACCAAAGAAACACAGTCAGTACAAAGAAGAACACGCAAAAAACCACGATGAAGAGCCTAGAGGCCGCAACTTGGATCTCAGACGGAGTCATTGATCGTCCTCCAACTATGTCAGGTGGATTCTCAGGAAAATTAAAGTTAGCGGACTTGCCACGTAAACAAAATTGTGCCGCGTCAAATGCACGTGCTGCTTTTTCTGCCGTATCATACGAGCCTAACCAAATCCTCTCCCGACTGTTAGGGAGACGGATTTCCGACACCCATTTACCCCACTTCCTCTTGCGTACACCCTTGTACTTGACTGAATTTGTATTGGTATTATCATTTGGTTGGTACTCCGGCGATTTCTTGACCATTTTTTGAAATAAATTTGTAGGATTGAGTTGAGAATTGAACGTATTTTAGTTGGATGATAAGAGTGATGCAAATAAGGTGGTTATATATATGTGTGTGTTTTGAGGGGAGATAAGTCAACACATTAAAAAGAATTGTATCAATTATTGTAAACGAGTATTTTTTTATCTTATCAAAAAGAGATTTGGTATTGACAATTTGACATTAATGAGATAGTATTATTGATATTTTAGGGGTCAGGGAGACGGAGATAGTAACTTTGGTAAGTGCAACGTCTTGTCACTTTGTTATTATATTTCGTAGGAGTGAAGGGCCTTTTGTTTAAATTTACGAAATTGCCCAAGAAAATTATAGTATTTATAGACATCTTGTCAACAACTGAGCAATAACAAGTACAACCTATAATTGAAATATAGAATTGAAATACAATTATGGAAAGAGTTGCTTTCAGTTATCTTAAGCTGGTCGTCTTTGCAGCACTATTGATGAGTGCTACAGGTTCGTCTCTTCTTCATTAAATTTTACTACGTATTTTTTTTTCTTACATAACTTGATTATGTAATTAAGAATTAGCCTATATGTTGGAGTAATTGCGATTCTAGTAATGCAAATCGGAGATTTACCAAGTGAGTGTACGAGGAGTTAACGAGGGAGTGATATGTGCAAGCTAAAGATCTAGCGAAGGAGCTATAGCTCTAGCAAGGATAGATAGCTTTGGCAAGTCCGAGCTATAGCTCGGGTAATAGAGAGCTATAGCTCGCTGCTGCTCGTGGTCGCTGCAAGGCCGAGCTATAGCTCGGATACGAGAGAGCTATAGCTCGCTGGCCATGTGCTTGCGACAGGGGCGAGCGAGAGCTCGAGCGATAGCTCGCACGCTAGCTCGCTGCCGTAGTTGTTCTCTACTAGGCCGAGCGATAGCTCGCTCGACTGCGAGCGAGAGCTCGGTCGATCAGTTTGCTTTTGGGCGGTGGGCTTGCGTGGGCGAAAAGACCTAATTTCTTGGCTTGTTCTTTACTCCATTATATTCATATAAATACCCTCATACCCCAAAATCAATATACGTTAATTTTCATTATTGAAAATACCCAAAAACACAAAAACACAAACCTACCCTTTGAGATCTGAATAGTTCTTGAGCAATTCCAACCTTTGATTCGGGTACACGAATTGCAAAGGTCGTTGTGTAAAACTTGGGGGGCGTGCGTCATTGGAAACCTGTACCGGTGGTGGCGTATTTCGCTTCTAAGTCAGTGGGTACCAAACCACGGCACAACAGAAGGAGGACGGATCTTGATCAGTTGTAACGGTTTGTTCTTGATTTCAACAGGCATTTTTCCAACAATTTAGAAGCGAAATAGTATTTAATTATACTGTTGATTTCTTGAATTTGAAGATTGTCTATATTTGACGATATTCAAGAACCCTAATTCATGAATACTATAAAATTTGGTCAACGGAATATTATTTGTGTATCTCCGGTATCGTGATGGAATTTATAATGGAAGTCCGATTCTATTTGTATAAAATCAGTTTTAATTAGAGACTCTTGCGATTAAGATCAAGACGGGTCATGCGTTTCTCAAAGATTTGATCTTGTGTTTGTTCGACGTAGATTTAAGGAAGTTTAATTCTTTCTCATCTGAGACTACCAATCTAGTGGACTTTATGTCAGCACGAATTAAAAGGGAAAAACCGAAAATTTCCATTGAAGGGTCGGAGGAAGCGGTGCAATTCAAGGAGCTTATTATTTATTTGGTATTACCTAAAGTACGGTTGGAGTATCAAATCAAATGGCATTACATATGGTAGAAATTAGTAAATTAATTACAAGTATGAGTTTTGGGCTATGATAAGATTTCTTTGCGGAATTGAACTAATTTGGGTTCGTCGGTCGAAATTTCCAATACATAGGCTTCGCTATTTAATTCTAGCAAGGAATAAAATGGACTAGTGTCAGACATGTTATGATTGAAGAAATTTGTGAGTTCATGTGCTAATCAACAGATGCAATGGGTAATCTTGAGGAAGTCTGCGGGTAGCTCGTGCCAAGTTTGGTAGAGTGTGTAACAAGAAGTTTGAGATGTGTGGCCATGCGAGTAACAGACACCAGTCAAGAGTGATCAATGTCACATAGATGTCGTAGGCCGTAAGGGTTGAACAAGCTAAGTTCCTTCTCAACTTATTTGATTACCTCATGTTAAGTTTCTAACTTTATATAATATGTTTATTATATGTACCCCAAATATGCATAATTTAATTATTATGATGTATTGTGTAGCAATGTGAGGGTGATTTGAGTTAGATTTTGTGACTAACTAGTAAGTTGGTTATACTCATGTGTGTGAGTATTTTTTAGGAGGAAGATTTCCATGAGTGATTCTTTTATCAATGGCTATTTGTTAGTTTTATGAGTTGCAAGTATCTTTCCTCATCTGTTTGTTTTATGCCTTGTTTAATTTTAATCATGTATGGTTATGGGCATTGTTATTTTCCTAGTTGATCAGGGATGTTATTTGTTCAATCTCTTGATAGTATCATGTTGAATTGTTTCCCTAATCTTGAAAAAAAAAAATATTTATTGAGCATGGAGTATGTTGTGATAAGCTTAGCTAGTGAGGTTCCTTGTTGGTATTTAGAATTATCCTTGTTAATTCTTGTGGTTATAGTTTAGCTTATCTTTTGATCTTGTAATGTCTATAACTCCTAGAGAAGTAGCATTTGACTTTTCTTGTCGAGGGTCTAGATGTGATCGGGTTTTCTCCATGCTTGATAGCAGAAGTGAAAGGTATGATTTGACAAGGACTAGTAAAGTTATACTAGTCTAAATGTTATGAACTCCACATGAGGTAAGAATAGAAAGTAAGTTTCTTTGTCTTAATTATAGCTTATATATACTGTGATTTTGCTATGTGGGGTTAGCCTTATAGTTGTGTTGTTCACCCAAGTTGTAGTTGTCTTCCCTGAAACGTTGACAGGGTCAAGTTTTATTTTCACAAGGTGTATGATGTGAGGGTTTTCTAGCTATGAAGTTTATTCAGTAAAGTACATTTCATATGGCATGTGTGACCAGTATGTATATGTGTAGGTGACGTATAAGTTGAACTATGAGCTATGTATGTAAGTCTCTATGACTTTAATTTGACGGTTGATGTATGTGAAGTTTCTCAAGTACAATGTATATCATGTATTAACTTATTAACAACCTTGGTTGATCATGTCGATGCTTTTGTCTCTAAGCTTTAGTCTGGCCAAGTAGTTGAAGAGTGGATCAACTCAGGTTAGCATAATGGTTAAGGCTTGAACTAGTTGAGTTCCGTCTTATGTTTACTTTCTTCTTGAAAGGTTTAGATGGATAGGAATCCGGAAGCATATAAATAGACCATGTTAAATGTTACTTGAACTAGTTTTGAAGAGAAGAAGCATGTTAGTTAGAAAGTAAGCTCTTGTTGAGTTTTATGTGCTTGAGGTTTAGGTCTTGCCTTGCCATGATATGTCTTTCAGTAGTAAGTTTCTTTCAAAGAAATTGAAGGGTGTTTGTTTACATTGAAAGGAGGTTGAAGGTAAGATATTGTATTTTAACAATATACATGTAAGTTTGGTATTGACCCAATTTTGTTACTCACCTGTTTTATGAGTTTGTCTGTTTTGCAGTAAGGTTGTGTAAGCTTCCTAGCATGATTGACTAATGATCATAGGGTTTGTTATTGATACAATCATATGAGACAACTCAAGGTATGAGGAATAACCTTCATATATTAAATTAACTTTTGTGGTTAATGTGGTGAGTGGACTAGACAAGTCATGTGGGGGTCAAGTGTCTTAATTTAATCTATGCCAAGATGAAAGTACGAAATGATGAGATGAGTGGTGAGATTCTGGATGGTAAGATCATTGAATCGACCAAGGTATGTATCGAACTCATTCTCACTATGTAGAGAATTTAATATGATGAATATGTTGATCATGTTAAAAACCAGATTTATTGGGTGTGAATTAGCTTTGATGTTTGATTCAATATGCTAATGATTTGCAAATATTTTGGTTTAAGATTTTATTCTTGACATGATGTAGCTTTGCAGAAAGGAATTTGTTCGTTCACTTAATTTGTCTAGATAGCATTGTCCAATCGTTGTTGGAGTTGGAGTGATGCAGTGGACAAAGGTTAAGTAAACAACAAAGCTTATGATTACCCTGCCAGTGTATGTTTTACAGGTTGATGGGTTGTACTTTGTTTGAGTTAATTGCAAAGCAAGTGTGACACACTATCCGGTAGGAAGCAAAGATCATTGCTATTTAGGGATGATAAGTGTCAAGAATATAAGTTATTGCAAAGTGAACTATGGAAGTTTGTCCATTGTGGGGGCAAGTTGATCCTCATGTTCTCTACATTATTTTCTCAAGTGTCTTTGTAACACCCTAGAAATTCCTTTCCTTTGAAAATACGCTTTACTCTCTTTAAAACACGATTTAGGAATATCTAAGACATTACCGCCACCGTGAAAACGGCTAAGGCAAATATCAAAGAATCACAGCGGAAGACTTGGTAGTCAAACTAAGAAATAAAACAACTTAAAAACCAAACCAAACGAAAGTAAAATTGGAAATCACAAAACCAAGTTAAAGTTTAGCTACTACAACTTGGAACCTTTAAGGCCCTTATTCAAAACCATTAAATCCAATAAAAATGTTAGTCCAACAATTAATAAATCATATCATTCAAAACTTAAACATATCACATCCTAATGAAAACTAGCATAGTTCTCTCTTCACTCATGCCCCATCATGAACATGCTTCAATACCTGAAAAGAGATTCTCCACTTGCCCCCACTACTCTCCATTAAAATGGATCATCGTAGGGCCAAGATAAAGACATAGCCAGACACAAACAAACACACAATCAGCAAGGCTGAGTACATAAGCGTATTTAAACACACTAACATGCATCTCCCTATCAACACACACACTTACCTCATTGCACCTGTTTACAAACACACACACAATACAACAAGACTCTTTAACTAGTCACTAAATAATTTATTTAGCGTTGATTACGCATCGAACGGGTTTCTAACTTGATTAAACCTTTCTCAATGAAATGAGAACCACTGACACGGGAGCTAACCGTGCCAGCATCACCTGTGCCACACATTGGTGGCGGAATTCCAGCGCATAATAATAATAAAAGGGAATATACAGCGTCCTGTACTCCATTAGAAGTTATGATCAAATATAAAGTCACATAACTCCCCCCATATGTTCATACTCAAGGTATATACGTTCCAAGAGTTTTGGTGCGTAATCTCTTTCACTTTACGTTATTTACATATTATTAGACTTGGTGATGACTCTCGAGCATAACAATTCAATCATCAATAATAATGCAACCATTCACACATATCAATTTATTTCTTGAATATTTAGTGACCATATAATATTTAATGTTGAACCCCTTTTTATTACTTTCGCAGTGTCTTAGACACTGTAAACGCATAGAGCGCCACAATCCTATCCTTTGGTGTTTAAAGCACCAACATACAATTTATCTCTTTTGTACATAGACATTTACTTAGCTCCTTATTCATGCTTAAAGCATCAATAAAAATTATATGAACCATAATAAAATTCCTTTTCAATACTCCAAACATAATTAAACAATTAGTTTAATTAAACATGCTTTCTAACATGCCATAAATAAATATGTAGTCCATATAATCATGCCAAAATATAATTTCCTAATCCATAGATCATCACAAATAATTCATGCTTCACAATTCAATCACCAACACCAACAATTCACAATTCAATACTTGAACCTTAGCATGATGCTACTTATAATTGAATGAATTTAAGCCTAGCATGATTCTACATCATCAAAAATATGATAAGTACGCGAACGTACCTTGAATATGATCTTAAATTCGCCACGACTAGTAAAAATCGCTTACTTCAAAGTCTCCTACACATTAAAATTATAATTGTGTATCAAAGTCCACTCTAAACAAATTTCCAGCAATATATACTACTTTAAAACCCTCCATAAATTAATTACAATAAGCTGAAATTATATTTAGAACACCATAATTAAGTCCCCTTTAATGGGTAATTTAAATTCCCTTCAAAAACATAAAATTTAGGTTTCTTCTTAAAATTCCTGCACTAATTTTATAATTAAAACTTGCTGAAAATAACACTTAAAGTGCTTAAATTAAAGATCTAGACATAATTACATCATATACTTCCATAATTTCATGAATCAAGAACCTAGGGTTTCAAAAATTGGGGCTTTTTAATTAAAATCAAAATCTGAAATTTAATTAACATAATTACCATATTCAAACATCAAATTTTAATCATAATTCTAATCATAGATTAATTAGGAACAAAAGACTAAGTTTTTTTTTTTTTTTTTTTTTTTTTCGAGAGAAGGCCACGGCAGCAGCAGCCACCGCGGCAGGGCTGGGCTGCTGCCGCCCGCCGCTGCAGCTGCTGGCCGTGCGCCGGCGGCTGCTGGTGGTGTGCGGTGGTGGTCCGGCCACGTGTGATGTGCGTGGTGGTGGCCGGCCGTGAGAAGGGGAAGGGAAAAGGGCGAAAAAAAAAAGAAAGAAAATTAAGGAGAAAAGGGGAGAAACTTACCTTGGGTTTTCTCCACTCTGGGCAAAGTTGATTTGCCTCATGAGTGGGATATTTATACTCCCTTTTTACCCTAAACTTTCCTTTTTTAATTCTCCTACTCCCTTTTTAATTAAAACTTGTTAAAAATAAACTTTCTTAAATTAAAATCCCATCTTTTAAATAAAAAGATAATTAAATAAATTTTCCTAATATAAAAATATATTAATAAAATGCTTTTATAAAAATTATTAAATCTACTTAAATACTTCATTAAATACATACTTTAAAATAAAAATACGTATGAAATACGGGGTATTACAGTCTACCCCCCTTAAAAAAAAGTTTCGTCCCGAAACTTGGGGAACGAAATTGGACTTTTTCCTTGATTATGTATAGTATTGCTGTACTTTTTGTTATACTTTTACTGCTTTATGTCTTTTGAGGACATAAATACTGGAAATACTTGTTGAAATTTGTGCCAAGAGCACCAAAAGTGACTGAAATTTGGGTAAAAGCGCGAAATTCTACCGCATTCTACCCCCCTTAAAGAAAACGAGTTACGCCCCCGTAACTCTACATACCTGAAACAACTCTGGGTATTTCTTTTTCATTTCATCCTCGGCTTCCCAAGTGGCTTCCTCATATTCTTGGTTAGACCACAGAACTTTTACGATATTAATATCCTTATTGCGCGTACTACGCACCTTGCTGTCAAGGATCTTAACAGGTCTTTCTTCATAGGTTAAACTTTGATCTAATTCAATGGTTTCTGGTTGAAGCACATGGGACTTGTCAGGGATATATCTTCTCAACTGTGATACGTGGAATACGTCATGTACTTTGCTAAGTTCCATAGGTAGAGCTAACCTATAAGCTACTTTGCCTACTCTTTGCAGTATTTCATATGGACCAATATATTTTGGACTGAGCTTTCCCTTCTTGCCAAATCTCATAACTCCCTTCATTGGCGAAACCTTCAGTAACACTTTGTCGCCTATTTCAAACTCTTCTTCTCTTCGCTTTGCGTCTGCATAGCTTTTCTGGCGATCCTGAGCAGCTTGGATTTTAGCTTGGATCTCCTTTATTTGTTTGATTGTATCCTCAATCAGTTGAGGCCCAAGGACTATAGTTTCACTAATGTCGTTCCAACAGATTGGGCTACGACACTTTCTTCCATACAAGGCCTCGAATGGAGCCATACCAATGCTCGCATGATAACTATTGTTATAAGAGAATTCAATTAAATCCAAGCTATCCTCCCATCCTCCCTGGAAATCTATAATGCAGGCTCTCAACATATCTTCCAAGGTTTGAATGGTTCTCTCGGTTTGCCCATCTGTGGCAGGGTGAAATGCTGTACTCATTTTAAGGATTGTACCAAAGTTTTCTTGCACACTTTTCCAAAATTTTGATAGAAACCTGGAATCCCTATCAGATATAATATCTTTTGGAACCCCATGTAACCTCACAATATGCTTGATGTAAGCTTTTGCAAGTTGTTCCATTTTCCAAGTTTCCTTCATTGGTATAAACACTGCTGATTTTGTTAGTCTATCCACCACTACCCAAATGGTGTCATTTCCGCTTTTGGACTTAGGAAGACAGGTCACAAAGTCCATTGAAATGCAGTCCCACTTCCAGCTTGGGATTTCCAATGACTGTACAGTCCCTTGAGGTCTCTTGTGTTCTATTTTTACCTTTTGACAAGTTAAGCACCTTGCTACAAATTCAGCCACCTCGTTTTTCATTCTAGGCCACCAAAACATTTTCTTTAAATCTTTATATAACTTGTCTCCTCCTGGGTGTACTGAGTAAGGTGTATTGTGACCTTCCTTCATTAACTTTCTCTTCACTTCTTCACATTTTTGTGGTACACACCATCGACCCTTATACCTTAAACTTCCATCTTCATGAACTTTGAAGTCTGTAGCTTTTCCTTGTTTAATCTTTTCGCGAATCCTGTCCAACTTCACATCTCCTTTTTGGTTTTCTCGAATCTCATCGAATATTGTTGGTTGGACACTCAGGTTCGCTAGAATACCTGCTGGTACTCCCCATTCCACGACTTCTAAGTTCAATTTTTCCATCTCTCTACATAACTCATTAGCTACTACTAACGAGTTTATTCCATGACTAGATTTACGACTTAAAGCATCCGCAACCACATTCGCTTTCCCTTCGTGGTATTGTATGTCCAAGTCGTAATCCGTTGTATACTCCAGCCACCTTCTCTGCCGAGAGTTCAAGTCTTTTTGAGTGAATATATACTTTAGGCTCTTGTGATCAGTATAAATCCTGCATTTCACTCCATACAAGTAATGACGCCAAATTTTCAGGGCAAAAATGATGGCAGCTAATTCTAGGTCATGGGTTGGATAGTTCACCTCGTGTGTTTTAAGCTGCCTCGATGCATATGCTATCACTTTTCCATTTTGCATAAGCACGCATCCCAACCCATTCTTTGACGCATCACTATACACGTCATACAATCCACTATTGTCGGGAAGTGTAAGCACTGGTGCTGTGACTAATTTGTGCTTTAGGAGTTGAAACGCCTCTTCACACTTTTCATCCCACTCAAACTTCTTGTCCTTTTTCATTAAAGTGGTCATAGGTTTAGCAATTTTTGAGAAATCTTTAACGAAGCGCCTATAATACCCTGCTAAGCCTAAGAAACTCCTCACATCAGATACAGTTTTGGGTGTAGGCCAACTTTTCACAGCTTCGATTTTGGCTGGGTCTACTTCTACTCCATCCTTAGACACAAAGTGTCCTAGAAATGCTACCTTTCCCAACCAAAACTCACACTTAGAGAACTTTGCATAAAGGTGGTTTTCTCTCAGTGTTTGCAGAACTGCCCTTAGATGTTCTGCATGCTCTTCTTTGTTTTTGGAGTATACCAAAATGTCGTCTATGAAGACCACTACGAACTTATCCATAAATTGATGAAACACCCTATTCATCAAATCCATAAAGATTGCTGGAGCGTTAGTCAAACCAAAAGGCATAACTGTGAACTCGTAATGTCCATACCTCGTCCGAAATGCCGTTTTAGGAATGTCCTCATCGGCAATTCTCAATTGATGATATCCGGACCTCAAGTCGATCTTAGAGAACACTGTGGCTCCTTTCAACTGATCAAACAAATCATCTATTCGTGGCAAAGGGTACTTATTCTTTATCGTCACCTTATTTAATTCTCTGTAATCGATACATAACCGCATGCTTCCATCCTTTTTCTTTACAAATAGAACTGGAGCTCCCCAAGGTGAAGCACTTGGTCTAATGTACCCTTTCTCTAGTAAGTCCTGCAACTGCTCCTTTAACTCACTCATTTCCGCAGGTGCCATTCGATATGGTGCCTTAGATATAGGGGCTGTCCCGGGAACTAAATCTATGGTAAAGTCGATTGCTCTCTTAGGTGGCATTCCCGGAATCTCCTCTGGAAATACATCCAGGTACTCATTCACTACTGTTATATCCTCTGGGTTGGTTACTTGATCATGGTCCATATCCCTAACACTGCAAAAGTATACTGGATGCCCTTTCTTCATGTATTTTGCCAACTTTAGGACAGAAATTAATCTCGGGCACTTGGTACCACCTTTCATCCAGTATGTCACTGTTTCATTGCTACTAGTAACCATTTTGACTTTTCGTGACCTACAACTAATTTCAGCATTGAATTTACTCATCCAGTCCATTCCTAAAATAATATCGAAGTCACTCAACCCAAACTCAATAAGGTCAGAAGAAAATATCTTTCCTTCTATTTCTAAAGGCACATCTATGAACGCCCTAGTACAATTCACTACCCCACCTGTCGGAATTGTTATGGGTACATCTATTGGTTTGACTGCTGTTAAGCAGTCCCTAAGTTTGGTCACAGTACCCTTAGAAACAAAAGAAAAAGTAGCACCAGAATCAAACAATACTTTAACAGGAATAGAGTTAATAGAAAAAGTACCAGTAATAACATCGTTCGTGGCCTCAGCCTCATGCCTACTCATTACATTCAGTTTACCAGCAGCTCCACCTTTATTCTGGTTATTATTATTATTGGGGTTACCGTTCTTCACTCCAATCTGTTGAGCTCCCTTGTTCCCATTAAAGTTGTTGTGGTTGTTGTTGTTCCCTTGGAAATTCCTCTGGTTCCCTTTGGAGTTAAAGTTGTTCTGCCTATTCCCATTAGCATTCTTGGAGTAACACTCGTACTCCCTATGCCCTAGCTTGTTACAAGCACGACAAGTAACTAGGTTGCCTTCACAGTCCCTCCCAGGGTGGTTGTTACTACACCTTTTGCATAGATGATACCTCCCATCTCTGTTATTCCCCCGGTTATTGTTGTTTCTAACTCCTCCATTGTTACTCCGCCCACCTTGACGGTTATTGTTCTGGAAATTATTATTATTGGAGAAGTTATTGTTGTGGTGGTACTTCTGCTTCTTAAACCCATTTTGGTTTCCATGCTGGTTTCCAGAAACTTGCACCACCTCCTTTCTTTTCTCCTTTCCTTCCATGTCGGCCAGCTCCTTCTTCTTCTTTTCCTCCAATGCATACAGGTGCGCGGCTCTCCCATACACCTCATCCAGAGTTTCAAACACCTGCCCGCAGAGTTTTAGTTGCAGATCCGTAGTTAGACCGCTCTCAAACTTCCTAGCCTTGGCTTTTTCAGTAGCGACCGTTTCTTCAGCAAAACGGGACAACTCTATAAACTTAGTATAGTATTCCGTAACTGACATCTTTTCCATTCTGAGGTTGGAGAACTCCTCAGCTTTCTGTTTTTGCAAAAAGCTAGGGTAAAACTTATCCCTCATTTTCTCTTGGAACGTGGTCCAGTTAAATCCAGGTAGGGTCCTAATAGTTGCTTCGTTTTGCTGCCACCAAAGGTCAGCTTCGCCCCTTAGGTAGTAGGTAGCACAGCCCACCTTCGAATCCTCAGGGCACCCCACCGCTTCAAACAGTTTTTCGAACTCCCTCAACCAGTTTTCCAAAATGGTAGGGTCAGGCTCCCCTTGATAAACGAGTGGCTTACTCTGTGCCACTTTCTTAAAGAGTTCCCCCTGAGTATCCCCATTGCCGGTCGTGTTTCTAGCCAGCTGCTGAGCAACTGCTGCTAATTGTCGTACTACCTCACTAAGTTCACTTCCTCCGGTGTTGGTACTGCTTCCTCCTGCCATCTTTCTTCTCCTAATTAAAAGATCAGGTTCTAAATTAAATGGTTTAGGTTAATTCCCAAGGCATTCACTCACTAGGTTTAAAACTATTCAAGCTTGCACAATTCTTTTGAAGCTAATGAATTTTGAATTGGATTTACCAAATTCGAAGTTCATAGCTTTATCAATTAATTATTGATTGCTAACCAACCAAGCATTTAATAAAACATCACAATAATAAATAAAAATAGTTCCCACGAACCCTTTGATGATTGAAACTAGCTTTAAATTTGCTGGAATTTGGTTAGTAGAGTTGGAATGGCGATATAAGTAAAATTGTTGGGAAATGGAGTGATTGCTATAATTGAAATAATTGAATTATTGGGAAGTAATAAGGAAAGAAATGTGGAATTTATTGATAGAAATAATAAATAAATACTGGAATATAAATGAGCATAGTCTCTAGCAAGTGTTCATAGGATCACTAAATGTTTGTGGAAATACCACTTATTACCTAGTTGCAAGAATTAAAGATATTGAAATAACTGTAGGTCCTAATAGAAGAGATTATAATAATTAGTCCTTTCGAACGTTATCCCTTTTGTCAGTGGATTGCCTATAACTCGAAGGATCGAAATCGTTGTCATTAGAATCCTCCATTGGTTCAGGTGACTCAGGTTCAGGTTCCACTTGAACGAATTCTCCCTCCTCTTCCTCGTCTGAAGATATGTCAATTATGATTGGAGTTGGAGGTGGGTTTGGATCGGATATCTCCATCAATGAACTATCCCCCTCTTGTTGCTCCCCATTTTCCGCTTGGTTACCCCCTGATGATGCAGAAGAGGAACTTTCTGGTTGTTGATTTACATGAGGGTTGTTCTCTACTGGGTTGTCATAGTAGTAATCAGGGTACGGAAGATTTAGACGTTGATAGTGAGCTCTTTCCACCCTTACAATATAATTAGTTAAATAAACGTAGTCGGGGTACCACTGGCCATAATAATTTTTGTACTTGTAATAGTTTGGAATATCTCCTGGAAGGTAAAAGTCAGAAAATTTTTCCTTGATAGTAATATAAGGGGGCTCCTCCGGCAGACAATGGACAATCATTGCTGAGATACGATCAGGGGTCTCAAATATTTTGTCCCGCAAGACATTACTCCTATAAGAACAATAATATCTGATTTTCTCCACGAAGTCATAGGGGTGCTCATCATCTTTCTTTATTAATGACCCCATTTGAGTATACTTATTAGGAAAGTTAGGCATCCTGTAGAGGAAAAGGCTTAGAAAGAATTCCCTTCCCCAAAGAAATAAAATAAATAGTACAATTCGTGCAAGAATTTAGGTTTGGTGTTCAATCATACAATTTGAAAAATTCCCACAAAACAATACATATATTCATACTTCATTCAATTAAACAATTAATCATACAACATGCATGAACACCCTAAAATAATATTATCGCACGCAGGGAAGAAATTAAATTCTAGCCTATATGCCCTTTTCTTTCCTACCCAAGCTCACCAACATGTTAATAAAAGCTTTTAACACATAATTCTTACCTCAATCCTTGCTTCCTGCAAAATTAACAAACAAAAATATTTTTCCTACTAAAAAAAAAAAAATTTTCGGCCCTAAAAAAAATTCGGACCAAATTCTCAAAAATAAAAAAAAATTCGGCCCAACATTTTAAAAAAAAATTCGGACCTCCTTTAAAATAAAAAAAAATAATTTAAATAAATAAAAAGAATAAAATAAAATAAAATAAAATCGGGAAGAAGTGTACATTAAAATAAATAAGCACTTGGCCAAGTTTAAATCATAAAAGAACGTTTTCGTGTTAGTGGTAATTTAAAATCTCAACCAAAGCTCCCAGATACCACTTTGTAACACCCTAGAAATTCCTTTCCTTTGAAAATACGCTTTACTCTCTTTAAAACACGATTTAGGAATATCTAAGACATTACCGCCACCGTGAAAACGGCTAAGGCAAATATCAAAGAATCACAGCGGAAGACTTGGTAGTCAAACTAAGAAATAAAACAACTTAAAAACCAAACCAAACGAAAGTAAAATTGGAAATCACAAAACCAAGTTAAAGTTTAGCTACTACAACTTGGAACCTTTAAGGCCCTTATTCAAAACCATTAAATCCAATAAAAATGTTAGTCCAACAATTAATAAATCATATCATTCAAAACTTAAACATATCACATCCTAATGAAAACTAGCATAGTTCTCTCTTCACTCATGCCCCATCATGAACATGCTTCAATACCTGAAAAGAGATTCTCCACTTGCCCCCACTACTCTCCATTAAAATGGATCATCGTAGGGCCAAGATAAAGACATAGCCAGACACAAACAAACACACAATCAGCAAGGCTGAGTACATAAGCGTATTTAACACACTAACATGCATCTCCCTATCAACACACACACTTACCTCATTGCACCTGTTTACAAACACACACACAATACAACAAGACTCTTTAACTAGTCACTAAATAATTTATTTAGCGTTGATTACGCATCGAACGAGTTTCTAACTTGATTAAACCTTTCTCAATGAAATGAGAACCACTGACACGGGAGCTAACCGTGCCAGCATCACCTGTGCCACACATTGGTGGCGGAATTCCAGCGCATAATAATAATAAAAGGGAATATACAGCGTCCTGTACTCCATTAGAAGTTATGATCAAATATAAAGTCACATAACTCCCCCAATATGTTCATACTCAAGGTATATACGTTCCAAGAGTTTTGGTGCGTAATCTCTTTCACTTTACGTTATTTACATATTATTAGACTTGGTGATGACTCTCGAGCATAACAATTCAATCATCAATAATAATGCAACCATTCACACATATCAATTTATTTCTTGAATATTTAGTGACCATATAATATTTAATGTTGAACCCCTTTTTATTACTTTCGCAGTGTCTTAGACACTGTAAACGCATAGAGCGCCACAATCCTATCCTTTGGTGTTTAAAGCACCAACATACAATTTATCTCTTTTGTACATAGACATTTACTTAGCTCCTTCTTCATGCTTAAAGCATCAATAAAAATTATATGAACCATAATAAAATTCCTTTTCAATACTCCAAACATAATTAAACAATTAGTTTAATTAAACATGCTTTCTAACATGCCATAAATAAATATGTAGTCCATATAATCATGCCAAAATATAATTTCCTAATCCATAGATCATCACAAATAATTCATGCTTCACAATTCAATCACCAACACCAACAATTCACAATTCAATACTTGAACCTTAGCATGATGCTACTTATAATTGAATGAATTTAAGCCTAGCATGATTCTACATCATCAAAAATATGCTAAGTACGCGAACGTACCTTGAATATGATCTTAAATTCGCCACGACTAGTAAAAATCGCTTACTTCAAAGTCTCCTACACATTAAAATTATAATTGTGTATCAAAGTCCACTCTAAACAAATTTCCAGCAATATATACTACTTTAAAACCCTCCATAAATTAATTACAATAAGCTGAAATTATATTTAGAACACCATAATTAAGTCCCCTTTAATGGGTAATTTAAATTCCCTTCAAAAACATAAAATTTAGGTTTCTTCTTAAAATTCCTGCACTAATTTTATAATTAAAACTTGCTGAAAATCAAACTTAAAGTGCTTAAATTAAAGATCTAGACATAATTACATCATATACTTCCATAATTTCATGAATCAAGAACCTAGGGTTTCAAAAATTGGGGCTTTTTAATTAAAATCAAAATCTGAAATTTAATTAACATAATTACCATATTCAAACATCAAATTTTAATCATAATTCTAATCATAGATTAATTAGGAACAAAAGACTAAGTTTTTTTTTTTTTTTTTTTTTTTCGAGAGAAGGCCACGGCAGCAGCAGCCACCGCGGCAGGGCTGGGCTGCTGCCGCCCGCCGCTGCAGCTGCTGGCCGTGCGCCGGCGGCTGCTGGTGGTGTGCGGTGGTGGTCCGGCCACGTGTGATGTGCGTGGTGGTGGCCGGCCGTGAGAAGGGGAAGGGAAAAGGGCGAAAAAAAAAAGAAAGAAAATTAAGGAGAAAAGGGGAGAAACTTACCTTGGGTTTTCTCCACTCTGGGCAAAGTTGATTTGCCTCATGAGTGGGATATTTATACTCCCTTTTTACCCTAAACTTTCCTTTTTTAATTCTCCTACTCCCTTTTTAATTAAAACTTGTTAAAAATAAACTTTCTTAAATTAAAATCCCATCTTTTAAATAAAAAGATAATTAAATAAACTTTCCTAATATAAAAATATATTAATAAAATGCTTTTATAAAAATTATTAAATCTACTTAAATACTTCATTAAATACATACTTTAAAATAAAAATACGTATGAAATACGGGGTATTACAGTCTTTGTGTGTTTTGTCAGGAACTACGAAGGTAGTTACCTAGTAAGACAGAGCTTGTGGAAATGGTATTCTGGTGAGAGTATGTAAAAGCAGGAAGAGTCAAGCAGTTCCTTAAAAAAGGATGGAGCACTAGTAAGTGCTTGATCGTCTACGGAAATGGTGTTTTAAAATCCCCATGTGGTTTTCCATTCCAGTGACGAAGTGTCAGATAATGAGTCTACGCAATTGAGTGTCCATGACCCAGGTTGGGTGGTCAGATGAGACAGCTTACATGGATGCACCGATGTGCTTTTAACTTGAACTTTTGTTCTAATTGAGTTTGGAGCCTAGTTTGGTTGACTCATTGTTGTTTTAAACTGTTGGTGTATGTTGAATCTAACTCTTTTGAGTGGTTTTTTGACCAGGTGATTTAGAGACAGGCTGAGTGTGGCTCTTAATGTCATTTGTCCAGATATTCTTTGAATAGGACTGATAATGACGCCGACGTAGAGGTTGAGCATACTCTTAATACCTTTATCCCGGTAAACAAGAGTGAGGAGTGATGGTGGTCTTAAGTGACCTGGACTGTCAGCTCTAAAATTGCTTGAGTAGGGAGTGTGCAGTGAAAGGTACCGAAGAGATAGGTTGAGCGTAGCTCTTAATGGCTCTAGCCCAGTCGCTCAAGAGTAGGGAGTTGTAGTGATCTTAAGTGATCAGGAACTTTTAGCCCAGATACTACTTGAGCAGGGACCGATAGAGACACCGAAGTGTTGAGTGCATCTTGCCCAAAAGCTCGTTGAGCTGCGGCTAGATGGTGCACTGTTGAGTGCATCTTGCTTGAAAGCTCGTTGAGCTGCGGCTAGATGGTGCACTATTGACTGATGGAGGTTGAACTTAAATGTTCTTAATGTTTAGTTCCATTGCATAAATTGTCCTTGGATTTGCAAGGTGCATGTGAAGGTTCACATGTCTGCATGAATAGTCCTTGGATTTGCTGGGAATGCTGAGAACACCTACGTGGGTACGAAGAGTGGCGCTCTTCTATGGAGGATTGGGCGTGATCCTTCTGAAGTACTCATGAGATCCCAAGGGTAGCCAAATTTGCGGAATTGCTTAAGCTCTAAAGTCAAGGTATGTGTTTACAAGGTCCCTTCCTCGCTCCTAGGAGTTCAAATCTTAGGATACTTACTAGGGAAGTGTTGAAAACCTTGTGCACTAATATGTTAGTTCAAATCTTCGGATACTAGCATTTAAGTACTAAGACTTTCATTTACTATTCAGATTTCATGATCTCATGTCCGTTTTGCATTAGTGGGGGATTGTTGGAGTAATTGCGATTCTAGTAATGCAAATCGGAGATTTACCAAGTGAGTGTACGAGGAGTTAACGAGGGAGTGATATGTGCAAGCTAAAGATCTAGCGAAGGAGCTATAGCTCTAGCAAGGATAGATAGCTTTGGCAAGGCCGAGCTATAGCTCGGGTAATAGAGAGCTATAGCTCGCTGCTGCTCGTGGTCGCTGCAAGGCCGAGCTATAGCTCGGATACGAGAGAGCTATAGCTCGCTGGCCATGTGCTTGCGACAGGGGCGAGCGAGAGCTCGAGCAATAACTCGCACGCTAGCTCGCTGCCGTAGTTGTTCTCTGCTAGGCCGAGCGATAGCTCGCTCGACTGCGAGCGAGAGCTCGGTCGATCAGTTTGCTTTTGGGCGGTGGGCTTGCGTGGGCGAAAAGACCTAATTTCTTGGCTTGTTCTTTACTCCATTATATTCATATAAATACCCTCATACCCCAAAATCAATATACGTTAATTTTCATTATTGAAAATACCCAAAAACACAAAAACACAAACCTACCCTTTGAGATCTGAATAGTTCTTGAGCAATTCCAACCTTTGATTCGGGTACACGAATTGCAAAGGTCGTTGTGTAAAACTTGGGGGGCGTGCGTCATTGGAAACCTGTACCGGTGGTGGCGTATTTCGCTTCTAAGTCAGTGGGTACCAAACCACAGCACAACAGAAGGAGGACGGATCTTGATCAGTTGTAACGGTTTGTTCTTGATTTCAACAGGCATTTTTCCAACACTATATACAATATATGCATGATTTCCTCAAAAAAAAAAAAAAAAAATGATAATAAAAAAAAATAATAATATATGCATGACTTTATAAATTTTGTAAATTAAATAACGAACTAATCTTCACTCCTCTACTTTCAAGCCTTGACCTGCGGACATGGGTTGGCTTAACCTATGAGCAGTGCGGTTGCCGCCAGTTGTTTTACTACAAACAAATAGCTCTAGTAGTATAGTCCTAGAGTGAGACCATAAGACTTGCATGAGAGAAATTTATTTATAGCTATCATTACCCCTTAAAATAGTAGACAAAGAGGGATGTATTTTTTTTTTCAAATTTTTAACTAAAAAAATTATCTTTGATTCGATCGAAAAAAGATAATAACAAAAATAGTTATATAAAATCAGCGCGTTGTTTGTGTTGTTGGCTGCGCCGTGTGGCCGAGTGACACACGAGTAATTCCTGAGCGGGTAATAATCTTTGACCAACAGAGTAATCCCCGACCGGTCGAGTAAATCCTGGCAAACCAAATAACCCTTCACCAAATAACCCCAGTCACATATGAAACTTTTTGTAATAATATATATTAAAATAGACACAAATTTTTGTATGCGGCTGGCCACATGGTGCGGCAGGAGTTACTTATAAGGTGTTACTAGATTTGTCAGGGGTTACTCGTATGAGTGTTACTGGTTTTGGTCAGGGGTTACTTGTAAGTGTTACCGGTTTGGTATGGGGTTTTGGTATGGAGTTACTTGTAGGGGTTACTCAGAATACAAGTAACCCCGGAATACAAGTAACACCCTACAAGCAACATCTTATAGTCTTATGTGTAGCTTGTCACAGGGTGTGGCCAACCATCACAGAGGTTAGATTAGACACACATAATAGTGAAACAAAAACTCTTATAGTCTTATGTGTAGCTTGTCACACGGTGTGGCCAACCATCACAGAGGTTACTTTAATTCATTAGTGTTAAAAGGGTTAACTGGTTAGTGTTACAAAAGTTACTTCGTCAGTGTTGATGCATGTAGGGGTTACTTAGTCTGTGTTATAAGGGTAAATCGATTAATATTACAAGGTTTACTCGCCTAGTGTTATATATGGATGTTACTTTGTTCTTACAAAGCGGCCACATGGTGTGATCAATTGCACATAAAGCGCGTTGGTAATGAAATATGAAAAATGATTAGAATAATATCAAATAAAAACGTGTTCGAGGTAATATAATTTCTATAAAATGAAACATTAACAAAATCTAATTTACACTCCGGTGACATTTAAGGCGTGTTCGGCAAAATATTGCTGTGAAGGTAGCTGTAGCTATGGAGGCAGCTGTTAGCTTGTAGGTAGGTGTTAGCTGTCAACAAGCTGTTAGCTGTGAAGATAAATAATTTAGATATGAGTGTTCGATAAAGTAGCGGTTGACTAGCTGTTACATATAAAAATCAATATTTTATTTTTAAAACTATAGATTAAATTTTCAACAGCTACCTCAAAAGTTACCTCTAATTTTAAAAGCTAATTTTTCTAACTTTTCACTAAAGCTACCTCCACCACTAAAAGCTACCCTAACCACTACTTACTAAACACTCACATTTTTTGTTAAGTAGTGGTTTGACCAAGTCAAACCATTAAAAGCTACCTAAAATCTACTCAAAAACTAGCGTCGAATACGCCCTTAAACCCTAAAATCTAATTTTTGCGGACAAACTCTTACACTACATGTCCACCACAACCACAACGTCCTAATTATACCACATTTTTGCATGAAATAAGGTATTGACATAAATGAGGTCATGAGTGTAAGGAACGCAAGGTGATGAAATTACACGAGGCACAAGCAAGGAACAAGTACAACAGTGGAGAGCTACGTTTGTCACTTTGTTATATGATGAGTGAATTGAAGGGGCCTATTGTCAAATTTTACGTAATTGCCCAAGGAATTGTATATTTATATAGACAACTTATGAACAAATGATGCATACAATAACCAACAATAATAGTACGGAATATAATAAATAAATTATGAAATGAGGTATTTTTAGTTATCTTAAGCTGGTCATAATACGGAATACAATATTTTGAGTGGATCCGTTTACGCTTTAATATATTGTGAAGAAAAATTTCTTGCTCTGATGATTTTGTAACCCATAAAAATCAATCATAGCCCCGTAATACTATATATATATAAAATTTAACGGGAATAATCCAACCTTTTGTCCGTTCTCCCATATTAATCCCACCTTTTGTTTATTCCTAATTAATCCAACCTTTTACCCCCTTTTTCTCACATCAACCCTTGCTAACTGGCAACCGGCTACACAAGTGAGGGTTATTATTATTGACTTATTGACTTTTGGTTTTCTTCCCAAATGAATGAAACTCCATTACTACTCTAATCACGACTGTCACTATCACCATCACCATCACCATCAAAATTCAAGCACCCACCTCCATTCACTCCTCCAATTACTACTCCAGTCACTAATATCTTTCACTCCCAATTTACCTGGTAAAATCATCGAAGACTTTCGCGAAGAAGATTGTTGTGGGTTCTCGAATCAAATCGCGTCAAATGGAGGTATGTGGTCAATGAACCCTAAATTCCTTTCCTTTTTAGGGTAATTATACGTGTATTGTGGAAATTTCAAATTTTTCGGTTGGTGACGCTTTGTTCCTATGACAATTGTTTAGTTGTTTAGGGTAGTGTATTAAAAGTGCCCTGTTGTTGATAATAATTGATTGCCGAATTGCGAATTATATACTCTGTTTTGCTATATTAATTCTTAATTTGCGGTTTTGAACTTAGAACTGGTTTTAAATGCTAGATATTGTTGTGTATGTTGTGGTTTTTTGGTAGATGGATGATCCCTTCTCTGCTGTCACACTAAAGTATTGGTATGGTGGTGTTTTTAAAACTATTTCAAATGGAGAGTTGGTATATAAAGGTGGAAAAGGGAAGACTTTTACCATTGATATTGACAAATTGTGTTGGTGGTGGTTGGAAGATTTTGCCAAAAATTGTGGGGATTATGAAAAAATAGACAACCTATTTTATTTAGTTCCTGGTATGACCTTAGCTAATGGTTTGAGGAAGGTGTACTCAGACCATGAAGTGATGGAGTTGAGGAGTATAATTGAGAAAAGCAGATGTATTGAAATTTATGTGTTTGATGGAATTGTTTCCCCACACTTAAACCCCAGTGAGCCCCCACCTGTTGTAACAAATTTTCAACCTTTACTAAAGCAAGATTCACAGCACAAGCTGCCAATAAGGAGGGCCCCACCCAAACATTTAATGTTAAAAGATGAGTCCAACCAGAAAGATGCTTGTACCTCAGATCTTATCTCACAGAAATCTAACCCACCCATCACTCAACCACTAATAAAAAATAAAAAAAAATGCAAACACACACCCACAACTCTCCCTTTATCAACCTTTAACCTTGAACACAGTCAAACAACATTTTCTTCTCCTCCCATAGATTCAAACCCAAAGGCACCAAGTATTTTCCTTGAGGATGATCCTTGGCTAGATAACAGACCCGAAAGCCCATTGACATGGACTCAGCTTTTAAACTATTCTGACCAGAGTGAGGATTCAGATCCACTCTATGATCCTATCAGTGATAAGGGCAAAGGGGTTGTTGTGGTAGAGGATGAGGAGGAATCAGATGGAAGTTTAGATCTAGGTGATGATTATGAAGAGTTTGATGAGCAGGAAGAGGGGTTTAATGAAAGCTTGCTTTGTGATGATGGAGGATACGAAACAGAAGTAGATGATGAAGAGTTCAAGACTGCAAAAGAGAGGGTGAGGACTTGTTCTGCTAAGCTTGTTGAAATAGCAGATAAACTTCAGAGGGAAGCTGCTCAAGGGAGGTTAGGCAGCCATGGTGAACATACTGAAGTAGGAGGAGTGAAAGTAGGGACTGCTAATAAGGAAGGGTATGAGAGTGAATATGATAATAGTGATGATGATTTACTAACTCCAGGAAACAGTGATGAGGATGAAACTAAGGAAGAAAGAAAGAAGAGGTCAGGTACTCTGGTAAAAGCAGACACAGATTTTGCTGTCTTCATTTGGAAAGTTGGTCAACGGTTTGCATCAAGGGATGCTTTTAAAGATGCAGTTGCTAAATATGCTATACTACAGGGAAGGGATCTAGTATTTGAGATAAGTGACAAAAAAAGACAGCAAAGACTTGGAGTTAGGTGTGTGGAAGGGTGTGGTTTTTACTTATATGGTGCTTGGGATTCTAGAAGAGCAACATTTGTAGTTAAAAGGATTGATTCAAACCATACATGTCATAGAAACATGAAAAGAAACAGACAGTTGAAGTCCACTTGGGTAGCTAGGCAGTTCTTAGAGGTGTTTAAAAGTAGACCCCATTGGCCAGCCAAAGAAATCATTGAGACAATTAGAAGGGCTTTTAAGGTGGTAGTTAGGAGGGGGTTTGCATATAAGGTGAAATATGCTGCTCACAAATTGCTTCACGGGTCAATGCATGATCATTATCTAAAGGTTGGAGGGTATCTAGCTGCTTTGAAGAGTAGTAGTCCAGGAAGTTCATTTGAGGTGGTGACTGTAACAACACTTAAGAAACAGCCACAGACACATGTGTTTCAGAGATTGTTTACTTGTTTTGAGGGTTTGCATCATTTCAGATGAACACATGGTATGTTTTATGTCTCTTAAATATTTAACCACTTTTATGCATTTTGTGTCGTATTTGTGATATATGCTTATGTTGTATGTTTAAAGGCTATATTGAATGGTGTTAAGAGTATTCTTCCTAAGGCAGAGCACAGACACTGTGCTAGGCATGTGTTTGCATTGTGGCATAAGACTTATAAAGGGGATGATTTGAAGCTTCTATTTTGGTCAATAGCTAAATCATACAACTTAGCAGATTATGAAGAAAATTTAGAGAAGCTAGAGACCTTAAACTCAGATGCTGCCACTGCATTTAAAAGCTACAACCCTAAGTTATTTTGTAGAGCCTTTTTGGATACATCTGTTAAAACAGATGCAATCACTAGTAACATGGCCGAGACCTTTAACGGGTATATCATCAACGCAAGAACAAAGCATCTCATCTATATGCTTGAGGAGATTAGGGTTGCCTTGATGCAGAGACTTGTTTTAAAGAGGCTGGAAATGAAAAAATGTACTTCAGTTCTTTGCCCTAAGATTCACATGAAGCTTGAGAAAGAGAAAGACAGAGCTGCACATTGTGATGTCATGCCTTCATCTGAATCCTTGTTTAATGTAAGCTACCGTCTTGATCAAGTAATTGTGAATTTGGAGGCAAGAACTTGTACTTGCAGGAAGTGGGACATGGTTGGAATTCCATGCTGCCATGCAGTTGCATGCATCTTTTTTTTGCATCAAAATGCCGAAGACTATGTTGATAAACGGTACAGAAAGGATGTGTACTTGAAAGCATATGCAGGTATGTTTTTTATTTTTTTTATTTTTTTTATTTTTTATTTTTTTTATTTTATAATTTAAGTAAGGCTATGTTGTTAATCATTGACTTGTGTTGTTTGTTGGTTGTTGATAATATATGCTTATACTCTCAATTTCAGGGTCGATTCCACCATGTGAGGGGGAGAGACATTGGCCAAGAGTGAATTCTAGCCTAGAACCCCCTCCCATTAAAATAGGACCAGGCAGGCCTAGGAAAAATAGGATCAAAGATCCTTCTGAGAATCCTAAAAAACCAGGGACATTAACTCGGGTTGGAATGGAAATGACTTGTAGTGTGTGTAAGGAGAAGGGTCATAACAAAAGAAGGTGTCCAAACAAGGACATAGCTACTGTGAGTGAACCACCAACAAAAAGAAAAAGGGGCAGACCAAGGAATGATCAATCAGAACCTAGACCAACTTCGACTGTACATCAAACACAAGCCTCTACTATGATGCAATCTGCTGGTCCCACTCAACAACAACATCATCTTGTTACCGCACAACCTACCCAGCTCGGGAGAGGAGGGAGGATGATTAGAGGAGGAACTGGTTCAAGAGGTGGTAGGGGTTCAACTGGTGGGAGGGGATCAAGAGGTGGCAGATCCTCTTCAACTTCATCTGTAGCTGGTAGCAGCACAGGCTCTGCGGGACAAGGAAGATCAAGAGGAAGGGGAAGGGGAAGGGGAAGGAATTGGCCTCCTGTTGGTGTTGGGATTATCATTTCAGCTGATGGCAGTGCTATCCAACCAGTGAGTTAGCTCATTTCACTCTATTTTGTTTCATGTGTTTACGTTCTTCTTTGTTCACTTATTATCTTCCATTTGTACACAGAGACCTTCTCAAGTTAGGCAAAATGTCCCTGGAACTCAAGGCAGCCAAGTTTGACAAGATGTGATGATGTATTCAACACATCAATAGCAAGTATTTTGAAGAAAACTAACATGGTGGCATGTACTCTTAGCCTACATTTTCTGTTAGGGAATATTTTGAGATTATTTTTTTTTTGATGTGCATAAAACTTGTGAGTTTTTGTGAACAATTTGGTTACTTTAATCTATGTGATATTAGTAAATTTTGATTAAGGAATTTCCTTTGTTTTAGGTTCATTTTTGGCCAAATTATTGTCAAGTATGTATGGTTAATGCTATACTGTCAACATGGTTCAATCTGTTGTGCTACATATATATGTTTAATTATGAACGAAAAATCAGAATGGTTGGGAAGAATTATGAACGAAAACTCAATAATGGTTGGGAAGAATTTAGGGGAAAATACGAAACAGGGAAGAAGAAGGGAGCAGGGGTGAAATAAAGAGGTTTTTTTTTTTGTAAAGCTAAAAATGCCACATCAGCGTTCTAACCTGTTGTAACAGGTATATGACCTGCAAGGGTTGATGTGAGAAAAAGGGGGTAAAAGGTTGGATTAATTAGGAATAAACAAAAGGTGGGATTAATATGGGAGAACGGACAAAAGGTTGGATTATTCCCGTTAAATTTTCATATATATATATATATATATATATATATATATGTCTAAACCCTTTATGCACACATTATATATACATGATTTTTTTTATTAATTTTTAATGCATAATTGTAAGTTAAAGATTGAATTAGCTCCATTGAAAGTACGAGAAAATACAGTATTTTCTATTTTGATGAATCAACTGTGTTTATCTAATGGTAAATATGTAAATAAATTCAAGGGGGTGGAGGAGAGAATCCCCAAGAGAGGCCCGAGCACAACGTCTTCATGAGTTAAGTGTTTGGCCCAATTGTTATTACAACATTCTCTACCATAGAATTGGGCCTTCGAGTGAACCCGGCGGCCGAATTTATCTTAAACTTTGACTAAACACGCTGCCAAGATATAACTTTGATCATTAATTTATCTAATCATATGTTAATAAAATTATAGGAAAATTCATATTATGAAAGTATACATTGTAACGAATCCAACAATGTATTATAAAAAATCATTTATTTTTTTATGTATTAATGAATTAATTAAGTCAAAACTATTATGTAAATAGTTGAAAAAGTCAAACTGTAACACTTATTAAAACACAAAGGCAGTGCCGTCTTAGACATTTTTGGGGCCCGAAGTAAAAACTTAAATAGGGGCCCCGACCTAAACTACAAAGTGTATTTTGTACGTAATTCAACAATAAATATTTTATTCTTTATTATTGGATAATTAAAAAATAGATTTGACGGCAACACAAAATTTGAAACTAGAGAGAGAATAGAGCAATAATATACTCCTTTTATTTCATAATAATCACAACACTAACAAATATGTTAATACACACATTTGACTATATATATTTATTAATCCAAAATTGTTTTACATGACGACATATGTTTTTTATATGTTGGTAAAAAGTATTGTCAAAGTAATATAAGCATATGAATATTGAATAGCGTAAAGGTCAAGCAATATATTACAATTATCACATAACAGACTTTTCAACGTAGTAAAAGATTATTAGCATTGTTATGGAAATAATTAGTGATAATAAATAAATCAAATATTTCTCATATATATGTAGTATTTAAAAATTCATTTCATTTTGCTAAAAAAAAATCGGGGCCCACAAATAAGGGGGCCCTGAGCCGTCTCTCAAGGTGCTCCCCCTAATAGACGGCCCTGCACAAAGGGAGTATATCTATCTATGATAAAAAAATGGTAATTAAATTGAACTTAATTATTTTTTATTTAATTATTTTTTTTGTACTTGTAGTTTTGACTTTAGCGGAAACTGAAGCAAATGAGGTGAAAGTCCTTGTTGAAGAAGTGGTCATGAAAGAACCTAATAATAAGGAAGTGATTATTGAAGAAATGGTCATGAAAGAACCTAATAATAAGGAAGTGATTATTGAAGAAGTGGTCAAGTGCAAGAGAGGTGGAGAAGAATGTAATGCTATTACTGATCCTTGTTGCATGGGGTTTGTTTGTATGGCCTTCGACGAAGTATGCCTCTAAATTCTAAGCTATTATGCCCTATGATGGCTTATTATTGTCAAATTATATATTTTGTAATGTTGCATGGTTAATGGTGGATACTATATATCCTACTTTGTAAGATCTTTGCTGGTTAGTCAAGATCTATATATGGAATAAATAAAAAGTGCAACATTATTGTGTGGTACTATGTGTCTTATTATTGCTTTGGTTAAAGATAAATATAGGTATGTATCTATCAATTTATTTCTCAAAAAATTTATCAAAAACCTCCTTATAAGTTATAACAGCATTCAATTCGCAATAGTAATTGCAAATTGCCACCGGTTCAAAACCGGCTTTTTCCACTGATTTTGAACCGGTCCTTATTGAGGGGTGCCAAAAACTGATATTTTTAACACTGGTTCAGAATTGGTGGCAAAAAGTGTTTTTAGCACCGGTTCTTGTTCAGAATCGGTGGGAAAAAAATTGTTTTTGGCACTGGTTCCTGGCCAGAATTGGTGCAATTATTGGCCCCTTTTTTTTTAACATTTTTTTCATTTAAACTGATATATAAACACTAAGATATATATAAACTTATAATTTTCATTAGTACAAAGCTATAATATTACAATTTTAATTCAACAAAAAAAAAATTGTATATGGCAAATTTACAACTTAGCTAGGTTGACTTAACAGATTACAGATTGAGAAGGCTTGTGAGAAAGAAAATCGACAGTGGCTTCATGCATGTGACTGCGAGTTTGAGGAGAAAGGAGGCAAGAGAGAGAACGAGAGAGAAGCATATGAGAGATAGATGGCGGCGGCAATGATGGTTATTGAGAATGAGAGAGACGCTCAAATTGACGGGGGATTTCGAAGCCATGGTTGTTCAGAATGAGAGAGAAACAGATGAGAGAGAAGCAGGGAGATCTAGTAGAGGAGGGGGGGGAGAGAGAGAGAACGTGAGATCGAGAAAGAAAATAGAGGGTCCGTTTTTTTTTTTTTTTTGGAATTGCCACCAGTTCAAACCGGTGCCATTTCACCAATTTTCCAACGGTTTGGTTTGAACCGGTGGCATTTCTTTAATACTAATCTCGCCTAAATTTTTTGCCACCGATTTTTAAGAACCGATGCCACTAACTCGGTGCCTATTTGTGTTTTTCTACTAGTGTCAATTTTCAAGAAGTAGACCATCATAAAGTGCTTGTCCTGCACCATCGAGAGTAAGAGATTCTGATTGTAACACCCCCAAATCTCCCTCTACGAAAATACTAGTATAATATGTATAATTTTACCGTAGAGATAGACTTGGGTGTGTTACTGCCGCGTGATTACGCAAGGCTACTCAAACTTACTAAATAAAACCAATACTTTGCAGCGGAAACTCAACTTTCTATTATTGATACTTATGAAAATAGTAACATTGTTATGAGTACTCTAAATAAACACAAGACCAACATTCCTAAACTAGGTGAAGCAAATCCCGGGACTCCCATATGCTCATTCATGACTACACCTAAAAATAGTCAACACTGCTTACCATTACAGTAAACAGGGCGAACCAAAACAAATAGGAAATACGGATTAGCAAAATATGCTATGTACGATAAGTACAAGATAATGTAAACTCAATTTATTTGCAAACATGCTTTTAAAACCAATTCCAATAAATAATCCAATAATTCCAATGATTCAACATTCAAAATAATTGATAAATCAATTCCTTTAAAAATCCAATTCCCTTTTTGAACCAATTTCTTTAAATCCAATTCCTCACCCAAGTGTGCACACCCCCCAAGCTAGTCTCCTTATATTACAAGGCTATTCTTGAGGAAAGACTAGGTCATACAAAGTCCATAGTCTTATCAATAAACCAAATCCGCATAGTGGGATTACCAACATGCTTATAAAGCATTAATAATAATATTTCAATGGTTCAATAAATCCAATATAATTCAAACTCCTTTTTAATAATTCCACATACTTTCAAAATCAAAACTTCTTAAATAAATACTTGAGAATAAAATCTCATATTAATAAATTTCAAAATCAATAACTCTTCCTTGAGAAACCTTTTGTTTAATTCAATAAACTTTTCAAATCAATTCCTTTAAACATGATAAGTAATTCGATCAAACCATTCAAAACATGATCTAAAAATCAATCATTCAAAATACTTTTATCAATACCTCCAAACATAATTTATTTCAAAATCACAATTCAAATCAATTTAATTCAATCACCAATCAAATCATATAAAACATGTTATTCAATCCAATCACTTTCAAAGGTATCTAGCCACCTAACGTACCTTGATCCTTGCTTAGCAAACACACCAAAAGAACTTCAAGAATCTTGATAGAATACACCCTACAAATAAATATAACCTTAATCAATATAAGGTTAACAAATAATTAAAAACCCCCAACTATATGTACATGAACCTTTTAATTAATTTCTCATAAACATCATTAAAATATGATTTTATATAATTAAAAATACTCATAATAATTTTTATAAATCCCCCATAATAATAATAATAATACTTGAATACGAGAAGAGAAGAAGAAAAGATAAGAAGCCAAAGAAAAGAGAAGAATTGGATTTGCGTTAGGAAATAATAGGCAGAACTTGCAGAGGCTATAACTTCTTTGATATAACTCTGAATTGGGTGATTCTTGAGCCTAACCTCAAGGATTTTTCGAGAGGAACAATCTTCTGTGAAATGTTACTACCCCAAAAACTGACCAGAAGTGCCCGAAAATGGGCTTGAAAGATGAACGGGATGATTTGTGTAAAATTGAGGAGAAGAAAAGAAGAGAATTTGTGTGAAAATGTGAGAGGTATGAAGGGGTATTTATAGGCTACTAGTATGAGCATGAATTATGGTAGGAAAATGTAGGAAGAATTATGGTAATTAGGGTTTAAGAGATAACTTGGAGAAGTGAATAAAGAATTAAGGAAAGTTTGGATATTAAGGTGATTGTGTATACTTGAATATGGAAGGTATGTATGTCATGAAAAATAATAAGGAAATTAGAATTACTTGGGGAATAATCAAGAGGAACAAAAGGCAAGAGAATATGATGATTGGATACTAAAAAGATGGAGAATTAGAATTAAGGAAAATAAGAGATTCCCTTACTAGTATTTAGGAAGATTTTGCTCGGTTTAAGGAATAAAAATAATTGTGTAAATAATATAGAATAATTAAATAAATAATTAATTAATTAAAATACCAATTATTCACCAATAATTAACTAAGAAAATCATATTTTCTATACATAGAAAATCCAAATTTCCTAGCTAAATAAATGGGAATTTTCTGCCATAATAATTAATTTATAAAATATTGTTTTTCATAAATGGATAATAAATCTTATCCAAAATAAGATTAGTTTTCAAAATGCTTTTGGCGCCAAAATTCAAATATTATTTTGGCTCCAAATAATAAATTTACTAAAATACCCCTTTTTATAAAATAATCCTTAATTAATTAGGAAAATACATATGAAAATACGGGGTATTACACTGATCCTAGTCTTGAATCCCATTTACGAGTAGCAAAACTCTTTGAGTCAGTTAATTTGAATTTTAAAAGCATCTACCTTGACAACAAGAAAAGTAAATATAAACAATATAGCAAGTTGTATGAGCAAGAGTTTACCATTCAGCAAGCAATCCAAGCATGTAACACTTATCAAAACAAAGGAGAGCCAAAGTAAATCAAAACCTCAAAAAAAATACTAGCTAAGAACAAAGAACAAAATCTGATTTTTCAGACAATGAAGTATCTTTGTATTCAATGGGGTCAAATCTTCCTATTGCACTTATTTTGCCTATGTCTACAGTCAAATTATTTCTTGATTTAAAGTTGTATTATTTCTTACTTTAAAGCTAGCTGGCATTTTATCACCCCTTCCCCTAGGTGATTTATTCAGTCAATATCTTTCTCCCATGATTGCAACCACAAGAGTTCAAAAAAGCCAATGCACTTGTAACAAAACCCCTAACAAAGACAGGAAAATTCCCTGTTTCTCATGGTGAGAAACAAAATTTGTTTCTCATGATGGCATTTTCGTGAATAAATCAACAACTTTTTCAATATTGTGGGCTCCACAGTTGAATAAAGTTGAAAAAGTTGTTGATTTATTCACAAAAATGCCCCCATGAGAAACAAATTCGTTTCTCACGGTGAGAAACTGGGGCTTCCTCCAAAGACCTATAAGAAAGAATAGTTCTTGATTTGCGTGGTGCACCCGATCAAAAAAAAAAAACATTGTTATAATTGTAAAGAACATAAATCATATAGAAAAGAACATGTTACTTGGGATAATGCTTAAGATAAGTTCAATGAAACTGTATCTGCTGGTTTACCTGGGATTGTCAGGTGTCTACTGGGAGCCTAGAAAGCTGAATGGGGAGCATTGTCTAACATCTAATTAAGTCAAAGGCAACTGAATCTGCTATTGCACGCAATAGACGTACTACGTAGGAATTGGAAGCAACTTTCCATAAGATGTCACTGTTGAAATAAAGAAAGGAAATTCAAAGAAGTCCATCAGATACGGGCACCTGATCGGGCGCGAGTAGAGTCGTAAAATTCTAGAGTTCTGTCAGCTTGTTCGGTCAGGAGCAAGAAGACATCTAGAAAAAGGGGGTGTCCATTTAATCGGGCGCGAGAGCAACCTAGGTTTTAGTTGGGTGTTCGCCCGATCGGGCGTGAGTTTGTTAGTTGGAATGCAACGGCTCCCTTGGATTCCTCTTCTTGTTTAATTTCTTATAATCCCTAGAGTTGTCAAAAGTTTACCCGACCTAAAATACGGACCTTAACCCGACCTTAACCTCAACCCGTCTGAACCCGAAAAAAATGGTGACCCAAACCCGACCTAACCCGACCTGAAACCAACCCTAGACCCGAGTTGACCAGAGTATTTGAGACCCGAGCCCGACCATGAACCAACCTAGAGAGGACCCGACCCAAATGTGACCCGTAAATTACTGACCTGAACCGAACCCTACTAGAACCCGAGAATGACCCAAACCCGATTTAGCCCGTCAAAACCCGAATTCAACCCGACCTGTTACTAACCCGACCCGAGTTCAACCCGACCCGTTACTAACCCGACTCGAATTTAAACCCGACCCGAAATCAACCCAACTTGTTATTGACCCGACCTAAATTCAACCCGACTTGTTATTGACCCAACCCGAATTTAAACTAGACTTATTACTAACCCGAATTTTAGCATTTAGGAACTTTTAGGATAAAAAGAGTACTCCGTATTGACTATTGAGTTTCTGGCTTCTTTTCAATTTATTAACATGGATTCCAATTATAAAACAAAAGTGGCCTTTCTCATCTTACTTGACTTATCTCTTACATAATCCTCGTCAAAGAAAAACTGAACTGGACAGCAGCCAAAAAAAAAAAAATTAAACAAAAAAATAAAAAATACACAGGACCCAGACAATAGCAGGTCTTTCTCATCTTACTTGAATTTATTATTATTATTATTGTTATTGTTATTGTTATTGTTATTGTTATTTTGAGGGAATACAAATTTTATTATTCACTTGTCTGTTTAATATTTTTTTTTTCAGAAAATGTTTTAAATTACGTAATTTAATTTGGAGTTTTAAAAAAAATTAAAAAAATGTAACTGGACCCAATATGACCCGACCTGATATCAAACTTAAACCTTATTAATCCAATATTTGATACCCGAATTAGAACATGACCCGACTTGATTATTATAACCCGCAAATTATTCACTTGAATAGAACCCGACTCAAACCCGATAATGACCCGACTTGAAAATGACCCAACTTGATTATGACCCGCAAATTATTGACTTGAACCGAACCCGACTCAAACCCGATAATGACCTGACCTGATTATAATCCGAAAATAATTGACTTGAACCGAACCCGAACACGACCCTAACTCATTTAAACCCGTAAAAACTCGAATTTAACCCGACTTGTTTTTCATCCGACCCGAATGTAACCTGACCTTTTATTGACCCGACCTAAACCCGACCCGAACCTGAAAAGATGTATGACCCGACTCAAGCATGACCCAACCCGAACCCGACCAACATAGTGTAGGAGTTTATAGGTACTACGCAGCGGAAATAACATATATGAATCATATTCAATAAAGTACCAAATCCAAGGATCACATGCATAACACACAAGACACATAATCATACCATTGAAGCGTGAATTCCACGAAGCTATTCGACAGGCAAATCAGGGAGAGAATAGAGCCCCAAGTGTTGCTCCTCTACTTAGTCCACGAGATTCGAACGAGCCGTCCACCAATACTAGATTAGTCGAGTGATTGAGGAAACCGCGATCACCACCTTTTCGGACAACCGACCACCGCACGAACCACCACCACCACGAGACACCACCGTGCGCCGGGAGGAGGAGAGTGACGTGAGAGAGGGAGTATGAGAGGGGGTTGGTTTCGTGTTTGCTAATTAGGGTTTGATCTAAATGATCAGTAAATTCCTTTTTACTGCAAACCTAGGCACCTAGTCTATTTATAATCTCATTATAATTAGACTAGGGCACGAAGCCCAATAGCCTCTTAAAACCCCTACATGGCCGGCCACCTAGAGTAATGAGGCCCATGATGGGCCTCGTCCTCTAATGCTCGATCTAACCCCTTTGTGTGACCTTATAGGATTCGTCCAATTGGGCTTTGGGCTATTTTACTAGTCCAAAGATCGTAAGTACCTCTAGCTATGGCAAAACGACGACCCAAATGTCCGGACTTAATTATCTCCATAATTTGATCCAATTATATATCTAGTAATTGCACACGACGAAGACATAACTCCTTCACATAGGTCTTGACATTAACCCGTATTGACTCGCCCGAGATGACCCGACCCACACAAACCCGACTCAAACTCGACCCATTTACCCGAATTGACAGCTCTAGTAACCCCCCATTTAAGAGGTTGATTATGGTGTTTTAAATATTATGTATATTATGATTTTATTCTCTCATTGATGAAAAAGATTCCTCCATGATCTTCCATCTTCTTCCTTTCAACTTTATAAATTGGAAGATGATTTTCAGATTTCAGACACCTTGAAAAATATACATCAAACACAAGCTAAACACATATTCTATATATTGAGCATAAGTTACTTGGCTCCAACCTTCCACCAAAAAGTGCCTTTGAGTGAAAGTGGTGTATTAATCTTAGGAAATGTGTCGACGAATACAATTGAGCACCCCGGTTGCATCGGAATTTCGTTTTCAAGTCAGTGAATTTGCTCCACGACACACCGTACTCTTTCTCTTTTGTGAGATCAATTTTTCAATCTTGCTTAATACGAAGTAGATTTTATACTATTTGTTCTAGACGACTTCTCTATTGTTTACAACAATCACCACAAGAAAATGTGATATAGTAGCAGTGCTATTAAGACCTTTGAATCCATTTAAAATTTATATTAACTTGTATGAAGTACAATCTTTTCTGACTACCAGTTATGTTCTTCTTAAAATAAAAAGGAATATCATTGTCGCATTCAATAATAACTTTTGAATCATAATCATATTAACTATTACATAATATAAAACTCCTCATCCTGGAGTCGATTCCGTTGATCTCAATATATAGGGTTACAAGTATGAGTCCTAATCTCGTTAGGAAATCTCAAAAGATAATAACAAAATATATACAAAATATATCCAACGATAACAGAATATCTAGAATATTAATCCTATATTCTATCACACCCTAGCAGTCGCAGCGGGAGCAGGATGTACACTAAGACTGGACCTGAAATCCAAAAATAGTTGTCGAGGTAGGCATTTTGTGAAAATGTCTACAAACTAATACCGAGAAGGAATGTGTAAGACCCGTACATGCCCCAACACCACCTTTTCTCGAACGAAATGAATGTCCATTTCGATGTGCTTGTTGTGTTAGTGCTGTACGGGTTTATGAGATAAATAAATTGCACCGACATTATAACAATAAACAAGAGTAGCCTGCCGGAGAGGACAATGTAGCTCTAAAAGAAGATTGCGGAGCCAACAAGCCTCGGAAACAACATTTGCGACGCCTCTATATTCTGCCTCTGCACTTGATTTAGATAGAGTATGCTGACGTTTAGACGACCAAGAAATAAGATTGTCACCCAAAAAACAACAATATCCGGAAGTGGAGCGCCGAGTGTCAATTTGCGTCAGTATAAGTAATCAAGTTTTTAGGAGCTGAAGCATATAAATGTAACCCATAATCAATGGTACCTTGAATGTATCGCAGAATACGTTTCAATGCATCATAGTGAGCGCCTCTGGGATCATGCATGAATAAACAAACCCGCTGAACTGCATAAGCTTTATCAGGGCGAGTAAAGGTGAGGTACTGTAATGCACCTGTAAGACTGCGATAGAGTGTTGGATTAATATTATGAAACTTAGGTCCTGCGTCTGCACTGAGTTTGGATTGAGTATCCACTGGAGTCTACGCAGGTTTACAACTGCTCATACCTGCACTATCTAGAATTTCTTGTGCATATTTTTGCTGTGACAGAAACAAGTATGAAGGAGTACGAGTAACAGCAATACCCTGAAAAAAATTTAAAGGACCTAAGACAGTCATCGGAAATCCTTTCTGTAAGTGAAAAATAATACTCTCACGTAATTTATCTGAAGATGGTACCAACACAATATCGTCAACATATAGCTGCAGATATGCCATATCATTCCCATGCTGGAAAATAAATAGAGAATTGTCCATCTTAGCAATGACAAACCCCATCTGCAAAAGATAGTTAGAAAATCGCTGATACCAAGCTTGCGGAGCTTGTTTTAGGCCATACAGAGCCTTCCGAAGTATGCAAACATAGCCCGGGAATCTCTTGTCAACAAACCCAGGGGGTTGATGCATATAAACACACTCATTCAGATCATCATGTAAAAAAGAAATTTTCACATCAAGTTGGTGAATAGACCACTTTCGAGCCATAACCAAACTCAACACTATTCGAATAGTGGCTAGTTTAACAACCGGACTAAACGTTTCATCACAGTCAACACCTTCAATCTGAGACATGCCATCACAAACTAAACGAGCTTTGTGTCTTTCAAGATCACCATTAGCATTTTATTTATGACGAAACAACCACATGCAATTAACAATGTTCACCCTTATAGGTCTAGGAACCAACTCCCATGTCCCCGTTTCAATTAAAGCACCATATTTATCACGCATCGCAGCATTCCAATTTGGGTCAGAAAGAGCTTGTTTGTGATTTTTCGGAAGTGGGGAACGAATGGTGGAAAATAAGCTGTATTTGGGATTTGGCTTGACAATGCCATGTTTGCTCGGGTTTGCATTTGTGGAGATAAAGGTGGAGGTCGAGTGGGTGTGATTGGAGGGTGCCCTCGAAGACATGGTGGTGTGTAAGTAGGTTGGCTATGAGGATAAAAAGTGGCGTGAAGAGGTTGGGTAGGACGGCTAGTAGCTAGGGGTGTCAGTTCGGATAATCGGATCGGGTCTGATATGGTCGGGTCGGCCATCGGGTAAATTTTTAAAGTTGAATTATACTAAATTATTATGTCCACCCAAGTCCAAATCTGAATCGGATATTTTTCGGGTCGATTTCGGATCGGGTGTGCTTTCGACACCTCTACTAGTAGCTGAGCTGTGCGGCTGGGTAGGCCCAGGAAGGGATGGGGGGTGTTCGGCCTGGGCGGAGGAGCTAGCTGGCCCGCAGGGAATCGTGCGTGAGCTGGGTTAGTGATGGGCAAAGGCTGGGCCTCTGCTTGGCGCGCTGGATTTCTAGCACCTGCTGGGCCAAGGATTGGTTGAGGTTCTCTTGTGGGCTGGGCCATACCTTGGCCTGGTGTGTTTGTAGATATATATAGAAGAAAAATGAATGGGATTGAGTTGGTGGGGATGAATCGTCAGAATTCAAGAAATCATAATCATAAGATTGGTGATTAGCAAGATTTTTAAAGGGGTAGACGTGTTCATCAAACATAACATGGCTAGAAATAATTATATATTTTACGAGTTGTGAGATCTAAGCACCTATATCCTCTATGCTCTGCGGGGTAACCTAGGAAAACACAAGGTGTAGAGCGGGGTGCTAATTTATGTGGAGCGATAGCAGACAGGTTTGGGAAGCATAGACACCCAAAGACTAGAAGGTGAGTGTAAGATGGAACAACCCGAAAAAGAGCTTGAGCAGGAGTGATATGGTTGAGAGTTTTAGTTGGTAAAATATTGATAAGATGGGCTGTTGTTTCAAGGGCATGATGCCAAAAAGAAGGTGGAAGAGAAGCATGAAAGAGAAGAGTACGTTTAACATTGTTAATGTACGAATCATGCGTTCGGCTTTGCCATTTTGTGAGGACGTATGTGGACAAGAGAAGTGAAAATCCAAACCATTTTTTGACACAAAAAAGTTTGAAGGGGGTCATTATCAAATTCACGACCATGGTCTCTTTGAAAGGATTTGATAGGACGTTCAAATTGAGTTAACACATATTGTTGAAAATTGAGAATGGTTTGAAAGGCTTGCGATTTGTAAACAAGAGGAATAGTCCACACATAATGAGTAAAGTCATTCAATAGAGCTAGATAGTATTTATGTCCTTTATCACTACGAATAGGAGAGGTCCACAAATCAGCATGAATAATGTCGAAAGTAGAATAAGTAGTACTATTCGAGTTATGTACGGCAAACGAACATGTTTTCCTAATTGACAACCTATGCAATAACTATTGGAGGCAAGCTCCTTATTACAATCAATCAAATTTCTATTCCTAAGAAAGCTTAAATTGGGTGCTTCAGGATGTCTTAAACGGTTGTGCCATGTGGATGGAGATAAGGCGTTGAGAGAAGTGGCTAGACAAGCAAACGGTGTTGTGGTGACTGGATAGAGACCCCCCGCACTATTGCATCTGGTTAGAATTTTCCCCGTTCAAAGATCCTTCACAGAAAAACCACTAGGACCAAACTCAATAGACACAGAGTTATCAGTGGTAAATTTATGAACATAAATTAAGTTTTTGATAATTTGGGAGCTAAATAAACATCACGAAGGGCAAAGGATTTATTTGCAATGCTTGACTGACCATAACCCGTAATTGGAATGCGTTGACCGCTACCCACAAGAATATAATTATTTGTGCTTAAATTAAAGAGGGGTAAGAGTTTACCAGCATTATTCGTCATGTGGGAAGTTGATCCGGAGTCCATATACCAAGAGGGGTCGTAATTTTGCAAACCCATTGTTGAGAAAGCATTCCCGAGCTCGGTTGGGGTCATTGCAGGGCCATACCCCAACCCATGTGTGAAGTATGCTTGCTGTTGAGGTTGCTGGTACATAGGAGTACTCTGACTCGGCCCAAAGAAGTGGGCCTGCTGAGGCAATGGCTTGCTGGAGCTGCTGGACGTGCATGCTGTGGGAAAGGGTATAGAGCCAAGACCCATTGCAGTGGCCCTTTAAAAAAGAAATGTAACTAGTTTAACAAGTTGTAGGTCACCTGGATCAATTTAGGAAGATACATCAAATAGTTTGTATTATACTATAATAATACATAGTTGGGATTAATTTGGGAAGAGCGGTCATAGTAGGGATTATTGTTGTGAATTTTTCCTTAAATTTTTTAACTCGATCTTGGGCTCAAATACTTGGTCATAAAATACGATTTAACTTCAATGTATTTGTAGTGGCTCAATAAGTTTGACAATTGTCATATTTAATTATGCAAATTAGTACAGAATAATATCAGCTCTATTAAATATTATAAAATGTAAATTAGTAATAAAAATAGCTTCTGAAGGCTCAAATAAGCAAAAGTATGATCACAGAACGGGAAATAAATGTATATGTAGTATCAATTTAACAACTCTTGTGACATATAATTTTTCACTAGTGAGACTCTATCAAGTATAATAATGTCACGAGAAAGTACTAATGCCTTTTTTGTCTCACAAATATCATAATAATCCCTATGTCCTTTTTTTAAAAAAACATATTAAGGCCCTATCATTTGGGTTTTTTAAATGTACTTCCAAAAAATATGCTACGTATTTGTAAAAAAAATGCTACGTAGAATATTTATTTATTTTTTTTAAAAAAAAACTTAAAGCTGGCATCATATATTGTATTGGCAGAAATTTTTTTAATGATAGTTTGACATATGTCAAAAACGATTGATGTAAGCTTGACTTGTTTTAGTAATAGATCATATTTTTTTTAAGAGAAAAAAAGTTAAAAGTTAAATTATTAAAGAACTATTTAACGGAAAACTAACTCAATTATTATTATTTCATAAGATTTCAAATCAACCCTATAAACATAAATGTTTTTTTTTTCCATTGAACCCCAATATTGTATTTTTTGCTATGTTCTTTTATACTCTCCCCAAATTTTTTTCTTTTTAAGTATCGCTCATTCTCCCTTAATTAAAAGGTCTCAAAATCTTGTGTAACTATTTTAAGTAAATAGGATACGAAATAAAAAAAATACAATTATTATAAAGATATAATACAATATTCTAAAAATAAAAGATTTTTGCTATAAAGGGATAGGGGAGTTTTGGAAGGAAAAAACAGCACCAGGAAGTAACACGTGTCACTCCTGGTGTCTGCTTTAGTGTTATGTTATTGATTGAAAATTTAATCTCTTTATTGTTTTACCTGCAACAACCTTATAACATACGTAGTATCAAATTAAGATAGTTTTTGTTATATATCTATTATTCATTTTAAATATGTAGCGGTTGAAAATGAGTCATTTCTTATTAGCTACTCAAACCAATATCAATCTCATGTCTTGCCCTTCTAAACCTAGCTACAACGGTCACTAGTTAGGGAAAAACTTAACAGCTCCGTACAACTTATAGTACCACGCAATGCAGATGTATATGGTGCAAACCTCCTCTCTCAGAGAGTATTCTCAAGTTATGAACTTATGACTCAACTAGTGTCTTTCTTAGTGGGCCATAGTACAAGTTCTCCATTTGTGGTGAACATTTACCGGGTCACAAAAATGACACGAAAATTGAACAAATTAACACTTTGAGGCTTGAACGAAATCAGTTTCCCAAAGTAATATTTCGACCCTTGTATACACACCGGGTATCACGAAATTACTATGAGATACAACGAAGACAATCACAACAGTGTGTAGTTGTAGACACCTAAAATTGTCTCCTCAAAACCAAACCCGATGATAAACAACCTTTCACCGCCATTATTGGTCGGGTTGAGTATATAATATTTGGAGTGCTTAAATCCATGTTCATTCCCAATACATTTCATAAACCAATCCAATTCCTAGCCTATTTCACCAAACCATAACTTATTTTCCTCTTTTCGTGTCTTTAAACCCAAAATAATTCATTCCGTGTCCATTAAAATCATTCATTTCGTGTCCTTTTTATAAGACGTTTAGACCAATTTATTTTGGTCCATAATATAGGTCCAATGATTTAATATTTGGATGGGGTTTGAAAATATCTTTCCAACGATATATTATTAGCCCAAATTCGAGTTATAAAGAATAAGTTATGGCCAAAATATTAAACTGAGTCTAAATCGAACCTAAGCCCACCTTACCTCTGATCCAATGATCATGTGGAGGGTCCAAAGGCTTAAATCCCACTACTAATCTAATTAGGATTAATTATAAGCTTCTATAAGTTTCTAAAATATCTAAATTATCCTTTTTGAAAAGATACGATTAAAGCATTTGAAATTGAATAAAACTTTTCTTTTTGAATGTCCTAATTCTATTCGAATTAAAAGACGTTCAAAGATAGTCAGATATTAATTTTGTGATTCATAGTTTTTATCTAAATCTTAAATGGTTGGATAGTTCTTGAAATTATTTTTCAAATGATATATTATAATATTAATTCCGAGCTATAACAAAAAAGATATGAGCGAAATACGAAACTCTATCCAAAACTGATACCGTCCCACTAATTTCGGTCATATATTTTGTTCTACAGAATATTTTAATCTGATTCTAATTGGGTTAGAAAGTAGACTTCAAGAGCTTTTCAACTATATCTTATTTATCTTATTCCGATTTCTGGATCAAAAGATATGATAAAAACAAAAACCGCAAAAATTGTTGTCTATCGAGTTTTATTCCGATTTCATTCGGATCTTATCCTAGTTCTTTGACTCTTCTTTTTTCCCTATAAATAGAGGTTATATCACCCCTTTTTCAATCACCAACAAGCTTGATCATCAAATCATTATCTCTTCCTCTCTTCTACACCAAAAATCATTCTCTCTTCCTCGCTTCTACACCAAAAATCATTCTCTTTTCTCTCTCTCTCATATTCTAAGCCTTAAACCTATATTTCTAATTACACCATTCTTCCCCTAAGAACTCCAAGGAGTCCATACTTAACCTGAAGTTCTATACTTAAACTAAGGCGTGGAAGGTATAATTAACTGAGGGTTTGGACTAAATCAACTCTACTTTTTATTTAATTTAATTTCAACTTGATTTATTTTATTGAAGTTACTAACAGTTTATTCATGATGTAGCAATTCAAGGAAACGAGGAAAGTGAGTAATTAATCACTTCATTAGTCTTATGTTTATTGTTGTTGCTATTATCATAATTAGGGTTATTATTTGATTTGACTAACAACTTATTGTTGAATTGCTTCTAATATTAATTTGATTTCTCTTATATTGATTACCATATTGTATGTTTAAAGGGAATATTTAATTGAAAATCACAACTAATAAGATAATTAGGACAACCGGTTTAGGTTCTTTTAATCTTGTTATTTAATCAAGTGATCACTAAATTTAGAATAAGGTGTTGCATTAATATTAAACCAATTTAGCATAATAATAGTTTGGAGCAAATTGAATCTTTGTGTGTATGTCTTTGAGATCGCAGGAATACTTTTCACTATAAGAATAGAGTAGAGGCCAATACGGGCGAATGTGACTCCATGACTCACATCGTACCATCATCCCTGATCCTCCTTTCGTGGTTCTGAACCATATGGAGTTAGTAATCTCATGGATTATGAATGGGGTGTAACCTTCACGGGTCAATCGTTGTTGCCTTTCATGATCCGTGAACGGTTTACAAGTTCCTTAAAAACTTGTTGGCGGCTCCCTACTTTCCTTGTCCCTAATCGTATATGCCAATTCCTACTTCCTATGAGTGCCAAGAATATTCACAACATGCTTAACGTAGGCGCGCTTCGAACGACGCCTACCGTAGTATGTTTGTGATCTAATGTAATCAAACTTTGATAATTATGATGAGGAAATTTTGACAATTACCACCTTCTGTTATGTCCATTTTAGCAATTACCACCTTCAATTTTTTTATTTAAAAATTACCACCTTCTATTTTCAAAAACATCAAAAATTACCACCTTCTTGCCTCCAACTACCATGTGACGTCATTTTGGGCCCATTCTTTCCTTTTTCTCCCTATTTCCCTCACATTTCTCATTCCACCTTTAGATTTGTATTTTTTTGGTTTGTTCGACGAGGTCCAAAAGAGTGTTTTGCCCGGTAACTTTAAAAAGCATTGAGGAATTTTCACATTTAACGGGCACGTGAAGTATGAACTAGATCTTGGTTTAGGAGGTGGACAATTACAAAGTGCTAAGGATGTTAAGTATCTTCCTCCTAAATGGTGCATTGCAAACCCCTCTATTGATCCAACGAGTCGGCGTGCCCGGGGGCATTGCTACACAGCGTGTGTTAATACTAATTGCACTTTATTAGAATCAGGAGGTTGGTGTAGTGGAATTGGGAAAATGAAGAGCTTGTCATATGCATTCAACAATCTATATCAATTTGCCTAACCCCGAGATAAAAATGCATGCTTCATTGATGGGATTGGCACTGCTACATCAAGATCCTTTTGTTGAGGGTTGCAAGTTTCGCATTGTTGTTTTTGTTTCCCAAGCTACTCCATCCATATCTACTAGAGTATCAGCTATAGTCATTATATTTTTAGTAGGTATTATTTTAAATTTGGAAAAATTAGAAAAAATAATCCCAACTTTCATCAATTTTGCTAGAATAATCCCAATTTTGGATTATTCTGGAATAATCCGAATTTTATGGGTTATTTTTTTTCTTCAATCCCTAACCGGTCAACCAAAATCAATGACCCATTATATTAGGTCACTTGACACGTGTCAAGTCCTGAATGGTCTAAAAAAAATTTTAAAAAAAAAACAAAAAACAAAAACAAAAAAAAAAACAAAACAGAAAATTTTTTTTAAAAAAAACCCAGCCAGCAGCCTCCCCTCCCCCACCGCTCCACCCTAACCTCCACCACTACAGAAATTCCGCCGCCTCACCATCACCGGACAACCGTCGTTCGTTCCTCAGCCACCGCGTTCTTCCCTCGCCGTTTTCCCCCTTTCCCGAAATCCCCTTCAACAAGTTCAACCCCCCCACGCAACCACCAAAGAAACCCCTTTCCCATTCTCGAAAAACCCCAATTACTCCTCCCCCACCTCAAAACCCTAGCGGCTAGGGTTTTCGACGGTGGTGAAGGGGTTTTTGGTGCTTTTCGGGAGTGGGCAAGGTGGATTAGAGGGATATTTCGAGAGTAAAACTGCTAGTTTTTGGGGATTTCGGGAGTGGGGCTAGTGGTTTTTGGGGATTGGCTGGTGGCGTGGGAGTTTCGAGGAGGCGATGGTGGTTTGTCAGCGAAGGGTGGCTGGCGTCAGTCAGGGTTTGGGTTTGGGTTTGGTTGGTGTGAGAAGGGGAGGGGGGAGTTTTTACGGGATTGGGGAAAGGAGGGGGGAGGGTTTTGTGGGTGGGGGAAGGGAGGGGGAGGTGTTTCGGCGGGTGGGAGTGGTGGTCGGCTGGTGGGAAGGGTTTTCCGGCTGCGTGGGGGGTGTTTTTGGGTGGGGGCTGGTGAAAGGGGTGGGGGAGGGCTGGTGGAGGGGGTGGTTTGGGTGGGGGGGGGGGGGGGCCTGGTGGTTAAGGGGGAAGTGGGGTGGTTTATGTTTTTTTTTTAATTTTTCAAAGTTGTTTTTTTTTTTAAAAATTTTTTTTTGGACCAATCATGTGCTGACACGTGGCTTTTAAAAAAACATAAAAGAAAAATTTAACCTTCTCAACAGGTAACCGGTCATAAGGACTGAAGAAAAAGAAGAACCCCCAAAGTTTGGATTATTCTGGAATAATCCAAAGTTGGGATTATTCTAGCAAAATTGATGAAAGTTGGGATTATTTTTTCTAATTTTTCCTTTAAATTTTTAATGTACCACTAAACTCTCTTAGGTTGATCATTAGTTTGTACATTATAATACCATGTAGAACATTATTGATAATCTTTTAGCTCTTAAAAGGTTGTAATTTGCTCAATTGCTCTATATTTATGAAATTCTTTTTGTCAATATTATTATTGATCATTTACTTTAACAAAAAGAGGCTAAAACTTGTCCACATCAAGGTGCTAAAAGCCTAAATTACAAGGTGAAAAAACAGTCCATTATTGAGCTGTGCTATTAATACTCCAATAGTTCAATTAGCTTTTAAGTTGTGTTATCAAGGGCAATTAACTAGTTAATCAAGCTGCAGGGAACCATATAGACATTTTGTCTCAATCTAATATATATATAAAGAGAAGTTTTTTTCCGAGGTTTTAAAGAGCCACTTAGGATTTAATTTTCTTAGCTTGCCATGTAAGATTATAAATTTTAGTTGTAGCCAAATAAATAAGAGATTATTAATTTCTTTTAGAATTAATTAATTCAAATGCCACGTAAGAAAAATTGACGAATGATGTTTTAAAGTTTAAATTAATTAAATATAAAATATTATCTTTTGATATTAGGAATTTTATCTAAATATGTAACAAATTTTAGCACATTGCATAAATACAAAAAAAAAAAAAAAAAATCTAACAAATCTTGCATCGCACGGGCTTCATATAGTATTACATAATTAGAAAATGATATTTATGTTAGTGAAACATGATGGATCTTGTTAGATTCATCTCATAAAATACTTTCACAATAATATATTTTATATATATATATATGTATATATATATATATATATATATATGTATATATATACATATATATATATACATATATATATATATACATATATACATATACATATATACATATATACATATATACATATACATATATACATATACATATACATATATACATATACATATATACATATATATATATACATATATACATATACATATATATATTATATTACAAATTATACTTACTTTTGCGCTTTTTTTTTTTCTGTTTTTTTTTTCTTTTTTTGTAGAATTTTTCATTACTCAAAACTTAAGACGGTTACATTAGTGGATAACAAAAACCTAAGAGGATTCCTTCCTTAGTTTCATCTAATAGTCATCTAGAAATTTGTTTTTAATTTGTACATATCGGACAATTTGTTTTCAATATGTACCTATACGTAACAGATGGGTAATTTAAAGACAAATAAAATTGTTCATTATTGTTGTTTATATATGAAAGCCAAAAACAATCTGTCCCAATGCATTATATAGCTACTTCAACAATTATATTCTACATTTTTGGTTGATCAAATCTTCGCAAAATCCACGAGCACTATTATCAAAATGATTAGATTTGCATCTTAAATCACAGCAAACATCACTACAATCAATCTTTGCCACATTTTCCATCAGTTCCGAGACATCTTTTAGCTTCCACATCTATTGCCATATGTGCCATGACAACAGCACAACCATAATCAGCATAATTATACGAGTTTAGTTATTGAGACAAAAGTTATAATAAAAGACTATGATATTGATAGATTAACCATGAGATCTCATACAACCGTGTCAATCAATCTTTACGGGGGTTGTAGCCTTGTAGGAACTAGGAACTCAAAACAAAAGGTAAAAAAGGTACTCCGTAGTAAAAAAAAAATCTCAAAACCAAATACAGAGTAAATCATTGCAGGGCAAATTGTGTAACCAAATCCTTAACCTATTTATCACATGCGCATAAAATTTTTGTGAGGCACTTAAAACTAGAAGCACAAGTTTAAAGTTTCATTGACTTCCATCCTTATTTAACTTCAGCTAGATTGGACTTCTTTATTCTAATGAGTGTATATGAAGTGTATAATGTGCTATCTATGGTTTGAAAGCAACACACTTTGCGTGCATAATTTCAATTGGGAAACTAAATAGCTAATCACATAATAAGAATCCTACAAGCTTGCTCAAAGACGTTGGGTTAGACAATTTAGGAGAGTGATGGGAAGAAGGTAAGAGAATACCATCGTCCAAACTGACACTAATGAGGATTGAACCTCCAATCTCATGATTAGAAAGTACTAGCTTAAGGCCCGTGCCGTGCACGATAAGTCTAATTTTTTTAAGAAAATTAATTATATCCAACAAATAAAATTTGATAAAACATACAAATCAAATATATAGAAATTATTATGTCATAATCTACATTAATAGGCAAAGCAATAAATTATCTTACAAAAATGGAATTTTCAGGATGCCCGAACTCGAGAATTTTCAAACGGGGCTTGATCAGGTCTAGGGACCATATTAGTTAATACTTATTTATAAATGAATTTTTGATAAACATAAAAAATCAATCAAACAACAAACTAAAATCTCCACTAAAATTATTAGCAAAAGTGCAAACATATAAAAATTTACAAATAATATATCACTTTTTAATATAAAAAAGGAAAAATTGATTCTAATAATCCCACCTTTACCCAGTTTGCTATTAATAATCCCACCTTTTGATTATTATTTAATAATCCCACCTTTATAGTGCATCTTCTTCTATTGGTCCCTTATGACCGGTAACCTGTACATTAGGTAAACCTTTTTTTTTTTTAATTTAACTAACATATGTCACTAAGTATTTAATCAACATTTAAAAAAAAAAAAAAGAAAACCTAAAATAAATTGAAAAAAAACAGCACATCCTCACAGCCCCCAACCCCCCACGACCACTGTAACACCACATCTCCGGTAGCCCCTCCTCCGCACTCACACTGTCGGAACTCAACCCTCCACCTAGCAAAAACCGACCCCTTTCCCTTAAAACCACCCCGATTTCCACCCCCACCCACAAAAAAAACCCTCTACCCTTTTTCCCACCTAGAAAACCATCCATCTTCCCTTCCACAACGTCGAATAACCCCAAATGAGTGGGAGTAGATAGAACATGGATTCAATTAATTCAATCATTGAAACCGCCATTAATGGAGCTAAAAGAACTCAATTGAAATCGCAATTTGAGTTGAAATTCAAAGGTCCTTCTACTAATTTTCAGATTTTTGGGCTATATGAACTATACATACTTTTTTTTTGAAGCAATGCAATATATATAATAGTACAATGAAATAATTGAAAATTGTTAGATATAAGAGTTTGGAAATCAGCGAGAAAACAAATGAAGAAGAACAATTTAAAACTCAAATTATAACAACTACAATGGAATTTTACATTTTTCCGATTAAAGATTTTAGTATAAATCTAATTTTTTTTTAAGGGAAAGGTGGGCTAGTTTTCGCTAGGTGGTGATAGGGATGGGGTTGCGGCGGTGCAGGTCTGGATGAGGGGCTGCCAGGAGGATGGGGGATGGTTGCTGGGGTTGGTGTGTGGACTTGTATTCTGTTTTTATTTTTGTAGTTTTTTAATTTTTTTAAGAAATTCAACCAATCACAAAGTGACACGTAGCATTTTAACCTATCAAAACAGGTTGCCAACAGGTTTGGGACCAATAGAAGAAGATGCCTTATAAAGGTGGGATTATTAGATAATAATCCAAAGGTGGGATTATTAATAGCAAACCGGTCAAAGGTGGGATTATTAGAATCAATTTTTCCTATAAAAAATCATTTGTTAAACACAACATTTATTTTATAGTTATACTATACTCTATAAATCAATTTGTGATAATATGTACGTATAGTAGTTTAATTTCATAAACAAAATTGTAATTAACTTGAATATATAGTTATATTGAAATAAAATATTAGCTAGAGGTTTTTGGAAAAAAAAAACAAATTACGTGATGTTTTAAAGTAATTTCTTGGAAATTTTGTCAACAACTACCAATTAAATCACATGTTTTGAAAACAACTACCAACTAATTTATTTTTTTTTGTAAAGAACTACCACAAAGTTGTAAAAATTTTAAGTAGCACTACCACTTTAACAATTTTTGCTAGAATCTTTGACATTTGGGTCTCATTTTTTTACCACTTTTAACCTTTATGAAGGGTACTTTAGTCAATTTAAATGGTTGTTTTATGACGCGTAAAGGTAAAAAATGAAACCTCTATGTCGAATATTCTAGTTGGAATTATTAGAGTGGTAGTGCTGCTTAAACTTTTTAGAACTTTGTGGTAGTTCTTTAAAAAAAAAAAAATTAGTAGGTCGTTTTTTTTTTCAAAATACGCGCTTTGATTGGTAGTTTTTGACAAAATTTCCTAATTTCTTTAACATCTATTATATGAATCAATTTATTATAACCTTTTTTGGCAAAATCCAATAATACTCCATTTAACAAACAGTTAAAAAGGAGTTGAATTTTTTTTTTTTAATAAAAAAAAGAAGTTAAAATCTAATAAACTCCATTTAAAAGATATAGTTAAAAAGGGATTGGACGATCCTTCTTTCACTTAAACTATACAGGATCGGACAGAATCGTACAAGATTGGTCAGGATCGTACGATCCTACTTTTTACTTATTAAAATGAGCCTAAAGCAATTAAACTTTTCTCTAAGGTAAGAAAACTATTATCCAACTACTAAAACTATAAATTTTACTTTTTTTATGGCTTAAAAAATGTTATCTAATTATGTAGCAACCTTTTTTTTTAGGAAAAATTGCTCCCATAAATCCCAATTTTGCCTCGTCCGCCCAAATTAATCCCTACTTTTGATTATTATCTATTGCACCCAACTTTAGGGGGTATTAATTTCTATTGCACCCAACAGGTCACCCAACCTGATATAACAGGTTACCTGGACACGTGTCAGCATATGATTCGCTTAAAAAAAAATTAAAATTAAAATTAAAATAAATAAATAAATAAAGTTTAAAAAATTAAAATTAAATAAAAAAAAAAACACCTTCTATCTCCTCCCTTCTCCTCCTTCCCTCTCTGCTTCCACCCCCCATCCCTTCCCTCACGGCCACCAGCACTACCTCCCCTTCCCCCACCTCCGTGTCGCCGCCTCCCAGCACACCTTCCCGCTTCCCCCTGCGCACTTCACACACCAGCACTACCTCCCCTTCCCCCTCCCCGCTTCCCCAAATCCTAACCCCTAACCCTAACATTCGAAACACTATAAAAATGGCGACAAAATCAGCCACCAACGGCCGAAATCGGTTGATAAAGGGTTGAAATCAACCATTCAGGCCCATTATCGACTGATTTCAGCCATTTATGGCCAATTTTGGTGGTAGATTTTGGGGAAGGGGGTTGTTTTATGGTGGGGAAACAGTCGTGCGGTGTGCGGTGGTGGTTGGCCATTTTCGGCCATTGTCATGGGAGTGTGTGACTGGTGCGTGGCTGATGGTGTTGTTGGTGTTGCGGCCTTGCGGGGTGAAGGTTGTAGGTGGAGCTGGTGGTTGATTTTGTTGGACTAGAGCAGGGGGCTGCATGGTGGTTGATGGGAGGTGGTAAGGGAGTTGCGTGGGTCTGGATGTGGGAATGGAAGCAGGGGAGATGCGAGATGGAGTTGGGATGGTGGTGGCGCTGCTGTTTGCGGCGGCTGGTGGTTGAAATTGGTGGCGAGGGTGGTGATTGCAGGTGGTGGTGTGGTGGTGGTGGTGGTGCGGTGGTGGAGGTGGGGCAAGTGCTGTATTAGTTTTAGGAAATTAATTTTTTTTGTTTTCATTTTTTTTTCTTTTTTTTCCAACCAATTACATATTGACACGTGTGCAAAAAAAATTAATTCTCAAATGTTAACCTGATTAACCGGTTTCAGGTAAATTGGGTGCAATAGAAATTAATACCCCCTAAAGTTGGGTGCAATAGATAATAATCAAAAGTAGGGATTAATTTGGGCGGATGAGGCAAAGTTGGGATTTATGGGAGCAATTTTTCCTTTTTTTTTACTCTTTTAATCAATTTTGTAGGATCTTACAATACTACGATATGATTTTACCGAATCGATCCTATCCTCTCACCGATCCAAACCTTGGAACTAAAGCTTATAATTGTTGCAGCTATTGAAGATTATTCAAGTTCTTTCATTGATATATTTAAGAGAGAAGAACTAATGTCATGTTTGGACCCAAATTGATGATTATGCATGTCAACTTTGATGCATTAGTCTGTTTACCACTAGGCGAAAAAAGCATTTGCCCACCGGTTCAAAACCCCCTTTTGCCACCGGTTTTGAACCGGTGGATTTTTGGGGGGTGGCAATAATATTTTAAAAAGCCACCGGTTCAAAACCAGTGGCAAAACTAATAGTATTGCCACCGGTTTTTGATGTGAACCGGTGGCAATAATGCCATAAAAAACATTTTTTTTTTTTTTTTTTTTTTTTTTTTTTTTTTTGCAGTTTTTGCATTTTTTCACTTAGAATGTAGCAGACAGGTATATAAATACATAATATACATAAACTACATATATTTTCATCAATAATTAGTAATCTTACACTTTTTAAGAGTGAAAAATCTAAATTTATAACTACAAAAAAAATAACTCATACAACAATTCCAATTTAAAAGAACTAAATTAATCAAATCACACCAAACAAATGGTTAAAACATCAATATTCTTCGAAGGATGGTAAAACTTATTCTGTAGAGCATCAATAGCAGCAACATTTCCTATTTTCCTGATAAACAAAAGATGGCATACAATTAGTATGGATTAGGCTAATTCGCCTAATTTCTAAAACTAATTTTCTAAAAAAAAAACAAAAAAACCACCATAACCTACCACCCACCACCTAGGAACACACGACCCCCTACCACCACCAACCGTCACCCCAACCCCACCAGCTCCAACCCCAGCCCAAACCCTCGCCTAGAAGACACGCCCTCCCCCCCTACCACCACCAACCGTCACCCAACACCACCCCAACACCACCATGCTCCAACCACAGACCCACCCAAACTGCATCCAAGCCACCAAGACCCATCACCGAAACCCACCACGACCCATCACCCAAACCCACCACGACCCGTAACCGAACCCACAACCAAACCAAAACCCTACCCAACGCCACACCCACCACGACAGCAACTAAAACCCTACCCACCCCCAAAACCACCACGACGGTAACTAAAAAACAAACGGAAATTTAATAAAAAAAACCCAAAAAACATACCTTTATAACCGAAATTGGTTTGAATTTGGTTTAATAAGGTCAAATTCGACTATGAAAAGTCTAGATCTAGACTATGAAAAGTCTAGATCTAGAGTTTTCAGGGTCGAATTTAACCTTAAAAGCCATTAATTTTTTTAACATGCACCACCAACCACAAAAGTTTTTAACACCACCGCCGGCAACGAGATAGCTTTGAGATGAGAAAAGAGGAAAGAGAAGTGAGACGAGAGAGGGGTGAGACAACCATGCAGCGACGAAGCTAAGCTTCGAGATGAGAAATCGTGTTTTTAGACGCGCAGGAGAGAGAAAGGGTGAGGCGAACAGGAGATAGAAAGGGTGAGACGAACAAGAGAGAGAAAGAGCAGGAGGAGAGGGGAGGGAAGAGAGAGGCTGAGAGAGAAATTAGTTAGGGTTAGGGGTTTATTAAGGGGAGGGGGCGGTTTTTTTTTAAACAAAGCCACCGGTTTTGAACCGGTGGAATTAATATTTTGACCACCAGTTCGGTTTGAACCGGTGGCAATACCCTTCCCACAAAATCCCGCCCATTTCCCCCTATTTTTTTGCCACCGGTTTTTAAAAACCGGTGGCCATTTGGCGGTGCCAAATTCAATTTTTCTACTAGTGTACGATGATTATTTTTCTAGGATGCTCTACATTGTAATTCATTTGTATCCATCTGCGCACTATTAAGATTTCTTGTGGTTTGAATTCTATAATCAATGTACAAAAGAAAAAGTATTATCATGTTGTACCAGCGATTGTATCATTGTATGTGTCACATTAGGAGAAATGGAGTTATGCTTTTCGGATGTTCACAGTTCATCAATGGCAGGATCTAATCATCTATGCCTACTAAGATAATATTATAAAATTCATTATGTTTTTATTGGTTGCTTGTTGATTCATTTAATTATTAATCTTATAATATCTATTTGATTTGTATTATCATCATTCCTATTTTGTGGTATTAGCCCCATCCTACTTTTCCCTACAAGTAAAAAATGTCTTTCGCTTGATTACAGGGCCGTTTCTGAGATTTTGGTGGCCTGGGGCAAAAACATGAATCGGGGCCCTAATTCACATATATTGATATAAAATTTTAAAAAATTGGGTATGCAAAATAAGAATACATATTTTATTATGATTCATAATCTTTAAAAACATCAAATTTCACAAAACATTGAAATCACATTCCCGTAACTCTCGTTGAAGTAATTACACTAGCCGAACCATTCAAACCAAGTATCCCACCAAGCAACTAGATTTTTTTTTTCCCCAAATTTTGTAATTTTTGAATGAAAGTAGTTATACAGGTTAAGAAAAATTTAATACAAAGAAGAGATCTTGACGAATAAAGTTGAGTATATATGCGCCGTTCAAAAAAAAAAAAATAGGGTATGCAAAGAGAATTATATATAATTAGATAAATTCCCATTGAAAATTGAAGAGTAAAAGGACCATTTATTATAGTTTTCATCTTCAATTGAATCGCGAAAGTGAAGGAAATTAACTGACTAAAAAATTAGGGAAGAAGGACGTTGACAAAAAATGCCATTTGATATTCTGGAATTCTACAGTACTATTATAGTTTTAAGGTTTATGATGCTCTTTTTATGTTGGTTGTGTTAGGTTTTTGTTAATTAGTTGTTGGTAGGATTATCTAAATATTGGTAACAAATTATTGGAAGATCAATAAAAGATTATTATGTTTTGTTAGCTCTCTGCCTCTCTCAAATGGATGTAAGAAGTATTATAAACATCTTTTCAAATTACGATAGTTTTTATATGATGCACGTAATGTTAGATTCCAATTTCCAAGGAGTAACTCAGTATTTTTGAATTGGATACTCATTTGAAAATGCCTATATATTTTAGTTGTTTGATTGTTGATACTTTGAATTGTTGTATCTATATTCATAAGAGCTATAGGTTTTATTTCTATTTTCTCTCAAAAAAAAGGTTTTATTTGTATTCTATCATATTGGATTAGCTTCTTAATTCCCTCCCAAGGAGTCTATGATAAATTAAATATAAATAAGTACAAGTAGGTGGAAGCGAAGGAGGAGAGTTAGGAAAGGCTATGGGGAGGGTGTAAGAGGGAGCAAGGATTTCTTAAAATTTAGGGTTTAGTTAGGAGAAATGAATAAATTGGGGATCAAAATCGCACCCATTTTATCTCCATTGATTAATTTTGCAATTTTGTTGGTTATTGCATACCGTGGATTAAATCTTTGAACCATTGAGTAAGATTGTGGAGTTTTTAAAGGTGTTGAAATTTTGAACTTATTTTATTGATTAAAATCAAAGCGAGAATATTTAAGAAGATTCAGTTAATGTTCATATTTGAGATTCTTAAGAGGATTGAGTATGAGTAATTTGCAATATTTTTTGGTAATGCAGTGAGAACACAATGAGAAATGTAATGACATTTTCTTTTAATGCATGCTATAGTGTTGTAATTTGTAAGAAGCTGACTTCACATCTTATCTTAATGTCTACAAAATTGAATTGGATGGTCGCAAATAAAAACAACCCTAAAAAGGGGCAACAAATAGTTTGTTTTTTTATATAAAAAAATAAATAATAGGAAGAATAAAGAACGGTTGGCTTCAACCGTTAAGTAGGATATACTCATATACAGTGCATATTCCTTCTTTAATTTAAAACTATTAAATGCGAAAAGAGAACAATTGTTCCGGATGATGATCGTTCTCTATGATTCAGCATACAAAACGGTTCTTTGACCCATTCTATAAACTTTATACGTCGCTTAACAGAAGAACAATTCTAATGTGTTTTATAAGGCCTATTTAAACCGTTCTCTATTCCATTTTCGTAGTAGTACAACGGAGAGATAAAGAGAGATATGTTCACTTAATTGCCAATTTTGTGCTAAAAATTTAATATTAATGTGATAGTTTGTATAGAAAGTCAATTTGATGAATAATATATTTAAACAAAAAATTCAAATTTTAGAATCAAGATAAAGAAGGAGGGAGTGGGAGATAAAAAGGAGAAGAAAAGAGAGAGAGAGAGAGAGAGAGAGAGAGAGAGAGAGAGAGAGAGAGAGAGAGAGAGAGAGAGAGAGAGAGAGAGAGAGAGAGAGAGAGAGAGAGAGAGAGAGAGAGAGAGAGAGAGAGAGAGAGAGAGAGAGAGAGAGAGGAGGGACATGGCCCGGGAGAGAGCGAGAGAGGAACATGGATAGAGGGATGTGTCGAGAGAGAAGAAGCCAAGTTAGAGAAGGGTTGGGAATGAGAGTGGGGGTCGAGAGAGTTAAAAGGGGATAGGACACATAAAAGAACCAAGGGATATAGGGCAAGCAGGGAGAGAGAGAGGGGAGATTTAGGGCAACAAAGGAAGGAAGAGGTGAGAAAAAATTCAGTAGACCATTTTGAGTATTTAATTTTGGAGGAGACGTAGTAGCTATGGAGGAGGAAAATTGAAAAAAAAAATAGAAATATGAAATAAAGAAGGTCGTAAAATAGCAATTGGTTTGAAGGAAGGAGAACAGGATGAAATACTCTTTAGAGAACCATCATTAGTACTAGGAAATTTTGTTTTTTACCACCTCACAAAAACACGAAAATCTCTTTTACCACCTCCCAAAAAAAGTATTTTACTTTACCACCTCATAAAAAACACGAATATAGGTTTTACCACCACTGAACTGATTCCGTTTAGGAATCCGTTAAGTGGGCCCATAAAGCCACGTGTCGTGTTATTCATCTTAGCCAAAAAAAGAAAAAAAATAAAATGAAAGAAAAAAATTAAAAAAAAAAAAGAAAAACCTAAAACTACCCAGCCACCACCACAGCGCCACCACCGCGCCACCACACCCTTCCCCCCAATTCACCACAACCCTCCCCGAAACCACCACCCACGTCGCACCACCAGCCCCAACCCACCTGAACCCTCCCCCTCCCTTTCCCACAACCGCGTCGCCCCCAAAAACAACCAAACCCAAAACCCTAGTTCCCCACCACGGCCACGAATCTGGCCACAAATGGCTGGTTTTGGGGCTCAGTGCCCTTCATCGGCCGATTTCAGCCTTTTAAGGCCAAATTCGTGGTCGTTTTTGGGGGGGGGGGATGAGTTTTGGGTTTGGTGGCTTTTGGAGGCGATACGGTTGTGGGGAAGGGAGGGGGAGGATTCAGGTGGGTTGGGGCTGGTGGTGCGATGCGGGTGGTGGTTTCGGGGAGGGGTGTGGTGAGTTGGGGGGAAGACGGCGGTGGCGTGGGGGTGGTGCTGCGGTGGTGGCTGGAGTAGTTTTAAGATTTTTTTTTTTTAATTTCTCTTTTTTTTTAACAAATAAAATGCTGACACGTGTTACTGTGGGCCACACTTAACGGAATTTTTGGATGGAAACCGTTAAGTGGTGGTAAAACCTATTTTCGTGTTTTTTATGAGGTGGTAAAGTAAAATATTTTTTTTGGGAGGTGCTAAAAGAGATTTTCGTGTTTTTATGAGGTGGTAAAAAACAAAATTTCCTTAGTACTATTCAAGTTATAAATTTGTAATCATACAAGTCAAGTATTAAAACGTAAATGAAGTATTTCAAGGGACTATTCTTAATGTATTCAATTAATGCTTTGTGTTGAATTTTGTAACTTATTATTGAACTAATGCAATTATTTTCGAGAGCAAATGTGGATTTTTTGTATTTTTTTCCCTTCTATAATGTAATGAGGAATTCGATAGCGTATTTAGTAATTAGCATTCTTTATTAGGAATGTATATAAGCAATTCAGTTTGCAGGGGGCTGCCAGTTAATCTTCATGATTAACAAACCTTGTCAATCTTTGTGGCCACGTCAGAATTTGAAGGAAGCACATGTTGATTCAGCAGCCGAGTCAGAAGAACCGTGATAAACGTTGGCATATTTGTTATAAACGGCGGTTAACGAAGGAAAATATAAGTTATAATTGCATTAAATGCTGATAGTTGGTGGTTAATATACCAGTCAAAGATAGTAGGTTGACTCATGCATATATCTTCCCTAACAAGTCTCATACTTCATCATCTGCAATCAAAATTTCTTTCTTGGAATGCATCCAGTTCATAAATATCTAAGCACCAAAATTTCAAATTAATTGATATTCCACGAGAAGTAATTTTATTATTTGTCATATCCAACTTTACCAAATAGAAGGTAAAATTAGATCGTACAAGTGTAGTGGAAATTGCTGTGAATGAATCTCGTGGCTCCATTGAATGTTGAGATCATTGCTTATAACAGAGCAACCATTAGAAATTTTTAGGTAGACTAGGGTAGCACGCGCGCGCTGCGCGCGCGATGCTAATTTGAAGTCCGATATGTTTTTCTACTTTGAGGTGTGGCAATATGGGCGGTTGTTTATTTCGTTTTGCAAGAAAATTATGAGTTTGAATTGAATTTTATGTAGTTGTTTTAAATGACAAATGTTAATGATGTTTTTTGATGGAGATTGTACATTAACAGAGTTTTATTATTGTTATACTATATGTGTATTAATTAAAGGTATTAGAGTGTATTGTCAAATTGCATGTGATTTTGAATGGACAATTTTGATTAAACTTGAAATTATAGTTATATGTAAAGAGATGTTGCATACTTAATGAATGGACAATCTTGCCTCTTGGATTCTCTTCCAGTTCCACTCATTTTCTACTTTCGATCTCCTTCTCTCATTACAATCTCCCGATACCCTTTATTGAAACTTTCTCTCTTTCTATCAAAATCATATGTTGTGCGTGTGCTTATTAGTGTTGTACTTTAGTCGTTTTTATGTCAGTCATCAATTATATAGGAACTATGGTGTTAGGATATTAAACTTTAGTCATTGCTAAATATGTATTTATGAAAAGGTAGTGATGGATATAAATAAATGAATGTGGTTTAATACGTTGTGCAAAAATAAAAGTTTTGTATTATATATGAAGGATATTTATAATGAGGTTTATGTAAATAATTATAATGGTTGAATATTCAATTTGTTAGTTGTCTATGATGTTGCACACGTGCTAATTAGTGGTGTAACTTTGTTTCTTTCTACTCTATTATTAATCATGTAGGGATTACATTGGTAGGTTATAAAACTATAATTTACACAAATATTGATCTTTGGAAAAGGAGTGATAGAAAATCATAAATGATTGTGGTTTTAATACATTGTGTCGAGATACAAGTTTTGTATAACGGAGGATATTTATACTGAAGTTTGTGTAAATAATTTTGATGATTTAATATTCAATGGTGTTAATTAATTATGTTCTTGCGGCCTTGGGTGATCTCATATGAATTTCTTGTTCAATGGTGATCTCATATTCAATAGTGTCATTTAATTATTGTAAAAATTTTGCAGCAGTTACACATTTTATTTGTTAGTAATTTTCATGACACAATATCTAGTACCTGAACATCTTAGTATAAAGATTAGGCGGTCTCTCTATCACTCTCTCCCTATCCTAAAAAGATAATTGCCTAAATTTTCCTTCTCAAGCTAACTTTCCTAATTATCCTTTTCTTAAGTGGTCTCTTGATTTTCTTAAGTGACGATCTTTCTTTTCTTAAGTGACCTTTCTTCTTAAGTAATCTTTCTTTTCTTAAATGAGTGATCTTTCTTCTTAATTGATCTTTCTTAATTGGTCTTTCATCTCTCAAAAGACAGTTGTCCTTATTTTCAAAAATGTTTTTTCTTAAGTGGTTGTTTTCTCTTTTTCTCTCTTAAAATAGGACATTTAATTTGTTAGCTGTCTATGATGTTGCACGCGTGCTAATTAGTGTTGTAGCTTAGTTTCTTTCTACTATTCAGTTATCAATCATATAGGGATTACGTTGTTAGGTTATAATACGTTGTGTCGAGATACAAGTTTTGTATTATGAATGATATTTTATAATGAAGTTTGTGTAAATAATTATGATGAGTCAAATGTCGTTAATTGATTATGTTCTTGCGGCCTTAGGTGATCTCATATGAAATCCTTGTTTATTTAGCAGAAATCTGACTTATTTAATTATTGTAAGAATTTTGCAGGAGTTACACATCTATTAGTAATTTTTATGACACAATATTTAGTACCTGAACATCTTATAGTACTTTGTATAGAAGATTAAGCGGTCTCTCTATCATTCTTTCCTTATCCTAATAAAATAATTGTCTTAATTTTCTTTTTCTAGCTAACTTTCCTAATTACCCTTTTCTTAAGTGATCTCTTCTTAATTGATATTTCTTAGTGGTCTTTCTTTATTTGTAGCATTTTAATAACTCTTTTTCAATTCCTAAGCTAGTTTTTCTTATTTTCATAAGTAATTTTTCAAGTGGCTTCCCTCTTTTTGTTAAGTGATTCTTCTAAAGTGGTCTATCTCAAATGATATTTCGTAAATGCTCTCTCTCTCTCTCTCTTTCGCGTTTAAGTAACCCATTTTCTAAGCTAATTGTTTTATCCTAATTAGCTAGTTGCCTTAGTTTTCTTAAGTGATCTTTCTTAAGTAGTGGACCCTCTCTCTCTCTCTCTCTCTCTCTCTCTCTCTCTCTAAGCTAATTGGCTTGATATTTGTATATGATCTTTCTTAATTGGTCTCTCATCATTCTAAAAGTGATCATATCAATTTTTTTTTTTTTTGAGGGGAAGTGATTATATCATCTAGATTGTGACTATATTATTTGGAATTGTTAAACATTGAGTCTAAATAAATTTAGTGTAGATCGGGTATATACAAGACCTTTTAATTTATACCTCACTAACTATTATTCTAATAAATTCAACTAACCTTCCTAAAATCAAAGTTAAACATTTCATTTATTTAAACACGGATGTAGTATATGCTATGAACAAAACTTTGATAAGATGATAAATAAATAAAGCAAGAGTCAATCAGTTAACCAAAACCGAACGTTATGCTTTGTGTATGGACAAATAATTGGCTTTTGTATATGGACTAAGAAAATAGCAAAACGTGAAAACTCAAATATAGTGAGATAATTTATTGTAATATAAATTCATGGAAAACCTAACCCCAAAATTAATGAACAAAACAAGCACTAATCGCAAGATATCCAAACTATTAAATACTATGAATGGTCTTGAGATCTACAATTAAATATTATGAATGGTCTTGAAATGATTCTCATCTTTTCCTTCCACTATTGTCCTAAATTCTCGCTTTCTCTTTCTCTTCCTCCCTCCCCTGGCCTTGTTTGCCTGCTCATTCTTTGGAAATTATAGGTGATAATTGCTCCCCTTTCATAAAGTCCACTAGTGGAAAAAAGGCTATCCGTAACGGGCAAAAACTGTCCATCCGAAACGGGCAGCGGCCGTTACGTATACGGCCGTTACGGATGGCCTTTCTTATTCGTAACGGGCACCGTCCGTTACGAATAATAGGTTATTCGTAACGGGCAGCTGAAAAGCCCGTTACGAATAACGGGGTTATTCGTAACGGACATTTATGTTGCCCGTTACGAATAATGGGTTATTCGTAACGGGCTTTCAGGTGCCCGTTACGAATAACGGGGTTATTCGTAACGGGCACATGTTTTGCCTGTTACAAATAGAAGGGTTATTTGTAACGGACAGGTTCTGCCCGTTACGAATAATGTGAGAATCAATTAAAAAAAAAACCAGCAAATAAATGCTAGACATCAAGCTTGCAAAATTATTTTATCAATATATATATATAGAGTATACACTTAATAATTAAAGAGTAATATACAATCAGCAAAAGCTGCTTTAATTATTTCCTAATAACTAAAACTAAAACAAAGCAAAAAGAAAATCTCAATTGTAATAATAATTAAACAAGTTTACTTAAGACTACCATCTGATTAAATTATTTTCCTCTAGAATAGTGTGTTGAATAATTTACATCTTCCACCATTAATCTGAGTAGCTGCAACTTTGATCTCAATTCCGAGGCTGCCTCCAAACACCATCTTCAGGTTACCTCCAATAAATCTCAAGACAACCTGGAAAATAATCACATTCATCATTTAGCAAAATCATCAAAATAAACATTTTCCATATTCTTAATTATCACAGCAAGTAACACCAGGTTATTCGTTTCACTTAAGACCTCCCTTGAGTTGCTTCTTCAACACATAAGTGTTTTAACATTACTTTCATGTAAGATCACTTTGGGTTCTTTTGTTCAGTGATAAATGTTTCAACTTATAACCAAGCTGAAAGAAAAAACGGAAACCTACTGCTTTTTCTTCTTAGTTCTACGCTTTCTCCTTGGCTTAGGAGCATCAGAATTGGAACTCATGTTGCTACTCTGGCCTGTTTGTGAATTAGAGGATTCTCTGTTATAAGAATTGAAGTTTCGATGGATTGTTGTGTTCTTGGGTGTGATATTCCTCCGTGTTATAGATTTCCGAGGATAAGGAAGTGGCATTAAATATCGAGCCGACTTTTGTTTCTGCATTAACCAAGTACAGCAATTTAGTAAATTAAATTCTCTCAAAGCATATATTTCAAATGGACAAGTACATACCTGATTCCTCTCATCACTGGATAAGCCAGACGCAGCTTTACCAGAACGTCCCCTAGAAGCACTAGAAGCTTGTTCCCTAACAACATCAGACAAGTTTTGCAATTAAAATACGCCAAGGATTTAGACAAATGGAGCCAAAATAGTAATAATCTATTAATATGCTTTCATGAGCTTCAAAAATTTTAGTGCCATTACAATCATTCTGCATCCTCAATTTAATTAGAAATGGAAACAGAAGCCTCAAGAGGGAGGGGAGAAATGGGCCACCTCGCACTTATATCTGTTAACTCATCATCTGCATCTGCTTCATCACTTGAAGTCCCTGATACAAAGAAATCATCATCACTGAGATCTGCTAGTCCATCATCCTCACTTCCTGTCTCTGCAAACAAACAAACAAACAAACAAAAAAGGGTATAAGTTTGAGTTAACACATATTTCATACTTCACACATTAGACAATGCGCTGACTGAGAACCCAAATATTGAAGGAAAGAGGCATCAGACAAGCATACTTAAAATTCAGTGAAACTGCAATTGGACAAGTATGTGTTGAAATCTTAAATGTGCTACTATTACATAATATGCTTAACTACCACTCTAGGTGATTACTATTTACTACAGCAGGATAAGAATCACTCTAACCAAACTTAGAGAAAACTAAACTCACTTTTGGAACTCCATTGGAATCTTATTAAGAACCACCAAAAAAATAAAAAAGGGAATTGGATCTAAAAAAAGTTCAAATTTGTCATAACAATAATGTAAAAAGGGGGAGCAAATAGACTACCGAGGGGCAATTAGTTCAGGGATATTGTAATGCAAACAATCATTATAAGCTTTATTGATTTTATAATCATGCTTTTAAAAAAATAAAAATAAATAAAAAAATAAAATAAAATACAAATAATTTAAAAAAAAAAATCCATCTTCCACCAGTGTTAAAATAATCCATACAGTGCTCCAACAATTCAAGTCTACACTTACAGTATGGAAGCAAGAAACAGAATTGGCTATCAACATCACACAGTTCATTCTCTCCCTTTTCCACAAATCACACACAACATAATACTAAGTAAGAAATAGATCATGCCATGATCATAAAACCACCCATATAATTAATTAACATGATCAAGTACTCCTTATACTCTCCAAAGCCTCATAATCATGGATATGACACTGGTCCAAGACATTCCATATTCAATAACAGCAAAATAAACTACTAATATCAGATCATCAGGCCCCTCATATGCAAGTTCGAATGAGGGTCATCCAAGTACCACAAATTGATTAATTCACAGAGAGCAAGTCAAACATACACCTTTAAACTAGCCAATGCAGCAGCTCCCCTCTCTATCTTGTGAGGAATCATACTACACAAGCAAATTCACAATAAATACTATTTACCACAACGAAGATTACTAAACACAATATCACAGCACACCAAAATTCAACACCAATTTCTATAATAAAAGCTAAACAAACAAAAAAAATTGAAAGCAACTAAAAGGACAAAAGATAAAAACCTTTTAGAACCATAAGAATGCACTAATCTCCGAGAAAATCCAAACATATTTCATCTCACAATTTAATCTTTTTCTTCTAGTTTTCAAGTAATAAAAGATTTTCGATAAGGTGGCAAGAAATCAATCGTATGAATTTGTCAGAGGAGTGTTTATCTTGGAGAATAACCTGGGCAAGCTTTAAAACTACAACAAACAAACTAATAGCTGTATTAAATTCATTCAACAAAATTCCCCATCTTTTAATTTAAAAGAATCATCAGGATATAGTCACTTCATCAAAAACAGACTATCTAATTTTCAATTAACAATCAATCAAAAATCAAATCACAATCCAATTTTCAAGTATAAATTAAGTTAATTAAAAATCTCAAATTTTTCATTAACATACTACATTTCTCAAACATAGAAGCTATCCTATAATATCATGTATCAATTTAACACATAAAATCCGATATAAAATAGATCGAAAAATAGAAAGCCAGAATCCAAAATAAAGAGCAATAGAAATACCCTTGAACGGTACCCAGAAGCTCTTAGAAGGAGCACGAAAATGAATAGGACCATGAGAAGGTTTAGTGTTCATCCTCTTACGAAGAAAACGAAGTTACTTCATCTTTTGCCGAACAAGACCACCAGAAAAGTGCTACTTCTTCGCAACGAACCACAACAACACGCTGCCCAGATTGTTGAGCAAATTAGAAGAAGAAGATCTGGTTGCGTTAAGGAAAGACCTTGAGAAGGATCCGGCGCAACCCCCGTCAATAAACCCTTGGATCTATAAAGCAAATCAAACCCCCAATTTAACCATTTTTCTCTTAGATTCATGGAGGAAAGGAGAGGAGGACTGAGTTCAAAACGAGGGAAAGAGGTGAATGACGTCGAGGAGAGGAAAGGAGAGGAGAGAGAGAGGGAGTGAATGACGGCCGTGAAACGAGGGAAAGAGGTGAAGACCGTGAAACCCTAATAAAAAGCCAAATGGGCTCATCTATAAGTTGGGCCAAGTTTGAGCATTGTATCGGGCACATTACGCCTGTTACATGTAATATAGTATTTGTAACGGGCAAAATAGTGTCCGTTACGAATACTTATTTATTTGTAACGGGCACTAATTTGTCCGTTACAAATTTATACGTATTCGTAACGGACACTATTTCGCCCGTTACAAATAAATAAGTATTCGTAACGGACACTATTTTGCCCGTTACGAATATCTTAATTGTAACGGGCAAACCTTTGCCCGTTACAAATAGCTTGTTACGAATGAAATTTTTTCCACTAGTGGTCCTTCCTTTATCTGCCTAAATTGTCTTTTGTCTTCTTTCTTTTTTCCAAAATCCTTCATTCTTTTTTTTTTTTAAATGGATTTAAATTATAGGCTATATTTGCTCATTTCTTTCACTCTCTCTCACCCTCCTAATCTAGCAAAAAATCTATAGTAAAAGCGCTTTTAATGCATGTTGATTAGTGTTAATCAATAAACATATGATAATTATAAGTTATATTTTGCCGGACAATTAACTAAAGGTTTTTATCTTATTATAGCATAGATAGCTTGTTGTTGTGATGTTTAATGAAAGAGCTCGGGCTTTAAAACATTAATATATGCTACTCCTTTTGCCCTCATTTTTTTTGTCTCATTTAACTTTTCACCTTTTCCAAAATTTGTTCTAAAATGTACATATCTAATTCCATGCACTCAAAAATAATAAAATTTTGATATAAATAAAAAAAAAAAAAAAAAATCCAACAAGACCACTCCGTACTATTTTTTAGCTCAATGACAATTAATGGGCCAAAGTAGTAAATGTTTGACCCAAATTTCTAAAATGGGACACACACACGTGCAAAAACACTCAAGGGAAGAAGAGAATTATAAGTGAAGAACAATTATCTTGTTTATATAGATAAGCAATTGTATAAGCATTTAAGCATTACAGCTTTAAATCTATACATTCAATATTTGCAAGATATAAAATATCCATGACTTTTTTTGAAAGAAGATATACATATGACATTATTCTGTTGTAATAAAGATCAATACCCTGTTACATTTCTGAACTAATAAATTTAACACCCAGTTGTATCACACTGCTCTAGATTGTATGCCAAGTAAGCACAGCTCATTCAAATTCCGACTCTTACGATAAATCTTACTTCAGCTCCTTTCTCAACACTCACTTCACCTGCCAAACGATTAGGTGGGAAAAGTCTATCAAAGTGACAACAAGAAGTTGTGCTTTTTAAATCTTTCTTAATTCCATACTCAGTAACTCCATTGCCATTATTATTGAAAGCGTAATTAGTTAAACAAAAGTATTTAAGTAAAGGAGATACCACACCTTAAAAAGAGAATTGAGGCCAGACTATGCTAAATGGCTTTTTAGAATTGTATCCTTAGTGTTTTTTAGGATCGACATTAATTCCCTCCCTAAGAAGCATACATATAACCAGCAATTCAGAGCCACCTTATGGTGGAGAGCAACGACATAGCATCATACACTCAAAAGAAGTTTCTCACTTGCTCTGACAATTTGAAGGGAAAAAAATGACAGCTTATGCACACCAAAGTAAATAGTTCTGACATAATAGGCATTTACCATTCCTAACAAAGAAACAATCATCCAAAAGCGATTTTAGTTTGTAAACCGATTTGTTTGACGTATTTAGAAATGGGGCAATGTTGGGGGGTTTTTAAAATTTAATATTTAAGTATGTTATGAGTTTGAATTGAAATACAAAATGTGCAAGTCGTGTATTGTAATGTTAGAAATTAGTTCTCGTTAGAAAAATAAATGTAAGAAATCATTGTCATTCTTGCTTTGTGATGTGGCAATGTGTGTTTTTTTTTCAAATAGTTAATGAGTTTGGAAAGAAATGTATATTGGGTAACTTTAATAAAAATTGATAATAATGTTTTTGGTAAGGTTAAAAAAATCGAGTCATCAATTGCTTGGTCTCTCACTGGCCTCTCCAAAGCCTATTGACCTTATTTTCAAAAATGATTTTTCTTAAGAGGTCGTTTCGTCTTTTCTCTCTTAAGATAGTTGCCTTGATTTTCCTAAGTAATTTTTTATTTAGTCTCTTTTTTCTCTAACATTTTAGTAAATTTTTTTCCTAAGCTAATTGTGTTTTCATAAGCTAATTGCCCTAACTTTCTTAGGTGATTTACCTTTCTTAAGTTCCCTCTCTAACTCATTGTTTCTTTCTCTCCCTCTCATAAGCTAATTGCCCTAAGTTTTTCTCATAAACTAATTGTGTATAATTGCTCTAGTTTCTTAAGTTATCTTTCTTTCTTTAGTGATATTTTTTCTGAAGTGATCTTTCTTTATCTTGAGTAATTTCTATTTCTTAAGTGGTCTCTCTCATTAATGGTTTCTTTCTTTTCCTCTCCTAAGCTAATTGCCCTAAGATTCTCACCTAAACTATTTGCCCTGAGTTCTAAGCTATCTTTCTTTTATTTAGCGATCTTTCTTCGTAAGTAACTTTTCTTTTTGAGTTATACTTCTTAAGTGGTGTCTCTTTCTTTTTAAGCATTTTAGTAACTCTTTTTCCTAAGCTAATTTTTCTTATTCTCATATGTAATATTTCAAATGGTTTCTCACTTTTTGTTAAGTGATCTTTCTAAAGTGGTCCCTCTCAAATATTGTTTCTTAAATGCTCTCTCTCTCTCTCTCTCTCTCTCTCTCTCTCTCTCTCTCTCTCTCTCTCAAGTGAGCTTTCGTAATTGATCTTTCTCTCTCTAGTAGATCGTTTCCTAAGCTAATTGCCTGATTTTTATGCCTTAAGAGGTTTTCCCTTAGTGCTCTCTATCCCTCTCTCGTGAGTTTTTCTTAAGAAATCAGTTTAAGAAACTGTAATTAGTTAAAGTGATCCATCATTTTATTAGTAAGTTTATTCATAAATTAATTGCCTTAATTTTGTTTAGTGATCTTTCATAAGTGGTATCCCTCTTTAATTTATTTTCTAAGTTAATTGTCTTGATGTTCTAATGTGATTGTTCTTAATTGGTCTTTCATCTCTCCAAAGCCAATTAACCCTATCTTCACAAGTTATTTTTCTTAAGGAATGTTCGCCTTTTTTTCATTCTTTAGTTAAATTTATTACCATGATTTTCTTAAATGACTTGTTATGTGGTCTCTTTTTTTTTTTCCTATGAGTTTTTATAAACTTTCTTCCTAAGCTAATTTCCCTAAACTTCTTAGAAGATATTTATTAGAAAAAACTTAAAAATTTAAAATTCAGAAACCTTAGGAATAGAAAAATTCAAGAGATTGCACACTATTTTAACACTTCTTATCTAATCTGGTCGTAAGTTTTAAATAATGTAACACTTCTTATAATAAAATGATCTACATTTTTTTTTTTAATAATTGCTCTGCTCTCATGGTATTTAGTGTATGACACCAAATATACATATTTCCCATCAGGAGAAGCAACAAAGAGCAATATAAGTTTAACGATATAGAAGTATACAACGTCAAAATCCAGTGTATATATGAAACCAACTTTTATTAAGATATTTGCATTTCCTTAATTTCCCATCAACCTAGAGCATGCCATGTTAATCCAAGCAACAATGCTAGAATAAGAAAAATCAACAAGAAGATGCAGTTAAAATCTATTACCTAATTCATCAACACAAAAATACAAAAGTGAAACCAAAATACCAAAAACGCATGGACTCCATCAATTTTACAACAATCACCCACAATGAAAGGATGCATAACAAACATAAAGATGATTGCTCCAATTACTATCTTGCAGGTGTTACCAAACCCCATTTATGGGATTAAGGCTTTGATTGATTGATATAGGTGTTACCAAACTCATTATTTTAGATTAGCCAAAATTATATATTCTGTGCTGGAGTTTATCCTTTACCAACGCTCCATCCTTCCTTGGTTTGGGAATTGGGATCATGGCCAGTAAGCTTTGAACCTTGATCTTTCAACTGCAAATGAGCTGATGCTTGTTCATGCTGGCTACCATCAGAACCTTCACCGATACTACAGCATCAGAGATATCAGTCCCTGCTTTATTCAATTCAGGTGCCTGAAAGGAATCATGACATCACAAAACATGAAAAAAAATTAGTCAAGGGCACTAAATTTCAAATAAACTAATTCTCCATTCCTGTACAATGTATGGAGACACAGTTAGATCAAAAGACCAGACAATTAGAAATTAACACTACTAACAAGACAATTCAACATAGTGATAACTGTAGTTAATCCAGATCAGCAGCCAAAAACCTAACTCTCAAATAGAGTACCACCAATAATTCAAGGCTTCAGACACGAGACAAATTCAATGAAACTAAAATTTATGAAAGCTAAATAAGTTGCAGAATGCCGCAGTTCAACAGAATAGTAAAGTTATAAGCTTCTTAAAAGAGTCACACACAAAATGTGTATTCCAGCTAAAAAAATCTAGAATTAAGTAGTTTTATGAATTGAGAATAATACACGCACGCACGCATGCACATGTAATCTTCCAGTACTACAAACTCACCATCTGAATTCGAGCTTCTTTCAATAACTAAGCTACGGCTTCACAGACGAAATGTTCTGAACATATGCACATATGGGTGCTTAGACTTTACCAATTGTCGTAATTTGCTAGTAGTCAGAGGCATCTGCTTGGCTTTTCCATTCAATAAAATAAGTTAAGGATGAAAACGTCGCATACAAATTCGAAACATACAGGTCCTGAGCAAAATGGTAAATATATCAAAAGCATGCTTTCAAAGGGCTTTCAAATACCTATTTCCAAGAGTACTTTATAAGGCAATATATAACCAGTGCTTTCATTCTCTGCATGGGCAATAGCGTCCCTCCAATCACAGAGACCCTGCAGATAGATACCAAGTTAGAATCAGTTATAACAAGAGGTGACAACACACTCTTTAGAAATTAATTTGTAAACATAGAACGCCATACAATTCACATTGCACAAGTTCGGTATTAAATTGGCCAAAAAAAAGACATCAAATTGCTATACTAATCATACTTATAGCAACAATGGATAGCTGCTGCAATATATGCTACTTAACGTATTAGTCATAGGAATTAGTTGAAGATCTAAACAAAATAAGAAATGAATGGGATCACTTACCCCCCCCCCCCCAATTAATAACTGCCAATCTGCTGATCCCTTTACCATCAAGAACTCCTTCAAATGAAGTTATGCTGGGATGATGTAAATCAATGGCTTCCATACTCGGATTGAATCCAATTATGCCAAGTTCCATTAACAAATATTCAGCAAATCAACATTCAGAAGCTCGTAGCTTAATTCTATAAATGCCTAAATCTATGATACTAACATTTATTATGTATATCATCAAAAGGTTTGCACAAAAAGAAGATTTCAGAAATATATAATCCAAAATGATTGAAACGTTAAAGTACATGGAAATTAATTCAATCACCGTATTATTGACCTATTTTTCTCCCAAATTAAATATCACTCATGTAATGTTGCAGATCTTTACTAATTATAATCCAGGAGAAGTAAGGTGATTATATGGGTCATAGACAGCCACACAAATCTGCAAATCTTTATTAATTATAATTCAAGAGAAGTAAACTCTGTTGACTGAATTGAAGAAATCAAGTGTGCCCTGTGCTTCAGCAGCAAGCTTGTCTCAACACTCTAATACATTCTAGATGGTCTTAACACTGTAATGCACACATGCACATGTAATCTTCCATTACTACTGGGCTTATGACTATCATTACTAATGGAAGAACAAAATTGATGTTTTACCCAAACAAAACAGCCAGTTCAGCTTTTTTTTTTTTTGGGGGTTTTTTCGTAGTCCCTAATCTATCTCTTTCTATATAGCCTCACAAAGCTACCTACACTTGTTTTCTCTTCAACTATTTTTTTTCCCTTTTTTTAATGAAATCTTGTATGTACAATAAGTCTTTAATCTTCATTAAAATGAAAAATATGATAACTATATATGTGACTTTTTTTTAAAAAAAAAAAAAAATCAATATAGCCTGAGCCCTTGACCCTTACCCTTGAATCAATATAGACAGTTAGAATTATACGAAGAAAAAAAATATCAAAAAATAATAAATCTGAAGCAAATAACAACACAAACATTACAAAAGAAGATAAATTAGCCAAGATAAATTACTCAAAACTAAAGGGCAGGGTAAGTAGGAGTAGCTCTTTGCCATTAGAGGACAGTTGGAGAGGAAGTCACCAACTTTTACTTTATATCTTAATTACCCATATTAGAAATTTAATTCTTTAGATTGGCAGGCGGGGCAAGTTGCTGGGTGCATTGTCTGGGGTGATGCTGGGTGTACTGCTAGGGGTGGTGGTGGTGACATTCGTGGTGCCAGCAGTAGGGTTTCTGCCTGCTGCATTACTTGTTTTGTTTAATCCCAAAAGGGCTCTTTACTGTTTCAGCTGCTCCTGTTGCAAGGCTCTTCACTTGCTCCCCTGTCTGTGTAATATAGATAATTTAGTTTTAATTAGCTCAAAAAATTCCAACAAAGTTATGTTAAAAATATAATAAGGCACTTATATATACTTATATTATATATAAATTGCATCTTTTGTAATTTTTGTTTACAAAGGTCACTGAGGAAAAGGCAGCCAAGGAAATCTCATATTAATATGCATACCGTCCATTTTTTTGCTCTCTTGAAGAAATTCTCTATTTAAAACTTCAACAATGAATTAATAAACCTGTCTATTTACATTTTATAACAGTAGAGTCCAAAATTTGAATTAACATTTAATAATAGAGACAAATTTCCGAATTTTATAAATTTCGAAATTAATTTAATATTTGGAATTTTGAGAAGCTACTTTCAATTCATAAAAGAAATCATCAAGAAATTAGGTGTTATCTTCCCAAAAATTTCATCCTTAGCAATATCTAGAATCATACCAAGAAAGTCAATGAAATCAGATGCTTGCCCGTAGTTGATGAAAAGACCCACCAGTTGTTCTTCACCTCCTACAAAAAACCGCAATTTTAGATCTTAAAATCCATAGCACCTATAATTGCTAAATCAATGTACTTAATGTGAAGATTATTAATAGTGTGAACATCTATGAACTAACTGAATTAAATCAGAGAAACTCTAATCTAAAAACGAATAGAATTGAATCGAGAAAACCCCTAAATTTTACTCGAACTGAACTAAATCGATAACCCCCAAATTTTTTTTAATCAAATTTGACTTGAAAATTTCTCAATTTAAAGTTGAACTGAACAAAGGAAACCATGAGAATGAAGATATACCTTATCAATTTGTCAATCGAAATTCATAACTCTTCATCTTCTACTCACACCTTATATTGAGTATATAAGGCTTTAATCAAATACAGTGCTTAAAATCAGTCTCTAATATAGCCTATCACAAAAGTATAAATCTCATTCTATAAGAAATGCCCTTTATTAACTTTTATTAATCTTGATAAATTTTGTGCAATAAATAAAATGAAAATAGATTGAAATATCCAAATTCTTCAAATCTCAACTTCAACAAACTTCAAATAATGCTAAAAGTTCCATTCCATTCAATAGTACAGCACTCAAAGAACAATTTGAAACTTGTCAACTTAAAACTTCAGCTAAAACTATATAAAGTCTACTTCAAGATTCTAGTAACATAACTAACTGGCAAAAAATATGCCGATACACCTAATTCTCATGGATAGCCATCACACGGTAAGCTACAACAATTAGTACCTCCTGGGGTAGCGATCCAAGTACCTCCCTGAAGGACATTCGTATGCCAGATGACGACGCCCTCCACACATATTGCAGATCACTGGTGTAACACAGTCCCTACTCATGTGCCCTAGCTGCTGGCAGTTCCTGCATACAACATCCCTGTAACCACCACCACCACCACCTCAAACCACACTTCCTCTCCCAGCAAGATCATCTGCCTTAGGGCAACCTCTTGCTACGTGTCCTGACAAGTTGCACAGGTTGCAGACAGGTTTATTAGTACAGTCTCGAGCAAGGTGACCTGTCCTCCTACAGTTGTTGCAGGCCTTCTCGTTGGTACAGTCTGGTGCAAGGTGGCCTTGTTTGTAACAGTTGTTGCACAACCTCACATCACCGGGTGGTGGTGGTGGGACATGACAGTCCCTGGCCTGGTGACCACCCTTGCCACACCTGTGGCAAATGCCCTCATTAGGGCTGCTGTTGGCTGTGTGGCCAGGTTCTCGACAGTTCCAACAAAGAGACTTTGTGGTACATTCCAGGGCAATGTGCTTGTTTTGATTTGAAACCAAACAGCAGAGCAATTTGGTCAGCACACTTATAAACCCAAAATTGTTTTTGTAACACACCAAAAAAAAAAAAAAAAAAAATTAAGATATCATTGGAGTGCAACTAAATGGAACATATTGTGACATTTTTAAATAGATCTCCTTTAATACTACGTAGCATATAATGAAAGTGTCAAACAAATCTTTCTTCGTGGAGTACATTAGCTACAATACAATTTCGTCATCGCTAGATTGGAAATTCATCATCAAATTCTATAAGTTCTTAATCTGTCTTTCCGTAAGCTACTCGAATACTTGTTTCTTAAAAAAACAAAAACAAAAAGCTACTCGAATACTAAAGTCTTTATCCTATTACCTATTACACGACCATGGAGAATGATTTGTCAGATGAAACTTTCTGATTTTTGTATACCTGTCCAAGAGAACTATTTCTCTAATCTCTGCATCTGTCACAACAGCTCCAGTATAGTCCATATTAGCTTATGAGTGCAGATATTTGTACCTTCAGCTCTAGTTCTTGGTCACATAGCTCAACACGCATATGGCAGTTTGTAAAACTGTTTAGCATGGCAAGAACATTACATATCACTGGCAAAGCATGAAAAGTCAGGCATTTTGCTGCACTATGTAATAAGAGAGTGGAAGTATCTACAAGTCTACTACTCAAAGCCTCAAAGGAATAGACCAGCCCACATAAGAAGGAACTCAAGCTTCATATAGTTCATAGTCCTCCATAAAACAAACAAATAAACCTGACATTAACTCACCTGACCCAACCAGACCCCCCCCTCTCCCTCTCTCTCATCTTCACTTCCAAATTCCCTCTCCTTCCCCCCTTCCACTGCATATCTGCATTACCTTATTCTTTTCTTATTACTTTAGTTTTACATGCTTCACTACCCTCTCTCATTCTCCCTCTTTCATCTTTACTTCCATACTTTTACCTTCTCCCCCCACAATTGCATATCCTCAATTAGATAATTTCAGAAGCCTAATTTGATTAAACTAACCAAACAGCAAAGTTATCTTTTTGTTATACCTTAATCCCACTTCCCAAAACTCGAGCAGAAGCTGCAAGAAGAGATAAAATTGATTTTGTTTTGATTTGAAACCAAACAGCAGATTAATCTTTTTAAAATTAAAACCTTAACCGTACTTCCCAACACTTGAGCAAACATAAAAACTACCGACCCCAACAATCATCCAAATTTAATTTACAAGATAGAAACGATTTTGCATTAAAAAAAAAAACACCAAGAATTAACCAAATAATCAGTGAATAATCAACCAATCCAAAGATTCAAACAACAATTTAGATCCAACATAAAAACTACCGACCCCAACATCACAAAATTAATCATCCTATATAAAATAAAAAGACAAAATTTATTAATTGAAAGCTCAATCAAAATTTATGAAACAACAAACTTGGGACTGAAGATTGCCTCCTCACGAATACGATTACAGATCAGATTAGATGGCATGATTAATAAGGGAGAGAAAGTGAAGAAATTTAATTTGTCTTTTGTTTGTTTGATTAAGAACAATTAAAAATTTTAATAGTGGCGGTGCAATTACCTGAAGCAATCGAGCAAATTCTTCATCAGACTTGAGCAATTCCTCATTAACATGAGAATCAACAGTAGCCAACGATTCGGCTGCAACATCTTCTCCAATTGAAATCAAACAAACCTTTTCCTCAATTGAATTTAGGTCAGAATCATCAAAAATGATCCTAATATTATTATGATCATCATCACAAACGATCTGTAACATTAAAGCAAAAAATGAAAAAATTTGATCAACAAAATATTCGATTTTCAAAGTGAATTAAACATAAATTAATAATTTACAGCTTTGTACCTTTTGTTCATCTGGAGGAATTGAAGTGAGAGAAAATGAAATAAGAGAGAGAGAGAGGTAAGAAGGGAAAGCAGAGTCTCAGACCACGGGTAAAGATACACCACAAGATTGAGGTGAGAGAAGCACATGGAATTTTTGGAGGGCAAATCAGTCACAACACTGTAGATAAGGAAATGGTAGAACAAATATAGGGGCAAATTGGTCAGTACACTGTTCATAAGGAAACCCATTTTTTTAGTGTTGGTGCTTTTATAGGGTAAGGATAGATTTTGTTAAATTTGTAAAATAAAATTTTTTAAAAAAAATTGGAGTTGAATTCAAAGTAATTGTATACAAAAAAAAAATAAAAAATAAAAAAAATAAATCTAATAAGGACAAGTGTTTTAATTATGTAAATTCCATTTACTATTATTTCCCATTAATATAATAATTAACATAAAATTGAATCAATAAAAAAGATAGTTGCCTCAAAAAAAAAAAAAAAAAAAGATAGTTAAGATGATGTGGACCAATCAAATAGAGTGGTACATGAAATGGGACACAAAAGTGGAATATTTGGGTGAGGAACATGAAATGGAGGAAAGTTATGCATTTGTAAATGTATAACATTGATTAAAATATTTTAAAAACACATGGTAGAGAGAGAAAAGAGGAGAGAGATAGGAAGAAAGAGACTTGTAGGTGGGCCCTACCTATTTTTTGGTCGGATTGTATCACGTGATGGGGGACCACATGCTGATTGTTCTACTGAAAGTTTATATAGTACCATTGAATCCTTAGTGGTACTATTTACGCATAAATTTAGTACAACTGAATACAAATATAATACCATTATGTGCATATATAGGTTCACTGTATATTCAGTGGTACCATTTGATCATCCAATGATACCAGAATATTTATTCGTTTGTACATATGCGTAATTACATGAATACCCCTTGTTATGCAAATCTAAATGCCTAACATTCCTCTCTTTAAAATTCCTCATAGTTGGGTAGAGTTTTAGGAAATACTCAGTATATTAAAATGAAATGTTAGTAAAGGTAGAAAAGTTTAATATTTTATAGAGAATTTAAGAGACAATCTAATAATGTGTGTACCATTGAAAGAGTGACAAATGATTAATTATAAATGAGTGGGGGTCATGATTGGGTACGATATATTATAAATTATAATACATTTTCAAAAATCTTAGTTTACCTATTTCCAAAATATTATTTAGAGATGTCAATTCGGGTATTCAAGTCGGCTTCGGGTCGGGTTAAATTAGGTCTTGGGTCAAATTAGGATCTGGTTATGTCGGGTCAATCTAATCTCAAATCAGGTTCAAGTTCATGTCGGGTCAATTTCACTTTAGATTATTTCGGGTCATTCACCCTTTCGGGTGTAGGTCGAGTTAGATTCAAGTCAAATTCAGATCGACCGAGTTAAATTTCAGGTTCGAGTTTGTTCAGTTGGATCGGAATTGGACGGGTTAATAGATGGTACATTCGGGTTCGAGTTAGGGTTAGATCTAAAAACGTTTCCAGTACCTATATCAGCTCCCGCTTAAGCAAATAACTTTTTGGTCGGATAATCTTAAAGTTGTATCATTCTTGGTTTTGGTTCAAGTTCAATTCCATTAAATATCAATGTGGTCAAGTTAAACCTATATAATGATATCTTCCATAATTTAATCAAGTATTATCAAGATTTTATTAAAGCTACGTATGAAGTAATAGAGAACAAAAGGTATATAAGTTGAACCCAATACGTTGTTAAGATTGAGGGATTACAAAATTGTACCAGTATATAAACTGAACAAAAGGTATATAAAATTTTATTAAACCTTCCATGACTCAGGTTTATAACAGGTTGTGTTGGTTGGGTGCATGTGATAAAGCATTGGATCAAATCGGTTGTTGGTTAGCATTAGGTCGGGTTCAGGTTGGTTACAGGTCGCTAGTTTCACCCCATTGTTCTGATACAGGTCAGGTTCTCGGGTCGGGTCCGAATTAGCCTTTAGTAGTTTTGTTTGTCAACCGTAATATCAAATATTCTTAATTGTAAAAAATTAAAGAACCCCTTATTTTTAATAATTTTACAATTAACAAAATTTTACCTACATCAACAAGGGTTATAACACAACAATTATGTGTTAAATAGGGGATGTGATCAACTAATTGATTCAATATTGTTTCCACCAAACACAAAAAGTATTGTGCACTTGTTGGATAATTATATTTCTAATAACCCAAAAAAGAAAATGGCGTTATACTAAACATACTTATTTTAATTAGGGAAGGTATTGTGTTAGTCGCACTTTCGTCAGTCCAAACTGACAAAATGCGGATTTTTAATATCCTCAATTGACGGGGCGATATTCTCTATTGGCCGGATGATGATATCCTCTATTGGCTGGATGATATCCTTTACTAAATGGATGATATCATTTATTAGCTATATGATATCCTTCGTTAGCTAGATGATATTTATAATACCTGGATGATATGCTCTATTCGTTTGATGATATCTTCTATTTGCTGGATGATATGCTCAGAATTCAACATACAATCATATAGAGCAATCAATTTCAATAATTATACATCACATAAGAAAGCCCCAATTTGATTATTGAGTGTTTTTCAAACAAAATAGAGAATTAAACTCTCTCTTCCGCCATGAATGACCTCGCTTCTCTCCTTTGCAATTGATATCGTCATTGTCATCATCACCTACAGGGGGAGAAGGAGATCCACCATTGTTGTCATTGTCGACATTATCGTCATCATCATCTCCTCCGACTGACGAAACGTTGCCGCACCCAATACTTTGTGTTTTAGTTATATATTAACGCATGTACTAAACATATTTACTTTAGTTTTTAACGTAGTAAATTGTTTTTTATCTCACACTTTAATATAATAAGATTGATTAATGAACTCAATTCATACTCTCACTATTCTTATAAAAACAACTCATACATTATAATTCACTATACCTCTTTTTTTTAGTCTCAGAATGTATATTTCAATTGGGTTAATTAATGGTTTAGTTAATTTAGTAATATGTGCGACCCATACTTTATTATAATTCATTTTTCTTTGACTTAATAATTTTCACATTTCCTAGATCGTGTCTGGGCTACCGGCCTACGTTTTTATAATGCATTACAAGTAGATTTTACAACACTATTGTCTCTATGGGCCTCTCACTCCGGGCCCAATACTTGTTTTATTTTAGACAATTAGTATTATGCGCACCATGATGCACCTAGAAATAGATGCACCACGACTATACTTTTGAACATTTAGTAAAAAAAATTGAACATTTTACAAAAAATGAACATTTAGTAAAAAGAATATGAACACGTCACAAAAATTGAACATAAACATGCAATTTTTATGTTCATATTTTATCAAGAAATGTTCATTTTGTATATATTACATGTTCAGTTTATATTACAAAACTATTAAATTGTTACGAGTCAGTTCAAAATTTGTCTAACTCGTAATAATTCAAAATTTGCGATTGTTCAGATTTTTTTACTAAATGTTCAAAATTTGTTATTGTTCATATTTTTTTTACTAAAAGTTCAAAATAATAGGCGTGGTGCATTGCGATTGTTCAGAATTTTTTACTAAATGTTCAAAATTTGTGATGTTCAAATTTTTTACTAAATGTTCAAAATTTGTGATGTTCAAACTTTTTAACTAAATGTTCAAAATTCTTGATTGTTCAGATTTCTTTTACAAAATGTTCAAAAGTATAGGCATGATGCATTGCAATTGTTCAGATTTCTTAACTAAATGTTCAAAATTTGCGATGTTCAGATGTTTTTATTACATGTTCAAAATTTGCAATTGTTCATATTTTTTTTACTAATTGTTCAAAAGTATAGGCGTGGTGCACCTATGGTGCATCTTAAAATTTGCCTATTTTAGAAGATAAAAATGTTTTAGACTTATTCATTTAGGGCCTGTTTTGATTGATTGAACTGAGCTAAACTAAACTAAACTATATTTATTGGAGCTGAACTGAACTAATTGGAACTGAACTGAACTTAACTGAACTTCGAATATTATATGAGAGAAGAAAATTAAGAATTGAAATAAACTAAACTGAACTTATTGGACTTAAACTGAACTGAACAAAAAATTAGCTGAAGAGAACAGATCCTCAGTCCTATTAATGGGACTACATTTTATTTAGGTAACTATGACATTCCCTTCCTCTTGAGTCTTGATAGGTCCCCAGACCTCTTAAAACAATAACTAACTGATACGTAGAAATGAATAATCAGCTGTCAAAGTGTGTACTCCGTATTTCATAATCGTTTTTAGCTAATTTAAAAACGTTGGCTAAAGTGTGTATTTATTAAGCAACTACTCGATCTTGATGAATGTATCTGAGGTGGTGGATGCTCTATGAAAATGTTCACCTCAAAAATTTGCTTAGAACGAAATGTATAAATTGAAGTATCAAAAGACATCATTTGGACAGTTATTGGCTTATTGCTAACAAACATGTCAAACAAATTAACCCAAAACAATATACAACATGAGTTAAGAATGTTAAACACTGTTGTTAAAACAATGTCAAAATAATTTAACCCAGAAAAAATCATAATGACTTGATATATTGTGATTATCCCTTCGTTGTCTTCGACAAGTGTCAGATGTCAAATATGTAGCTAAGACATAATACAAAGGAGAGATAAAATACTAGGAGAGAGAGCTAAGAGTGAAGAGCAATAAACGCTACCTAGCTAACGGCCGTCATATGGCGTTAGGAGGAATTTTAAAGGGAGGAATGTTAGGCATTTGTTAATGCATAACTAGGGGTATAGCAGTAATTTCACGCTATTTTGTTTAGTAACACATGGGCTCCCGTTCTGAAATCATCTGACACCGTTTTGCTTTTTGGTAGTATAATTTATGTATTTAATTTCGTATGTACGATGTTACTTGTCTGAAATACGTAGTACAAGCTTTCTTTTTTCTTATTTCGAATTCTATTCTTCCCTCTCTGTCACTCTCTCTCTTCTGTAGCTCCACATTCTTCTTCTTTCTCTGTTCGTGCCACCGGACGTTATCTGTTCACCTTGTTCTTAATTTATACAGTACGTCAAGGTGGTTCTTGAAGTACGGTTCCCGTTAGACGAGCTCAACACTGCGAACGAGTAAGTCTGTCTTCCCTTCTCTTCCATTTCGATGTTGTCATTTAGGAATTTTTAAGGAAAGAAACGTTATTCTTAGAACCCTTACTCTAGTTTTTGTTTATCGTCGCTAAAGATATGAAGCATATGTTTTAATTGAATCGATTTAGGGTTTTATCGTTATTTGATTTGATTTGGTCTGAAATTGAGCAATGTTAAAGTTAGGTTTTGCGATTATTAATTTATTCGTTTGCAATTGATTGTGGTTTTCTGTACAGTTCAATGGTGTGTGTTTTCCTCCCGTAATTGACCCCCTTTGCCGTTATACGGTGTAATTTGGGTTTTTGGTTAGCTTCATTAAGCGTTGCAATCTAGGCTTGCAATTTAGGGTTCACCAATTTTCAAGTTCCAGTAACCATTTTTTTTGGTGCGGGTGGATGTTTGTTCAGTTTGTTATATAAGGTTCATTTGCTTAGAGTGCGCTTTTTGGTTTTAATTGTATTGTTTTTGTTTTTGTTTTTTCTTTTATTTTGTGGTGGGTTTTGGTGGATGTTGGAATACTTATTTGCAGTTTTTTTAATTGAAATTGTAGGTGATTTAAATTATGAAGAAAAAGTATGTGATTCGGAATTTGGGTTGGCAAAAAGGGGTAAGTGATTTGTTGTGTTTTGTGTTTTTAGGTAATCTATTCTGAAAACTGTTGATATTGAATTGTTGGTTTGGAATTGGGTATATAGGTCAGTTTGAAGTCTTGTAAAGGATCTGATAAGGGGCAAGGGGCTGCCAATGTACCGAATGGTCAAGAACGTTCTAAAGTAGTTGTCCCTAACAGCAAAACAAATGCTAAGAAAAGGAATTAGAAGCATTCTGAAAGTTATGAGGATGAAAGGGATTTGGACTATGAAGCGTCCAGTAATTCCCATTCTGATGACTGTGATGAGGATGATGGTGATGAAGAATAGTCAAGCTCTGAAGTGTTGAAGGGAATGTTGCTTCATTTCTTACAAAGAGACAGTAAGAAGAGGAAGTCAAAAGATACTGATACAGGTTCAATGAAAATCCGTAAGGTATTATTCTTTCTGGTTCTTTATATTTGTTGTGTTGTGCTTTCCTTTGGTCACTTAATTGATAATGGATTGGTATTGTTGTTGTTAGGAGCAATGGAGAAGTCAAGGGCATAGGAGAAGTGAAGGACATAGAGTGTGTGCTAGGGGTGAGGTAATTAGGACACATTTCGAGAATGTCGGGAAGGTATGTATTTATATTCATAATGATGGATAATTGTTTAGGTATTTGTGGTTGTAAATTTGTTGTGGCTTTTTGATTATTTTTTTTTTGTTGTTTTTTTAACCTGCAGCAACCAAATATTGTCTGTAGAGTGGAGTCATTTTGTGTTGTAGTGCAGAAGTTTGACGATGACCGACGACAATTAGTTAGAAGGATGGGTTTTGAAGGGTTGTTGTGCCTAGATATGAAGAACATACCGCGGCAATTTTGCTACTGGTTGATGACTAGGGTTGGAGGTGATGGAACCGTAGTTTTTGGTGATGGTGTAATGTTGCCTCTTGGTGCAAAGCAAGTTAGGTATATTCTTGGTATACCTATGGGACCCAATCCAGTGCCCACACACGTTGATATGGAGTGCGAGGAGGATTTGCAGAAGGTTAATCGGATCATTGAGTTGTATGGGGTTGGGTCTAAGAAGGAAACAATATCACTGGCTGCGGCGTCAAGGGTAATGTGTCCACTTGATGAGTCTGGTGAAATATTGCCGTTGGGTGATGATGAGCAGGACCAAGAGGATTTCATGACTGCTTTTATGGTAGTTGTGCTTGGAAAACTGTTATGCACAACTACAAATAGCTCGAACATGGCTAGGGCACTAGTTCCTACTGTGACAGTTGCCTCTAGAGCAATTGATTTTGACTGGTGTTCCTTTACTTTTTCATGGTTGTGTGATACTGCTGCTCGCTTTCAGAAGAAGTTTTTAAAAGATGGTTATAGGTCTGGTTGTGGTGGTTGTCCTGTGTTTCTGCTGGTAAGTTTGTGCTGAAATTAGTTCTGATTTATGTGAGTTTGGTGATTATTTAACTGATTCATTGTGTGTGTATATATGTGGTTCAGATTTACTACCTGGATCACCTGCAACGCGCTCCAGTGCAATGGGGTGTCTATCCTCGGATCAAGGTGTGGACATCAGAAGAAATTTGCGCTGCTGTTGCCGAGGATCGACTGACAAGGGATAATTATGGGAAGTTGATGGTAAGGCGTGTTATATTGTACAGGTCTTTGAGTTTATGACTGTTGTAACTGAATATACTGTTGTTCAGCCTATAGATATAGCATACAATGGGGAGCCGCATCCCATGATCCCAAGGGAAGATGAAGGCTGCTCTGAAGAAGATGATGTTGTAGACAAGGTATATTTAATTTTGTTAAAATAATCCATGAGTGGTAGACAAGCCCACTACATGTTATGTACTATGGTGTCAATAATACCCTTTTGTGTAGGTTTTGACACGGCTCGCTCCTAGACTGATTACCCTTGTAGAGGGCATCGTAGGGAAAGCCATGGGAGCTTTTGGTGGTGTTGTAGGTGGTGGAGGTGGCTCATATGTGAGTGACGGTGCTGTTGGTAACAGAAACAATGAGGCGAACACCGCAACAAACGGAAGCCTTATCAAGGGTTTACCGAAGGATGTGTTAACAGCTGCTCCAGCGGATCAGCCGAATGATGGTGATGGTAGTAAAAAAGGCGGTGTAGAGGACTTGGTTCCTAAGTCGAAAGTTGTAGATGGTGTTGAGCGCAGTCGCCAAACTCCTTTTGACAAAGCTTTGTTGGCTTTTGTCAGGGCCTGGAAGGAGGTTAAGGATGAAAATTAGTAAGCAATCGTATTCCCAAAAAAGCTTTGATTTTAAATTTACTGTAGATCACATTGTATTTTATTGTTGTTGTTGTTTGTTTGTAGCCCTGGTCCGACAATCATTGAGTGCGATGGTATGGATGCTACTCAAAGAGATTGTTATCGGCTTATTGGGGGAAGAGCGCGGCTGGGTGATCAGTATGTCCGCATGGCCTCTGTTCTTTACACTAAGGAATGGAGTGAAATAGAATTCCCGTTGCCTGGGAAGCGAATTCTGTTGGACCCTACGTATGCAGTATATGTACAACATATAATCGTAGCTGCTTATTGGTTATGGTTTGTAACATGTAGTTGTTGTTCTAACACAATTTATTATTGTTTTCCCAGACAAGGCTAATGCAAAAGAAAAAAGATTATGCAGATTTGGCAAAGATCCATGGAAAGGCCTTCTGTTCACATGCCCTGGATGATATACGCGTTGTGTGTTCCTCACCTGTTCTTGTGTATTTTTATTATTGCCTTCATGTTCACTTACTTTGCACTTATTATGGTAGGTGTTCATGCCGGTACTTGATTTGTCTGTAAAGGACGCTGACCATTGGTGGTGCTTAGCAGTAGATTTTGTTTCGAAGGAAATTTGGATGATTGATTCTCTTGTAAAAGACCCCTTTGAAGCACATGCAGACATAGTAACGGAGTTGATTAGTCTCTGTAACACTGTAACAACTTACAAGGTTTATTCTGGCCCATTTGATTTGGTGGTGTTATTTTAATTTACAGGTTCAGGGCCTTGATGTGCTTGCCGGTTCAAATCCGCAATGGGTCCTTGATCAGATGTGCAACTGGCCACATAGAGTAATGGAAATGGCCCAGCAAACGGACACGTAAGTATTGCCAAGTAAACCCTTGAACATCTCATGTTTTTGAAAAGGAACATGCAAGTTTGCTTTGATTCTAACCTTTGTCCAAGTCTTTTTTTTTTAATTTTGCGTAGTTACTCCTGTGGTGTGCTCATGCTGTCATGCATCAAACATTGCGCTGTAACATTTGACACTCCTCATGTACTGGTAAGAACCTGAGTTATGTCATGTGACTTAAACTGGATGTATGTTTTCTTATTGTAATCCTTTAAATCTCAATGTCAGGAGAAGTCAGTCAATGTACGGACTAAGATTTTTCTCGAAGATTTGCACAGCAAGTTCAATGCCATGAAGGCGAACCTGGAGGGTCTAATTAGTGAAGATCGAACAGGAGCAGGGAAGAGGAATGGGTCAGTAACAACTCAGTAGTAGACTTAGTTGTGTGTAGTAGACAATGTTTGAAGTTTGAATATCCAAATTAATGATACTTATGTTTAACTAGGACGTGGGCCTTAATGGCTCATTTAGAATTTGGTTCTGGATGCCTAGACGACATGGGCCTTGTTTAAAATGGGTACTGATTATTATGTGGTATTTTCTAAACAATTTTAAAGAATGGTCCACTTTTAATATTGCCAATTTTTAAAAAATGGTCAATGTGGCCCTTCATTGAATATGGATCTGGCTTTTATTTAGTATTTTGGAAACAAAATATAAATTGCACAACACAATAACGTGAAGACCTTAACTCATTCATTTCAATTTACGCGGATTAGATGCTTGGATAATGAACGTGAATTGGTTAAATGTTTAAAATTCCTCTCCATGATACTAAATTAACAACGACACAACAACGAATTTTACACAACAGCTGGACGCACAGACTCAAAGCGTTTTAATCAAACAAAACCACATAGACGTAGAAATAGGAGAAATTGCAAGCTTCATCCACAGCTTTCAAGCTAGCCACTCGGCACTGCTATCGCTACTCCATCCAAAACCAGCAGCACTTGACGAACCTTCCTTGATCTCATACAACTGCTTTGCATGCTCGATACGTTGGACGTAAGCTGGTGGGTAGTCGTCGTACGTGAAAGGCTCAGCAATTACTAGTGGAAGGTTATCCATGTCGTTGTACCCATTTTCAGCCAGCATTTTACTTCTGAATTTCATTCTTTCTTCACCATCATTGTTGATCAGCTCTATTGGGTCCTCAACTGAGAAGTTAAGCCATTCTAGTGTTATCTCCAACTTCACTTTGTCAGGCTGATTTAGGCGTTCGGCAGCAGTGAATCGCCTTCCAAGCAGGGCTAAGCCATATTGCTCTCCATTTTGGCAGTTGTACCTGATTGCATCCTCTACATTGTAGTACCAGTCTTCTATATGGTCATCAAACAACTCCAAAAACCACCTAAAATATTTTGTGTAGTCTGGGTATGCCATACAATCCATGATGGCTTTCAAGAGTCTCCTTAAGTGGAAGTTCACAGCAATTTTAGCAACATCTACCAAATAAAACATGAAACAATACGCTTCTTTGCGGAAATGTCTTGGCATACCAATTTGAAACATTGATAAGAAAGGGTAATCAGGATGAAAGTCAATACCTTTCACTGCATCAACTATACCCCCTCTAGCAATAGTAGCCAATTGATGACTGAACATCATATCCCTGCTCCTCTTAGGCATGTGGAAGTTCCTTATAACAGAATTGACATCATGATTTCCATTGTCTTTGAGTTTCCTCACAACTCTTAACAGCCTTTTCCGCTTCCTTTCTTGCTTTGCTCTCCTTAGTGCTGCAACAACAACAACACAACATTAGAACATAAATTTAAACATGTCTATATTATATTAACATTTTTGATTTTTCTTGTACACCTTACCTTTGTTTCCCATTGATCAATGTGTGTAAGTGAATTTTGTGTTATTTTGGTGGTTTATCAAAATAACAATTTAAATTCTGGAATTTGGGAGGTGGTGGGTTTCAAATCACAATACTACAAAAAAGGACACAAAATGAGGGCAATGGTACAACAAGATAGAGGAAAATCATTTTGCAGAGAGGGGTGTGTTGCCTTGAGCCAAACGCTAGCACATTTTGGGTGTACTATCCTTCCTTCTATCTATTGGGTTTTCCTTTTTTTGGTCACAGCTGAACTCTGACCACACTCAACTGCAGCAGGCTTTTCACAGTAGTAGGTGATGGGTTGCAGGCCTTTTTTGTTCGAATTTTTACCCGGAATTTTCAAAGTTTATAAAATTGAGTTCTGAAAATATAACCCTCTAAACTTCAATATATTACCCCTCTCACTCTATTCAGTCCTATTCAACCTGAAACCCTCTCAATTCCCTGTTTTTGCTTGCATCTGGAATCATGAACAACATTAAGCAAATTTTCAGCATCACTGGTAGGGAAATGCATCTCCATCCTACTGAACCCGTGCTTTATTTCTCTCCCTTCACCCCAACAAAAAACCCAGAGCTTGATTTCAACTCCGTTGAGTACTTTGCTAACCACATGGACTACTATCAAATGGCCCCTCCTTTACCCACCTACGAACTTCGTGAACAGCTTATAAACTCTCTTGACATCAACACAATGACTCTCATCCCTAGAAGTGTCATGGAAGTAGGGGATAATGACTGTCAACCAGCTTATTACCCTCTCCTTTCTGATCTAGATGGCTATCTGCACAAAGGTGTAGCAGTCTTTGCTAAGTGGTTCTGTGAGGACACAATGACAGCTGACTGTCCTTTGGTTCCAGAGGAGCTCATTCCCATCTTCGATATGAAGCCCAAAATCAACCCTGCATCCCTCCCAATCTACACCTTACCTGTTAGAGAAAGGCACATTTTCTTCTAGGAGAATTCTGCTGACATTCATGTCATGGAGGTGAAAGGTACTGTGAAGCTGTTGGAGGTGAATGTGTTTAGCTGCATGACTCCTGTCCACAAGGTGAAGTACCACCGCGTTTCTATTCGTGGTATTCCCCACGACGATGTTCCTGGAGCTGGTAGCTTCCCCATTGGCTCTGCTATTATTGCTTGGAATGCTAGAAACATCAACCGACCCTCCTTCAATGAGACCTTTGAAAAAATCTTTTATGCTTTCTCCCCAGAAGTGGTGATAATTACTGAGGCCAGAGCTGATCAAACAATGCTCCACTACATCACTGAAAAACTTAATGGAGTGTACAGTATAGATCCTTATGGTACTGTGAATGGATTCAGTCGTGTTCTGTTAATTTGGGCTAAGAGAGATGCGTACCCATGGACTTTGAAGCGTGGTAAAAGCTACTTGGGTCACCAGATGGGTGTGTCCATTGAGGTAATCTTCTCAGGTTTTGTGTTTACTCTAATTTTATGAAATAGTTGTTAGTGGTTCACTTTGATACATCAGTGGTTCAATTGTTCAGATGTCTTCACTCAATGGGCTTGGTTTTTTTTTTTTAACGTTGTCAGTGGATCAATTTTGTCTATCAAAGGTTCATTTTATGTTAGTGGATCTAGTTTCTCTGTCAATGGTTCTTTTTTGTGGTAGCAGTGGTACATTTTGATGATTCAGACGTTGTATATGGTTCAGTTAGTGGTTCTATTTACTCCATCGATGGTTCAGCTTTTATAAAAGGGTGGTTGTTATTTTAGTATCTCATATCACGTGTTAGTAATTTGTGGTTATTTTTAAATTGAATACTTCTATCAAGTAATATGTTGAATTGGGTGTGACCACATTACATATGTAAACTAATTTATATTAGAGAAGTAAGTTTTTTCTTGAAAATGGTGGAAAGTGGTCAAAGAACATGTTCTCTAGGAATTACTACTGTAGTCAATGGTATTTTATTATCCTTAAATGATTTTACGTCCTAGCACAGTGGTACATTTACATTAGTGTGTTATCATTCATAGATCTATTTGTAACGTTTCATGTTAGACTATTTATAATTCAATTTTATTGAATTGGTGGTTTTTTCTTACTTTTTCCACAGCCCGGCTTTAGGTTTCGTCAGTGGGAAACCGAGGAGGACTATCCAGAGGAGAATCGAGATGAATAAGGGGTAGTAGTACAGAGTGCGTGTTGTACGTTTTTGGAGGATGGTGCCGCTCCGGGTTGACATGTCAACCTCTTTTGGAAATGTTTATATTTGTTATGTGTTACGGTTAAATGCACCGAACTCTTTTTGTTATGAGACAATTTATGTTGTGGTGGATCACTTATGTAAAAAACTATGTCACAATGTTTCAAGACCAGTTTAGAAGTCTGTTTGCTTATTTGTAGTTTTATTTCAATTACGAAAACTTAATTGAATATTTGCCGCGTATTACAGATGTATGAATTTAACATGATCAACGCAAAGAAATTTCTAAAAATATGTGACGACGAAATTGATAAACACTTGCATACGAAAATAATTGCGACTCAAATAGAATCTTCTAATCGTATCACCTAATCAATAATTTTTGGTTTATATTTGCCATGTAACACTTTTAATTCCAACTTTTAATGAATTGTCTAGGAAATGTAAATTTTGATTTTAATTGTCATTAACTCTATATTAATTAGTTTACCAATGTTGATCAACACAATAAAATAAAAAAGAATTACACATAATAATAAAATATAAAGGAATTACCAAAAGTAACCTACCACCATTAACAACAAAATTAACATTGTTTTTGGAAAAAAAAAAAAATTGGAACAAGTTAACACAATATACACTCAGAGAAAAAAACCTCCTTGATGAAAATTAAAGGATTCTGAAAAGTCATCATTACTAATTGCATTGTTTCGCGCGTAACTTCGTTTATTGAACCAAGACATCTCACTTCAATTACATCACAATTAATACATTAACACAAGTTTTCATCTATAACTTCATAATTCAATCCATTTGAAAGGTTGTGCAGTTCCATTGATCTCCCAATTTCTCCCATCTCCCATTTCCTTCAATTTAATTAGACGTTTTTAATTACTTTCGAAATTACACAGAAAAAATGGCTGGCAACAACAAAAACAAAAACATTTCCCTGCCTTCGGAGGACGAACAGAGTTTCCTACAACGAAGGGTAGAGTATCTGGAAGCAGAACTAAAATGGATGGATAGTCGTCGTGCTGAGAAGGAAAACCAGCTACAGGAAATGCAACAGCGACTCCAAGAGTGCGTGGAAAGAAAGAGGAAGTTGGAAATGCAGAATGGGGATGAGGAATCAAAAAGGCGAAAAACAGAACAACCCGAGGAAGATGATGGTGAGCATGCTGATGATGAAGGAGGGATCATGGAGGACGAGGAGGAGCCTCTGTCTGATGATGATGAGGACGAAGACGAGGATGACGAAGGTGTTGCTGGTAATGCAGCCCTTTAGGATCCTTTCTATGGCATGGCTCCAAATTTCGACGAGCCATCTGGTCCTTCTTCGTCTGATGTCCCGCCCTATCACTCTGGGTCTGGAATAGAGGCTTCGTCTTCCTCCTCTTCATCAAGCAACTCTGGTCAGGAACGCTCTCCCCGCAACTACTACAACATGGTTTAGGATTCTGCTTTCAATTGGTATTTTGATGTTTTATTAATATTATTTTGTTTCTGATGTTAATGAACAATTTCGTCTGTAAATATTTTAATTAGCTTTTTCTGTTTCTGTGGATAATCTGAATTTAATATGTGACTAATGTCTAAAGTTAACTATGTTTAAAATTATATGATGATTTTAGGTATTTTAAGTGTTAAGATTATTTATGTGTTAAGATTATTTATGTTTGTGTTCAATTGCTGATTTGATTCTGGAATAGTTGATAATGAGTCAGTGTTTGTTCTGTTGCTTTGGGTCGGGTAGATTGTTTTGCAGCATAAGTATGATTTTTAGAGTAATTTTGGTACTCTGTACTGGAGTACACCATGTTAGTGGTTAGTTTTTTGTAGCACTCTGTTTTAAGGGGGATGATGCCATTTAGGGATTAAACCACCACCCACAATTCCATGTATTACTCTGTTTTAAGGTACACCATGTAAGTGGTTCTCCGTGTTTAGTTTTTAGGTATATTCTGCTTTAAGGTGGATAATACCATTGAAACCTTTACTGGAACCTTTTTTAAACAAAAGGGTACCACCTATACAATGTAGAAAATATGTCTAAGATTAGCATAAAATATGTCTTGGTACTACAAAATCAGATTTAATTGTAGGGTACCATTTTATCAAACACAGGGTACCACCTATAAATTGTAGGGTACCACCTTTGTAATGTAGGGTACCACTAATTCAATTACCATGATTATAATTAAGTATGTTTAATTCGGGTTAGTAATAGTTCGAGTTTAAATTCGGATTAGGAAGTTGGTGGGATGAATTTGGGTAGGTTAAATAACTAGTCGGGTTTATTTTAGTTCGGGTTTAAAATCGGTTCGGGTTGAACTCGAGTCGGGTGGTTAACAGGCCGGGTTGAATTCGGGTTTTGACGGGTTGAATCTGGTTTGGCTCATTCTCGGTTTTGAGTCGGGTTTGGTACAGGTCAATCATACACGGGTCACATTCGGGTCGGGTCTTCTGTGGGCTGGATCATGGTCGGGTTTGGGTCTCAAATTCCCGGTTCTGAAGGTTGGTTTCAGGGCGGGTTAGGTCGGATTCGGGTGGCAATTTTTTACGGCTTCAGACGGAGAAGGGTCATGGACGGGTTAGGGTCCTTATTTAGGGTTGGGTCAGCTTTTGACAGCTCTACCTCTATTTTTAGTCTCTTTTCCTTGTGTTAGTTAATAGGTCACAATAAAGGTCTTTTCAAAGACCCAATCTGTGTAAACAAATAAGGCACAGTTACTATTCCCTAACCACACGAATAAGTGATCCAACTTTGGTTGACCAAGGTTATTCCTTTTAGCCTTTTGGTTGAACGACGATGGAGCTAAACGACCGTAAGATTTTTATTTAAATTAAATTTCCCAAAACCAAAAGATAATGTGTTGCATCACGTTTTCGCTTTATGGTGTGGGCAAATTAAATGAGCCTTTGGTGCGTAGTGTGGAGATTTGTATTCGTAGTTAAATAGCCCTTTTTACTTGGGACTCCAAACATTGATAACCACTACAATTGTAAAGGTTCTGCTAAGTAGAGATATTATACTACTGTGCAAACAACTGGATTCCTGAAATCAGTTAAGGGTACCAGTAAGGTCCAATTATAACAGCATAGGGTATCATTTACCTTACGTAGTGTTCCACATGTTTTTATGGGTATATAGGTGAGGTTTGAAACAAATGGCACAAGGGGGTGACCCCATTAATTTTTTGTCAAACCTTAATTGTAATGAGTTTTGTAGTGATATATGTTGTTGTATCATTCTTGGGGACGAGATCACAAAACAAATAATATGAATTGGGATCGTGCGAAATCAAATTAAAAATCCGCTAATTAGGCGAAATGTTGGATATCCGATTCAATTTATGAATGAGGATCCCATGACTGATCCAAATAATATGAATTGTTAGGTTTAGAAGGAAAAACCTTACATTAGACTTAAGTTTAGAAGGAAAAACCTTACACTAGACTTAAGCAACCTAGTTGATAGGAAAGTTGCAGACATAAGAGGAAGGATTGTACCTTTGATTCATTCACAGATATAAGTACCATTGGTAAGCGTTAGGCTACCATTAAAACATAAGAGGAAGGATTGTATGTTCATAATGGAACCTTAACCTAATTTGAGTACACCACACAGATTAAATGTTTGTAATTATTATTCCACTAAACGTAATTATTATTCGAAAACATTAATAGATGAATCATCGTTGCTTCTAAGGGAACCATAATACAACACATGTCAAGTGAACATAAAATACATGTCATGTAATAACTTTGACTAAATTGAAACTAGTTAATTAATATTCATAATTTTGGAACATTGAACACATAAAGGGTTACAAGTCTCAGTTTGTGCACCCATAATTCTTTGGAAGAGTTAAAATTGTTGTAATTGCAAGTAATACAAAGTAATACAATTCTGTCAACCCTTAAAGTACATGACAAGGCCAACCAACAGAATAGTGATACATAGCTTTACAATTTTGACCAACAACCGCTCCAATGCATCAACCCTGTGACATAAATTGTCAAAGCCACTGTTGTTGACACTCCGAATGAGATCTTCATCCCGTGCCCATTGCCAGAAATTGCATGATCTGCATTTGTAGTACGGCCTCCTGGGGTTAGCTTCGGAAAGGGAAATTCGGAATTCAGCTAAAACATCCCCTCCGCAGTTGCATCTCTTCCCAGCAACCCAAATTATGTCAGTGCTAGAGTTGTGGAACCTGCTGCCCCTACAAACAAATGCAGAACTAGAACTCATAGCTAGATTTCGTGAAGTGTATATTATTATACCCTCTTGGCGTACAATCGAAGATATTCGTGTGGTTTGGTTATTAGTTCACTTTTCTCAGACAGGGGTGGCTGAATTGGGTTTACTTGCGCTATTTATAGGCCTTTGGATGTAATTGATTTTGGCGGAAAGACCATAAATAAATCCCGCCCTTAGGAAAGTTTAAAATTTGAATACAAAAAGTGAATCAAACCCTTTGCTATGTCCCTCCGAATAGTTAGTGGAACAAATACATTTTCAGATGGAATTAAAGAAGTTTCATTTAAAATATGTAACTGCAGGGAATATTTCAAGCATTATGATAACCCCAAACTTGAACCCCACTGTGATCATACACTAAAGTACGGTGGCGTTCCAAAGGGAAAGATAAATAGCAAAAAGAGTCGCCAACAAGTTTTAAGGAACTTGTACCCAAAAGACAATCCAAAAGGACCATCAACTACTCCAAAGGTCTTGAACCAAACAGGGTCCGGGGATGAGGGTACGAATCCAATCTACAAAAGAAAGGACCCGCCCTATAAAATAGGCCTCTACTTTGTTCTGCTCGTATTCATGCGCGCTTTTCGAATAACATACAAACATCATATTAAACCTACCCTGTTTATCTATGTTGGTTGAAATTTAATGCACAAATAATACTATTATTGGCGATCACTTGAATTAAAATCACATTAGCCTAAACCAAATTATTAATTATCTTATTAGAGTGATTTCAAGTACAAATTCCCTTTAAACCTGCATAAAAGGCGTGATCAAGCAATAACAATACAATATAAGTCAAGCAACATAATAATAAACAATAATGATAACGATGATAGCATGATAAGGCATAATAAAGCATAAATGTGATAGCAAGATCCTAGGCAAGATACTAACAAGATTAATAACAAATCCTAGCATGTCACTAAGCAATAAAGATCAAAGCTTTAAACCTAACATGGTACTAACATGATATTAGAAAGAATAAGAGGCACCCTAAACATGATACTAGAAAGCATTAAAAACATCCTAACATGATACTAGGAATATTAAACAATAATAAGCATGCAATCTACATTGTGAAAGAAATAGGGAGTAAGCTAATTTACTTACTTTGAAGCCTCGTACCTCTTTCTAATAACAAAATACACAAGTTAGTAAACTTCAATGAAAATAAATAAAGAATAATTAAATAATTAAATTGAAATCAAATTAAATAAAGTTTAGACTAGTTTTGGACCAAACCCTCAGAAAATATCAACCTTGCACGTCTAGGGCGAAGGCAACTTCGAACTTGGTTAAGAGATTCTAAGTCTAATGAATGCGGAATATTGTATTTGAAAAAAGGTAGTTTAGAAAGAGAGGGAGAAAGAATAAGAATAAAGAAAGAGTGAATGAGAATTGATGATGAAAGTTCATGAGTGAAAACAGAGGTTCGGACCCTATTTATAAGAAAACAGTCCGGAAAATCATAGAATTTGATAAGGAATAAAACTCCACTCTGTCGCTAATCAAACCGACCTTGTCGCCACAAATTTATCTTGTCGCCAGGCGACAAGCCTGTCGTTTGGCGACAGAAACAGTTTTTGCGGATTTTGTTTTTATCATATCTTTTGATCTAGAAGTCCAAATAAGTCATATAATATGTCGTTGGAAAGCTCTTGAAGTCTACTTTCTAATGCAATTAGAATCATATTAAAATCTTTTGTAGATAAAAAGATATGGACGAAATAGTGAAAGGGTGTCAGTTTTGGATAAAGTTTCGTATATCTTTAATATCTTTTTCGTTATAGCTCGGATTTATTATTATAATATATCATTGGAAAGATAATTTCAAGATCTATCCAACCATATAAAATTTGGATAAAAAATATGAGGCACGAAAATAATATCTGACTATCTTTGAACAAGTTTAAATCCGAATAGAATTAGGAAAGTTTTAAAATAGGAAAGTTTATATTCAAATCAAATTCTATGATCTTATCTTTTCAAAAAAGGATAATTAAGATATTTTAGAAACTTATAGAAGATTCCAATCAATCCTAATTAGTTTAGGAATAGGATTAAACCTTTGGACCCTCCACATGATCATTGGGTCGTAGGTAAAATCCGGTTTGGGCCTAGTTTAGTATTTTGGCCATAACTTCCTCATTATTCATCGGAATTGGGCTTATAATATATCGTTGGAAAGGTGTTTTAAAGCCCCATCCAACTACACCATTATTGGACCCTTATCATGGACCAAATTAAACTGAAATGGACGTTTTTATAAAATAGAGTGGTTTTTGAAAACAGAAAGAAGGATTTTAATAAAAACTAACCGCAACACTTGACTTTTCACACTTTTACCTCATTCGATTATGTTTTGACGTGAAAGGTATTCATCACTGGGTTTGGTTTTGGGGAGACACAAATGGGTGTCTACAGAAGCCCCCACTTTGACTGAGTTTGAAGAAACTTATGTTTCGAAAAACGAGAGTCAAAGCATCGATAGGGACGGAGAATGATTCAAAATGTTCTGCAATTCCAAATCATTCTTATAACGCCGATACCTGCAAAACTAATCATTAGCTAAAACAGATAAAAGAGTTAAGAAACGCGTATCTTGCACCATCGAGCACACGTCTCTGAAAGTAACCGTTTTGTTGTTGTATCATATGTTGTTTGTGACAACCTCCACTGTGCCTCGTGAACGCCATCGTTGAAGATAACCATATGTCGTCGCCTTCAATACTCTTGGTCCTCCACAGTATTTCGGGAACATCATCGAAAATAACTGTATGTCGTCATCTCCTGGGTGTGGCCATACGTCGCCACAGCAGTATGTCGCCGCTATAGACAATCTCTTCTTTACCTTGAGGGATCGCCGAAGGTGGCCTTACTTCGCCATCTCCAAGATTTTTGACAACTCTCCACATCCTAGGGAACGCTGTCTATCATTGCTGCTACATCTCGAGCTTTTCCTTGAATCATGGTGACAACTTTCACAATCTTAGCGAATGTCGTCAAAGACCGCCTCATCACGAACCGCTCTTTTCAAATCTAGGTGACAACTTCCACAATCTTAGTGAATGTCGTCGAAGATCGCCCATTACGAACCGCTCTTCTTAAATCTAGGTGACAACCTCCACAATCTTAGCGAATGTTGTCGAAGACCGCCTCATCACGAACCGCTCTTCTCAAATATAGGTGACAACTTCCACAATCTTAGTGAATGTCGTCAAAGATCGCCCATCTCGTGCTATCTTCTCAAATCTTGATGACAACTTCCACAATCTTAGCGAGCGTTGTCGAAGATTGCTCATCTCGTGCTATCTTCTCAAATCTTGGTGACAACTTCCACAATCTTAGCGAAGGTCGTCGAAGATCGCCCATCTCGTGCTATCTTCTCAAATCTTGGGATAACCTTCACAATCTTAGCGAAAGCTATCAAAGACCGCTTCATCTTGAATCGTTTTTCTCAAATCTAATAATAACCTCCCCAATCATAGTGAAAGCTATTGAAGGTCGCTTCATCTTTAACCGCCCTTCTCAAATCCAAGTAATAGACTCTTTTTAATCTTAAAGCCCCCTGTTGAAGGCTTCGTCATCTCGAATCTTCAAATCTTCTTTCATTCTAAGAAATCGTTGTGAACCGTTACTTTGGTGCTTGCAATGAGCCAATACTTAGGCGCTTTAAGTTAAGTGAGACGATCTTTTGTCAGGTCGATCACTCAGTGCATTTGATCAAGCTGACTAAATCATGTCAATTTTGCTTAAAGGGGCTAACTGGCGTACCAAGGAACCCAAACTTCTGCACCAGGTCTATATGTCCACATCATGAAGCCACGTGACCTGTCGCCGCACCAGCGCAAGGAAAAAGTGCCTGTCGCCGCGATATCGCTCCGAACTTTCAATTTGGTCGTTTCCTTACAACCAAATCTGCTCAAATCTTTTGCAAATTAAGGCTTTTCACCTATGATTTACTGATCCATGCTCATCTTGGAAGAATCTCATATATTTATATTCGCGGTTTTTCGAAAAAATCCGGGAATATTCTTGCTCGCTGAAATGTACCTGCATCTATATTTCAGACTATAGGACTTTGCTCATCTTTTATCATCTTAGGGTTGACCTAAGGCTTAGTGTTGCTTGACTCATTGATTCGACATGACTTAACTCAAATCGTTTGACACATGTGTTAGACTCCACTCGATGTGATATGACACAATATGACTCAATGTACATGACTCGTGTGTGATGTGCGACTCAAAAATGCAAAAAAGCAAAAATTTCCCGTCATTTTTGTGGAGGGTACCGACTTTCTCCCGAAAAAGAAAGACGCGAAAAAGAATCGAAGTGTTTGATGGTGCATGTTGAATGAGCTTAGTCAAGTATATGCATTTGATACTATCCCTCAAGATATAAGGATTAATTCATCCTAAACTATCTTAGTTGACTCAATTATGAAAGCATTTAGGTAACTTAGGCACAGAGGCTAAGTACTTCATACTTTGATACAATGATGATTATAAGTGATGAGTGATATGTGATTTTAATAAGGTATGCTTCAACGTTATGTTAAGATTTCATGACAAAAGGTTCCTAATAGAAAGTCTATTTGGTCATGTATCTGTGATGTGTGTGAAAGTGACACTAAAGTTAAGCTGCAAAGGCTAAGTGTGGAAAAGTATTATTTGATAAGAGTCAAATAATGATGACTCTTAGGCTAGGTAGGCTAATGATGTAAGGATCAAGCCCCCAAGTCTAGTTCTAAGTAAATAGGGATGACCATGGGAGTCCCTTTATATGATCATGGTGTAAGTGTGTGAATGTGAAAATGAATGCATTTTTATTATGGCCGCACCTCAATATGAGGTTGCCTACGTATCCGTTAGGAATCAGGCCAAACGTAGCTCTAGCCGAACCTCGCACAAGTGTGTGTATACCTCAAAAAGGTCTTTTTAAGGGTTGTAACGTGGTTAGGCTAAAGGTTAGAGAAGAAGGGGATAAAGGCTCAAGACCCTCAATAAGCCCCCCAAGGTGTGCAACCTTGCTTTTGAATCTTTATATTTTTTTATGCTTGAGTTTTCTCATTTTTGAGCTCTTTTTCTTTTTATTATATTTTTTTATTTGCTCTTCCTTTTTGCTTTTGCATTTTTTTATTTTTATAAGTGTAGGCAATCCCGATCATGCGGTCTATCACTCACTTGGCATTCATGTTTCTCAGGCACGGTACCGAGCACTCGATAAGAGACGCAATCTGAGACATGTTCTTATCAAAGATATTTTTATATCCAAGACATTGGAACACTTGCCCTTTTGTACACTTTTATTATTTTTGTATTATTTTTATTCCTTTGAGATCACTCAAGCTTTTGTTCTTTGAACTTGCATAAGTTACACACCATCCGTCCCATCCCAAGGTTAAGTAGATGTAGGTTGAAAAAAAGAAAGGTCTATCGTTAGACGAGGCTCAGAGTGGTTTATCAAGAAAAGGATTATATATTTGAAGGGTAAGAGATATGATATGGCTACAAAGGGTGCCTCAAATCATTGGTATACCTTGTGCTTAATTCGACCTTGATTTTTTTTTTTTTTTTATTTCTTTTTATATATATATATATATATATATATATATATATATATTTTATTTTTTTATTTTTTTTTTTTTTGACAATGCAATGCCATGATCATATGCAAGAAATTAAATGCTCATTTTATTAAAGGAAAAAAGTACATGAAAGTCCTACAGAGGAAAAACTAGGGGAAAATGAAAGGTGCCTACGCTAGACTTTATTGGGGAAAGGAATAAAAAAGAGATAGAAAAAAAAAAAAAAAAAAGAGGTCACGAAATCTTGTCGTTGAAGCTCGCCTCTCGTCTTGTGCTTTATCATCACCTGGTCTTCTTGCTGACTGGAGGTATAGGAAGCTTGTTATTGTCGATCAAATATTGGATGGCCTCCTTTAGCTTCCAACAGCTCTCAGTAGTATGACCCCTACCTTGATGGTACTTACAATGTGCATCTGGATTCCAACTAGGCAATCTCTTTTCAGGTGCGGGATCTTGAATAGGTCCAATGGGAGTAATAAGCCCCTTAGTATGGAGTCGATCGAAGGCAACATCATAGCTCATCCCAATAGGAGTGAATTCTTTTCTTAATTCTTTCTTAGATTCTTGGTTATTCATGGCTAAGACTTCATTGAGGTCAAAGGTACTAACATATTACTAGAGTGGGTGTTTTCAGAAGAAGAAGGATTGTCGTTCTTCTTTCCTTTCCAGCCACTTTGGTTACTATTGTTAGTAGCTTTTTGTTTTGCGAGGTCATCTTCAATCTCAATGCCTATGTCGTAGACTGCCTTGAAAGTGTTCAAGTTGTGTTGGTATCTCAAATGTTTCGAATACTTCTCTTGTAGATTCTTGATAAACAACCTCAAAGCCTCCTTCTTAGTAGGGACTTCAATCATATTAGCAGAAGTTTCCCTCCACTTGTTGAAAAAGGAAGTGAAACTTTCATTTTCTTTTTGTCTTAGCATCTCCAGCTGTCTATGGTCGGTTTCAATTTGTATATTGCATTTATATCTTTCAATGAAAGCGGTCACAACAGACTCCCAACTAGAGGTCTTTTCTTTATCAAGTGAAAAGTACCACTGTTGGCATACAGCTTCTAAGGATAACGAGAATACTGAATGGAAAGCTTTCCTATCTATTCCCTTAATACCCATTACAGTTTCAAAAGCCCTTAAATGAAAGTAAGGATTGTCCATAGCCTTAAACTTAGGGATGTCGTTAGGATTGAACTTTTGTGGAAGGAGATCCTTATCCACCGAGACCCCTTGAGAGCTAATCTCTTGAAATCTGAAATCATTGGATAGCTTGCCCAAACTTTCCTGGATTAGGTTCATTTGTTTCTATTTCTCAGGGTTGTTGATTTGCAGTGATAGGTTTTGCAGCATCTCAGCCAAGTTGGCTACCTGTCCCTTGACTTCATTAAGTTCTTCTTGACTAGCCATTGCCTTCTTAGCTTTCCTTTTCCTACCGATTGGTTTGTCAAAAAGTAAAACTTGAACAAAAGTGTTGTCCTTGATTAAACGCCCTTCTCTCCTTGACCAAGTACTGTAGAAAGGGAATTTAGGGATAAGTTTCATACGAATTATTTTAACTCAAGCTTTATTCAACATGCAATATGTGGGAAAAGATTATGGAAGAATGAAGGAAATAATATGTGTGAAGAAAGAATGTAGTGAGTGGGAAGATGATGTAGATGAAGAAATATGGAAGAAAGTATGTGGAGAATAGGAAGAAGATGTAGATGAAGAAATATGGAAGAATTAGGAAAAGAATGGACCCCCAACTCAAATGACGGAAAAACGACTCATGCATGAACCTAAGACATGGTCATGGTGACATGTACAAAGTGTGTGCTAAGACTAGTGAGTGTATGTGACATGTTAAGACTTGTGTCATGACCATGTGGCTAGACAATGTGACTAGACTCGAGTAAAGACTAAGTTAAGACTTCACGTATGTGCATTAAACTAGACAGGCTGTAGTATTTTAGTCATAACTCTTAATCTGTGACTCTGATTGGGACGAAACCAACGCCAAATTAAATATAAAACTCGGGGCTACAGATCCATAGGTTGTAAGACTCGTGGTTCTTCCTAGAACTCCGGCTATGACCAAAACAAGTTGACGCATATGCAGTATACGGAAATAAAAATCCGGGTTGACTTAATGGAACTATGGCTCGACTTTAGGGAATTTTATTAGTTCAAATTAATTAATTAATTAATTAAACAAAGTCCTTTAGTCATTGGTCAATTTATTAGTCTTGAACACAAGTCAAACAAACGGTTAACGCACATATAATATATACAAGCAAAGAGTACACGTAGTTCACATAGTCACAAGATGAGTTTGCAACCTAACCATGGCTCTAGTTCTCTAAAGTTCGAGGATATGGGTTAAGTCAAAAGAAGGTCCATGGTTAAGAATCCACATGCATTGCACACAAGCCTGCCAAGAGGGTTGGAGCGAATGGACAAGATTCCGCGAGTGCGGTAGGAGACCGGACTCGACGCCATGGTTGAATAGGTTCCAAGACATACACGTCCCCAAATCTGAGCTTTGCACAAAATAGTGGGATACTCCATTGGGCAGGCGAAGCAAGGAACCCCCAGAGGGTTATATCCATATGTAGAACACATATGGGTTTCAGAAAAGTGAGAAAACGATTCAATCAATAAGCAAAATCGAGCCAATAACACTAGGAAAGGTCAAAGCAAGAAGACAGAACCCTGGCTCTGTATTGGAAGAACTTGGCGCCAGACAACAGGGACTGTCGCCGCAAAAAAGTCCCTGTCGCTAGGCGACAGAACTGTCGCCAGGCGACAGAAACTTTTTACGGGCGACAAGCCCTGCTTTCTAGACGCTAGTTCCTACATGCCTCGGCAAGTTCCTATGTTCTTCGAATTTTCCAGTTTTCGTATTACCTTTTCGATTCTAGTCATGAAAGATATCTCCCAAATTTCCTACGTGTAAAATTCCTATGGATTGACTCATGGGGTGCTCCCATGAGGACCTTTTAATGCATATGACAATAATGTTAATCAAATCACGCACATGAAATACTTAGAATTTTTCGAGTCTCATCCGCTCATTCTAAATAATTGCCAAAATTTAATAAATTTCAGGAATATAAATAGAAATCCTCCCCAGTGGAGTCGCCAAAAACTGTAGGGAATATTTCAAGCATTATGATAACCCCAAACTTGAACCCCACTGTGATCATACACTAAAGTACGGTGGCGTTCCAAAGGGAAAGACAAAGAGCAAAAAGAGTCGCCAACAAGTTTTAAGGAACTTGTACCCAAAAGACAATCCAAAAGGACCATCAACTACTCCATAAGGTCTTGAACCAAACAGGGTCCGGGGATGAGGGTACGAATCCAATCTACAAAAGAAAGGACCCGCCCTATAAAATAGGCCTCTACTTTGTTCTGCTCGTATTCATGCGCGCTTTTCGAATAACATACAAACATCATATTAAACCTACCCTGTTTATCTATGTTGGTTGAAATTTAATGCACAAATAATACTATTATTGGCGATCACTTGAATTAAAATCACATTAGCCTAAACCAAATTATTAATTATCTTATTAGAGTGATTTCAAGTACAAATTCCCTTTAAACCTGCATAAAAGGCGTGATCAAGCAATAACAATACAATATAAGTCAAGCAACATAATAATAAACAATAATGATAATGATGATAGCATGATAAGGCATAATAAAGCATAAATGTGATAGCAAGATCCTAGGCAAGATACTAACAAGATTAATAACAAATCCTAGCATGTCACTAAGCAATAAAGATCAAAGCTTTAAACCTAACATGGTACTAACATGATATTAGAAAGAATAAGAGGCACCCTAAACATGATACTAGAAAGCATTAAAAACATCCTAACATGATACTAGGAATATTAAACAATAATAAGCATGCAATCTACATTGTGAAAGAAATAGGGAGTAAGCTAATTTACTTACTTTGAAGCCTCGTACCTCTTTCTAATAACAAAATACACAAGTTAGTAAACTTCAATGAAAATAAATAAAGAATAATTAAATAATTAAATTGAAACCAAATTAAATAAAGTTTAGACTAGTTTTGGACCAAACCCTCAGAAAATATCAACCTTGCACGTCTAGGGCGAAGGCAACTTCGAACTTGGTTAAGAGATTCTAAGTCTAATGAATGCGGAATATTGTATTTGAAAAAAGGTAGTTTAGAAAGAGAGGGAGAAAGAATAAGAATAAAGAAAGAGTGAATGAGAATTGATGATGAAAGTTCATGAGTGAAAACAGAGGTTCGGACCCTATTTATAAGAAAACAGTCCGGAAAATCATAGAATTTGATAAGGAATAAAACTCCACTCTGTCGCTAATCAAACCGACCTTGTCGCCACAAATTTATCTTGTCGCCAGGCGACAAGCCTGTCGTTTGGCGACAGAAACAGTTTTTGCGGATTTTGTTTTTATCATATCTTTTGATCTAGAAGTCCAAATAAGTCGTATAATATGTCGTTGGAAAGCTCTTGAAGTCTACTTTCTAATGCAATTAGAATCATATTAAAATCTTTTGTAGATAAAAAGATATGGACGAAATAGTGAAAGGGTGTCAGTTTTGGATAAAGTTTCGTATATCTTTAATATCTTTTTCGTTATAGCTCGGATTTATTATTATAATATATCATTGGAAAGATAATTTCAAGATCTATCCAACCATATAAAATTTGGATAAAAAATATGAGGCACGAAAATAATATCTGACTATCTTTGAACAAGTTTAAATCCGAATAGAATTAGGAAAGTTTTAAAATAGGAAAGTTTATATTCAAATCAAATTCTATGATCTTATCTTTTCAAAAAAGGATAATTAAGATATTTTAGAAACTTATAGAAGATTCCAATCAATCCTAATTAGTTTAGGAATAGGATTAAACCTTTGGACCCTCCACATGATCATTGGGTCGTAGGTAAAATCCGGTTTGGGCCCAGTTTAGTATTTTGGCCATAACTTCCTCATTATTCATCGGAATTGGGCTTATAATATATCGTTGGAAAGGTGTTTTAAAGCCCCATCCAACTACACCATTATTGGACCCTTATCATGGACCAAATTAAACTGAAATGGACGTTTTTATAAAATAGAGTGGTTTTTGAAAACAGAAAGAAGGATTTTAATAAAAACTAACCGCAACACTTGACTTTTCACACTTTTACCTCATTCGATTATGTTTCGACGTGAAAGGTATTCATCACTGGGTTTGGTTTTGGGGAGACACAAATGGGTGTCTACAGTAACGTACCTATTATACTGGAATGATGTGCAATTATACCCTTCCTTGGTACAGTAGTCGTATTATAAAAGTGAGTGGGACATATAATTAAAAAGGTTGAACTAAGTGATTTTGCATGAGTATTGATTGCTGAATTAGTATGATTTGAATGTCACTAATAAATTAATGACCAAACAACCAAAAGGATTTGACACTAAGTAATTGCAACTACTTAGTACATAATTCACCGATTTCGCATCGTCACTTGTACGTTAATAAATAGAGACAATTGAATTGGTCAATGTAGCACGATATGTAACATTTAATATCCCACAACACAGCTACAATAAGGTTTTCAATGTAATACGCACAAATGACCCTGGTTTGTGAAGTATTTTTCCTTTAGAAACACATACCGATACTATTGATAGTAAACCTCTTAGAGCATTTCCAACAATAAGCCAAAAAATGCTCATGAGCAAAACTTTGGGTGTAATTAAGACAAAATGACTTACATCAATCACCAAAAGCAAAAATGCTCATGAGCATTTCTTAAGATGATTAGTAATCATGTGAGGTCCACAAGGCAAGTAAAAAAACGAATTAACAATCCCATAGTAGACAGAATTATAAGATGGTATTAGTAAAAGTAAGAGAGAAGATGTCGTAGAAAGAGAATAATGGGATAAAAATAGAATCACAAAAAACCTCATGAGTTAGAAGAGCGCTCTTAATGTGCGATATTCAATGAAGGGTTCCTTAAGCTAAATCAAACACAATGGAGGTATATTTGTATTTTGAGTGATTGATAACTTGATTAGTAAAATTTGGTTCGGTTTAATTAAGTCCCCAAAGTAGATAGTGTAGTACCTTAATGGTACCCTAAGGTACGAAAATGGTACCCTAAGGTACAAAAATGGTACACTAAAAGAAGTTATGTCAGTGTTGCCTTTGGTATAGATACCAGGTGTTTAAAAATATAAGATGGTACCCTTTACCCGTATTGTGGTACCCTAGTATCGTAATTGGGCATTTTTGTCAAATATACAATTGCAATACAATAGTTATTCCATTTTGGTCTGTGTACATAAAATAGAAAAACAGCGCATTCATAATTATGCTACGAAACACATTAGGAATCGGCGACAAAAAGATGTTTAACAATAGCCTTCTGCTTATTCCCTCCCTTTCTACTTATCCTTAGATGTCTACTATTTCTCATCCCCTTTTAATTCAAATCAAATAGTGCATGCTCTTTAAGTGGTATCACGTAACTATTTCAGTGGTACCCTTTTACACCCAATGGAATCCAATTTTATTTGATCTGGGCCATGCATTGATGTAAATGACGAGCAAATGTTCATTTAAAAAAGGAAGGCATCACGTAACTCTTTCAGTGGTACCCTTTTATACCCAATGGATCCCAATTTTATGTGATCTGCCATGCATTGATGTAAATGACGAGCATGACATTATTTAAGAAACCAAAACGAAGGCCCAATTTTGATTAAGTTTGTTAAGCGATTTGAATTACAACTAAGTAGTAAAACGAAGGCCCAAATTTGGTTACAATTGTTTGTATGTCAAAGTACATTTAAACTAGAAGGCCCAAATTCAATTAACACTAACTACATCAAATTCATTACTAAACCAAAACGGAAGCCACAAATTAAGTTAAATTTGTCAGTGTCAAAAAGAAGTAGGCCCAAATTTGATTCTAACATTTTACAAGGAGTTCAATAACAAAAATATAGGCCCAAATATGATTCTAACATTTTACAAGGAGTTCAATAACAAAAATATAGGCCCAAATTTGGTCAGATTAAGTATGCCATTTTAATGCATACAGACAACTGAATCTAACTCCTAACTGATGCACCAGGAGTTGGTGGTGGAGTAGCGGGGGGCCTAGGACGTGGCAGTATTGGAACGAAGCCTCCTTGCCTGGAGGCAGCTGATGCCGGGGACATGGGGCTTCTCCACCCACAGAAGGGGATCGGATAAGGAGCATTGGCAACCGGAACATTAGCAAAAGGAAAGTAGGCACCCTGGGGAGAAATCTGGGAACCATGAAATTGCTGAACACCGCCACCAACAGAGGTAAAGTACCCAATTGAACCATCCATATCCACCATTTGAATACCTCCAGCAGAATGGGGGCTGTATTGATAATTAGGGTGGTACGGGAACATATTCGACTGAGTGGGTTGCGTACAAAAAATGGCATAATTAAAGGAGAAGTTGACATTCCACAGCCATGGGAAAATAATAACAACAAAGTCATAACAATTTACCTGAACCGTGGTTGCTGAACTGGGAGTAAAGGGTACCGGTGCATCTGCTTTCTTTTTTGCATCCGTGGTCTTACACTTTTTGGCTTTCGTTCTTGGCTTCTCAAGGCACGACTTGTACCTTGAATCAGTTGTGCGATGAGCAGGCCTCTTAGGTAGTGGAGGATCTTTAGGTATTACCAGAGGATCTTCCTCATGTTGGGGATCACAACTACCTTGTCTTTGCGTCGAAAGTGTATCATTTCCTTTATCCTTGCAAACAGACGAGGGTGTACCAACTAACCCCTTCTTACTTGCCACTGCAATCTTCTCATCGACTTGCAGTTCCAGAAGCTGCAATGCTTGCATGACCAGTGTAGTAGATTCAACAAATGCCGAGGCCTTGGAACACAAGGAACCAAACCTGACCATCATTTTATCAAACCTGCATACCTCTGCTGTTTTGTTAGGGTCATGGTAACAAACCTTGACCCGTGTGTGCTTTCTTATGACGTCTTTCCTCCACCTCCTTAAGATGTATTTATCAGGGATTTTATAGCAATTGCTCATCTCGTACACCTTTATCATGTGGCGACAGATGATGCCGGCACAATCAAACAGCCTACAGCCACACGAAACTTCTTTAGTTGAACTGTCATACAGCAGCTTATACTCCCTCTTCCTCTTCGACGGTTTCTCCTTCCTAGAGTTTTTGGGTTTATACCAAACTCGATCTTTAACCACGTGTTCAGTCAACTTATCAGAAAGTTTATTTCTACGAATCTCACTCACATACATTACGCGACTACACTCTCTTTGCACCTCCTTGAATTTGGCATCCGTGTACACTTTCTGGAATACCAACTCTGCTGGAAAGTCACTATATGCTTGTCGAACATACCTCTCATTATTGTCATCAGCCCTTTTCTCACTAGTACATCTAACCTCCAACGCATCGACATAACGCTCAACAAACTCAGACAGCAATGTGTGCCTGCTCAAGTATCCATCAAAAAACCTATGAATACTCTCAACACGCTGCGTTGTTTTCATGCCAGCCCAAAACAAGTGCTTCAGATATACAGGAACCCACATCCGACGCTCCTCATACAACCCTGTCCATTACATTTTACTATAATAATTAAGCACACACAATGTATGTATGGCCTTGTTCAAAACCACAAAGTCCTCCAAATCAAACACAACAAACACAACAGAACAGAACATATCACAGACACAGCAAACCACAAGCCAAAAAAGATACAGCCGTACCACAAAACATATACAATAACACAGCTCAAAACAACACACAAAGGCCAGATAAGGGACTACATAAAAAACACTTTACAATAAACTTCCTACACCAACAAATCAAGGCATCATCTAATAATAGCAAAAACAATAGACAGGACATAGATTACATAGCAATACATATCCAGTTAAATATTCAATGACTTCAATACAAAAACAGGATCAAACCTGTTAGCCATTCATCAGATTCTAATTCATGTTTCTTGATCACTGCTAGCCAATTAATCTCAAACTCTTCAGAATCCAGACTGTCATAAATTGCATTCTCCAGGTCCTCATGCAGAGCTGGATAATTAGGGAGCTTGCCCAATTTCTTGCCAAATTTCTGAGTAATGTGCCAGATGCACCATCGGTGAGTGCTTTCCTTCATGGTGACCTTCAACGCTTTCCTCATTGCCGGGTCTTGATCAGTGAGAATACCAATGGGCTTTTTCTCCCCCATACACCGCAGCCAGTTTGAGAAAACCCACTCAAAAGTTTCTGATGTCTCACGGGATACCAGTGCACATCCAAATAAAATTGTTTGCCCATGGTGATTGACCCCAACAAAGTTACAGAATGGTAACTTGTATTCGTTCGTAAGGTATGTGGAATCAAACACCACTACGTCGCCAAATTCCTCGTAGGCAACCCGACTCCTTGCATCTACCCAAAGTACATCTTGTAGACGCCCAAAATCATCAACACGATACGTGTGGAAAAAATTAGAATTATCATCTAACATTCGCTTAAAGTAGGGAAACATGGCCTTTGTATCACCCTCCTCAAACTGCTCCTTTCTTTTTTTGGCGACTTCTTCGTGAAGATCTTGCTGTGTGAATTGCATGTTGTCCCTACCATTTCTTTGTCGAGCCATACAGTTAAAAATCTGAGCTACTGGAACACCAGCTCTCCGATCATTCAACAGTTGTTGCACCAAATGGGGATTATCATTCAGGAACTTTTTCCTAAACTTTGTAATGTTTTTGGACTTGCTTGGAGTAGGGTTGTGACCAGCATGTTCAAGATGCACCCTCTTAATTACCCAGTCACCGTCCTTATTCACGGTGGCATTCAATTGTACAGCACAATCAACTTTTTTGCTCTTCCTTTTTATCAACACTTCTTCACAAATTTGAGAATCACTCACAAATGTAGACCCGGTTTTCTTCCTCTTCCTTCCTGGCAAACCGTAGCATTCACAAGTCCATGTCACGTTCCTCTTATCCTTTGCATTCGCTCCTTTCCCTATTGTTGCTCCACACGACCGGACCACCCCAAAACCTTCCTGCTTACCATAATTCCTAAAATACTCATCAATTTTTTGCCAACTGTCAAACACCATTCCAACAGTGGGAGGGGGAAGTGAAACCTCCACATTCGCAAACTCTTCAACCTCCACACTAATGGCCACACTACACTTTCCTTTAGTAGGAGTTTTATAGGACTCTTCCCCAACATTCACCTAGATTCATTAAAATAATTAAAACATATATTGAAGTAAATATAATAAATACTGCAATAATTTATTATATATCAGCAATAATTAAACCAACTACTACATTCCCAAAAAAGATTGATTCTTAACAAATATTTAATAGAATATTCTATCAATAAATAACAAATCCACCATAAACAAACAATCGAAAACAACCAACTGCAACAATCGAAGACACCACAAATCAGAATTCCATGCTTAAAAAACATCGGTAAAATCAATCCCAAATGTGCATAAAATCAACCCTTAATTTCAAACCCTAACTCGACAGATTAACAAGGCAAAATAGATATACTAACGACCGAAATAATAACATAACAATCGAAAAAGTTACCTCCTTCAGCAATTCCTCAATTGCGGCAGCACGAGCTTCGTCTTCAATTGCAGCAGCACGAGCTTCGTCTTCAATTGCAGCAGGACGAGCTTCGTCTTCAATTGCAGCAGCACGAGCTACGTCATCGGCAGCACAGTCTTGCTCCTCTAAATTTCCGTCATCACCGACTCCCTCTACTGGAATACCTTCGACTTCCGACGCAACGAAATCGTTCTCCCCTGCTGCCCATTGTCCTGTAACGCATTCAACCTCTATACAATTTTGTAAAAATGGATCATCCAATATTAACATCTTCCTTGCCATTTGGACTCATAAAGAATTTCAATCTCAAATTTTGAAGGACTTGAGGGGGGGAAAGTATGGAGAGTCAAACAGGGAACGAAGAACAAAACCTAAGTGTGAGAAAAAAATCGTAAAGAGAGTCAAAAAGTGTTTTTCGTATAATACGTATAAAAATACAATACGCTTTTAGCAAATACCTGCAATTCTCCTTTTTTTTCCACTTCTCTTCTGAACCCGTAATGCTTTTTTGGGCCCCTCCCGTTACTAACCCACCCCGTTTCCAATGTTATGCATTTCTAAATGCATAACTTTCCTCCATTTCTACTTCCTCATGGCGTTAGATCCTACGGGGCAATTGGTAAACTAACGTGGAAGCTTAGTCATTGTAGACTGCCAGTTCATCACAAGGAAGTTACCATTACATCCTCATAGTAAATGGTTGAAATACCGTAAATGCCCCTAGATTAGCAAAATTTGTTAATCATGAAGATCAACAGGGATTTTCCCCAGTTTGCATAGATATGTAATTCTAATTACATATCCTACACCTACAGGTTATTTCTAAAATTATATAGCTTCATGACAACATTTTAAAACAAAATTAATTGTCCAAATGCATAAGGCAAAATCTCTCATTCATAAGCAAAGTTACCAGTAACAACGTTAAACTAATGACTTACTTACATCGTTAATAATGGTTAGCCCACCTTATACAATCCAGTTATATAATGTAAATATAACACATTAAATTTCACTTTTTTTTTGTTCTAAAACCATAGTATAAAGTATATCTTTAGGGAAAATGAAACAAGGAAGGGGAAGGAAAGCATGGTGAGTAGGATAGAGCAATACAGAGAGGATGAATACAAAGAGGAAGACAGGGAAAGGAAGAGGGAGGGAGAGAAATATAGAGAAAGAAATATAATATGAGATATATAGGGGCCAGGAGAGAGATGAAATCTAATCAGGAAATAAAAGAAAAGGGAGGATCATGAAAAATATAGATAGCAGAGAGAGAGAGAGAGAGAGAGAGAGAGAGGTTATGTCGGGAAAGGAAAAGGAAAATGGTTGAGAAAGAGGGGGCAGAAACAAACTGAGAGAAAAAGAAGGGCTATGAAGGAGGAAAAGAGATAGAAAGGTATAGATAAAGAAATAAAAGGGGCTGGAAGAAGATGTAGAAACAAAAAGGGAAGGGTTGGGAAAAAAAATAGGTAAGATAGAGAGAAGGAGAGAGAGAGAGAGAGAGAGAGAAAAAAAAAGGGCCATAAGAGATAAAACAAGGTCGAAAGTAAAGGAAATTAAGCAAAAAAAAAGAGAGAAAGGGGCCAAGTGATGAGATAGATTGATAAAAAAAGGAGACGGAGAGAAAGAAGGGCTAGGAGAGAGAAGGAAAGCGAGAAAGGGAGGTTGGAAGAAAAATGGAGATAGCGAGATAGAGGGATCGGAGGAGGGGGAAATAGAGAAAGAAGGGCTAGGGAAAAAGGAGCAATTGCAATCTATAATAATTTTCAAAGTATTTTAGAGGATTGAATAGGTACAAGAAGGAACAGGAAAGAAAGAAAGAAAGAAAGAAAGAAAGAAAGAAAGTGAGAGAAAGTGTTTGGGCCAATAAAGGAAGGATAAAGTGAGAAGGCAGCAAATGGACCTATAGTTTTCAAATTCAATTCATTAAAAACAAGCGAGAGCAAGAGGACAAAGCCAGGGGTAAAGATAAAGGGAAAGAGAGAAAATAAGTTAGAGGGAGGGGGGAGCTGAAAGAGGAATGTTTTAGGTAAATGATGAAGGAATAGGTGAGAAGCACTTCAAAAGACCATTCTTAGTGTTTAATAGTGGTAGACAGTTAGAGGCTAATATTTAGGCGACAAATGGAGAGAATTTAGCTAGCAATGTAAGATGAAGCAATAAAAATTGTGAGGGGCTTCTAACTTATTAGGAAAGAGAAAGAGATAGATGAAGAACTCTTTAAAGGACAATCTTTATTAGTATGTAATAAAGGGTTAGGGATAATGGTACTTTTAGCATTTATATATTTTGGTTTCATTAAACAGGAATAATAATACAATTTGTACCATTGTTACATAACACATTGCTAAAATAAATCAACACTTTATTTACTGCAAGTTTAATTACGGAAAAATTGAGGGGGCACCCTCATTGCGGGTGCACCCACAAGGCCACAACTAGTTAGTAGTCAAATATAACATAGAAATTTAATTGCAAAAAAAAAAAAGAAAAAAAAAAGAAAAAAAAACCAGAAACATAAAAAAAAATTTTAAAAAAATGAAAACAATACAAGTAGTCGAGTACAGAGTACAAAATATGAATAAACAAATACGTGATACTGTTCAATTGTTCTTTAAATGGAATTGATTCCTTGAAAAAAGTGCAAACACAATTGTACTTTTGTGAGTTGTCAGAGCTTTTTTTTTTTTTTTGGAATTGGATAGTTATCGACTATTGTAAATTGTACTCGTAGTTTTTATTGCATACTAAAGATTGTCCTTTAAAGAGTATTGTAAAATAGATGAAGAATTCTTTAAAGGACAATCTTTAGAACATCAATCAGTATTTTTTTTAATGGACCTTTACTTGTTAAGTATAATTTTTTATCCCAAAATTATTAGGGGCTAAGCCCCGTTCAGTTTCTCTTATGGTCCGCTCGGCCGCCCCTAAATAAAACGTCTCTAAAAGTGCATAGAAATGATTACTACTCATGGTGAGCCGTTTGAAGTTTGAAACACCTCATAATGCCATATTCCATTATCACCTACCATCTCAAATTCCTTTTTTTTTATGAGATATTGTTGTAACTAGAAATTGTATAATATTGATTAGAGTTCCACATTTTTGTCAATTGAGACTCAAACTTGAGTATTTAAACTTAACAATTTTCTTTATGGGTATGCAAAATTTCGATATCAATTAATTGGTACTCCCTCCGTCCCCAAATGATAGTCTCTTATGGGCAAAAATCACGGGAATTAAGAAACTTAAATAAAAGTAGTAAAATTACATTGGAAATATAATTTTACATTGGGTATGTAAAATAGTAGAGAGAGAAAGTAATAAAAGTACATTTAAAAACAAAATTTACATTGAAAAGTTAAATTTGCACAAATATTGTTACAATTGGAGAGAATTTTGATAAAAAATTGATATTAATGGTACTTGAAAAAAGCAAATGAGACTATCAATTTGGGACTAAAAATAGGCCATAAGGAACTATCATTTGGGGACGGAGGGAGTATCATTTACAAAAAATTTTCTCTCTCCTAAAAGAACTTCAATGAGTCTCACTAGAGATGGTCTAAGTAATCATTACAACAATTCTCTAGTTTCAAGATTGTTAGATTATGTAAATAATCTAGTTTGTAATTAGTTTTGTATATTACTAATGTACCCTTAGCCCTAACCTAGTTTATGCTTGTATTATATATTGACTTATGATCAATGAGAAAGGCACGGCAAATATTCTCATATTCTCTCATGGTATCAGAGCCATCGTGACACAAAGGTCACGGGTTCGAATCTCATCCACCCCCCACTTTCAAGTGGAATATTAAGCGCATGGTATGAGGAGGGCCCATGTTGCATCCACACTTCTAGCCCAACAGGCTCTCGTGTGAGGGGGCGTGATAGAGTATAAAACATATTCCTGGGCCTCAACCATCAGCTTAAGCTTTTGGTTGAGTTGGTCCATTAACATGGTATATTGACTTAGCCCTAACCTAGATTATGCTTGTATTATATATTGACTTACGATCAATGAGAAAGGCACGGCAAATATTCTCATATTCTCTCTCATGGTATCACGAGCTTAGGTTTTTCGATCCGAAACCCTAACTCTCTTCCTCTCTTCTTCTTCTCCTTTCTTCTTCTTCTTCTCTACGTTCTCTTCTCCAATGGCTTATCAGAAACCTCATCCTGCGACCCTCGTCCCAAATATCAAGGCCTGCATCCCTATCACTCTTGATTATGATGGCAAACAATTCAATGTTTGGTCGACTTTGTTTCAACTCCATTGCCGCACGAACCTAGTTATAGACCACATCATTCCCGTTGTTGATGATAAGGGCAAGGCTCCTGAAATTTCTGACATGGCTCAATGGCAGCGACTCGATGACATCGTTCGTCAATGGATCTACAATACAATTTCCACTGACCTTCTTAATACTATTATCGACCCCGATGACAAGGCTATCGACGCTTGGAATCGATTGAAATTTTTTTTCTCAATAATAGGTCTGCCAGGGCGTTGCAATTGGATGCTGAATTCACAAATACCAAGCTCGAGCATTTTGCTGGTGTGAAGGCTTATTGCACCCATCTCAAAACTCTTGCTGATAATTTGAAGAATGTCGGAGATCAAGTTTCTGAAAACCGTATGGCGTTACAGCTTTTGAAGGGTTTATCGAAGGATTACAAACCTTTTCGCACTTCTGTTCGTCATCTCACTCCTTTGCCCTCTTTTGATGCTTTGCGTTCCATGTTGGAATTGGAAGAACAAAGCAATGCTGCTGACCTTTAATCCGAGTCCTTTGAGGAGGCGCATATAGCTCACTCCTCTGTTTCGGCTTCTCAAAATCAGGCTGCAATCTCCCACAATTCTGGTGGTTCTCGTGGGAACAATGCAAAAAATGGTGGACGGAAATCTAATAAAGGCAAGGGTGGTGGTGGCAAGGGCAAAGGCGGTGGTGGTTCTGCTGGCCGTAACAACCAGCCACAACAACCACAACAGCAGCGAGTTGCATCACAGCAACAACAGCAGCAGGGGGGGTGGATGTTCCCTCCCCCGTGGGCTTACTGGCAGCAGGGGCCTTGGGCTACCCCTCCCTGTCCGTACCCAGCTCAGGGTCCTGGGCCAGCACAGTGGGCAGCTACCAAGCCGAGTCAGCCACAATACCAGCAGCCCGGTCTTCTTGGGCCTAGACCTCCTCAAGCCTACTTCATGACCAGTCCATCTTCTGGTTCGGAATATGTGCCAACTAACATTGAGCAGGCAATGCATACTATGTCTCTTGCCGACCCGAACTACTACATGGACACCGGAGCTACATCTCATATGACGAACTCTCAAGGTAATTTATCGTCATATTTCAATTTGAGCAAAAATGATCATAATTCTATTATTGTTGGTGATGGTAGCAAAATTCCAATTCATGGTTATGGTCACGATTCCTTACATCACAACACTCTTAAACTCAAAAATGTCCTCCATGTTCCCAAACTTGTCAAAAATCTCATCTCTGTTAGAAAATTCACTATTGATAACAATGTGTCTATTGAGTTTGATCCTTTTGGGTTTTCTATGAAGGACATGCAGACGGGGAGCAAAATAGTGAGATGTAATAGCAGTGGCGATCTTTATCCTTTCTTCACCGATCGTCAACTCTTTTCAACCTCTATTCCGTCAGCTTTTGCAGTTATCTCTCCTAGTGTGTGGCATTCCCGCTTAGGTCATCCTGGAAATGTCATTTTGAGTTCTTTGCGTAGTAGCAATCTTATAAATTGTAATAAGGCTAAGAAACATGTTTGTCATTCTTTCCCATTGGGGAAATTAATAAAATTGCCTTTTTATGATTCCGAGTCTCATACTACTATGCCGTTTGATATTGTTCATAGTGATTTATGGACGTCTCCAGTCCTTAGTTCCCTTGGTCATAAATATTATGTTCTCTTTCTTGATGATTACACAAATTTCTTATGGACTTTTCCCATCTCTTCTAAGTCTCAAGTCTATACTTTGTTTAATCGTGTTAGAACATATATTAAAACTCAATTTGAGAGAGAAATAAAAGCGTTTCAATGTGACAATGGTCGAGAATTTGACAATGATGCTTTCACGAAGTTTTGTCATCAAAATGGCATAACTTTCCGTCTTTCTTGTCCATATACCTCTCCTCAAAATGGTAAGGCCGAGAGAAAAATAAAAACTATAAACAATATCATTCGAACTCTTCTATGTCATGCATCTTTGCCTCCTTCTTTTTGGCACTATGCCTTGGCCATGGCTACTTACCTTCACAATATCTTGCCTACAAAGCTTCTTGGTTACAAATCCCCGACTCAAATTCTTTATCAAAAGAATCCTGATTATTCTCACCTTCGACTTTTTGGTTGTCTATGTTATCCCCTTCTTCCCTCCTCAAAAATACATAAACTCCAAGCTCGGTCCGTCCCTTGTGTTTTTCTTGGTTATCCTTCGAATCATAGAGGATATAGGTGTTATGATATGTCGAGTCGAAAAATTTTTGTAGCAAGACATGTGTGGTTCGATGAGTCTTCCTTTCCCTTCTCTAAAATTCACTCACCCATGGCTCACACTTATGATTTTTTGGATGAGGTCGAATCCATTTTTCATAGCCCATTGTTGCGGCATCATTTAGCCACTCCCCAGCAGCAGCATGCTCCTCCCACACCCACGCACCAGCCAGCAGCAGCTGGGATGGGCAGTGGCGAGGAGGCAGCAGCAGCAGCGAACTCCGCAGCCTGCTTGTGGCTCGAGCTTGCAGCCCGCAAGCATGCTGCGGAGTGTGCTGCCCCCTCCATCACAGCAGCCCTCCCAGACTCCTCTCACTTCCTCTTCTAACCCATCCACCCTCTCTCCGGGCACCACCCCGTATGTTGGGCAGAATAGGCCCCCTGTGGACCGTGGGTCTGTTCAATCAGCCACGGCCCACTCGGGTCCTACCCACATACATTTCCGTGGTGCTCCTCCTCCTCTCATTCACTCTTCTTCTTCCTCTTCCGTTCCTACACCATCCCCTATGCCTTCTCATTCCATGGCTACTCGTAGCAAGCATGGAATTGTCAAACCCAATCCCAAATACCGAGATCAAACACATCATAATACTACCTCCATATCACCCATTCCGAAAAACCCAATTACCGCTCTTCGTGACCATAATTGGAAAATTGCTATGCAGGAAGAATATGATGCTCTTATTGATAATGGTACTTGGAAATTGGTTCCGCGACCACCGAATGTGAACATAATTCGGTCTTTGTGGATTTTCCGGCATAAGACTAAGTCTGATGGGTCTTTTGAGAGACATAAGGCTCGTCTTGTTGGTGATGGTAAAACTTAAAGGGAAGGAATTGATTGTGATGAGACCTTTAGCCCGGTTGTTAAACCGGCTACTATTCGGGTGGTTCTTAGCATTGCTTTGGCTAAGTCTTGGCAAATTCATCAGTTGGACGTGAAAAATGCTTTCTTACATGGTCATTTGAATGAAACGGTGTACATGTATCAACCTTTAGGATTTAAAGATCCTGATAAACCTGGTCATGTTTGTTTATTAGAGAAATCACTATATGGTCTGAAACAGGCACCCCGTGCATGGTATAGTACAAACGTTTTGCAGATTTTGTGGCTACTATTGGTTTTGCTAATAGCAAATCTGATACCTCTTTGTTCATCTATCGCCATGGTAATGATATTGCTTATCTACTTCTATATGTTGATGATATTGTGCTAACTGCTTCATCGGACTCTCTCCGACGACATATCATTTCTCGACTCACTGAATTTGCTATGAAGGATTTGGGCCCTCTGAGTTATTTTTTGGGTATTGCTGTTACTAGAGGTAGAAATGGTTTATTTTTATCTCAAAAGAAGTATGCACAGGAAATTTTGGAAAAAGCAGGTATGGCGAATTGCAAGCCTTCGGCCACTCCTGTTGACACCAAAGGCAAATTGAGCACTCAGGAGGGTGCTTTGTATGACGATCCTACTTCTTATCGACGCCTTTGTGGTGCTTTGCAGTACTTGACATTCACTCGCCCAGATATCTCTTATGCAGTTCAGCAGGTTTGCTTATTTATGCACTCACCCCGTGTTGAGCACATGGATGCGTTGAAACGCATTCTTCGGTATATTCGAGGTACGACAGATTTTGGTCTGCAGTTGCATAAATCTCCTGTTTCTTCTCTAGTGTCATACACCGATGCAGATTGGGGTGGGTGTCCGGATACTCGTCGTTCTACATCAGGGTATTGTGTATACCTTGGTGATAATCTGATTTCTTGGTCTTCGAAACGTGAACCCACTTTGTCTAAATCCAGTTGTGAAGCAGAGTACAGAGGGGTTGCCAATGTAGTTTCAGAATCCTGCTGGATTCGCAATTTGTTGCTCGAGCTTTTTCTTCCTATTCCGAAGGCAACATTGGTTTATTGTGACAATGTTAGTGCGATTTATCTCTCTAGTAATCCGGTTCAACATCAGCGCACTAAACACATTGAGATGGACATACACTTTGTGCGTGAGAAAGTTCAAAAAGGTGAAGTTCGTGTCCTACATGTACCGTCCCGTTACCAGATTGCAGATATCTTCACAAAGGGTCTGCCCAAGGTTTTATTTGATGATTTTCGGGACAGTCTAAGCGTTCATTGTCCTCCCGCTTTGACTGCGGGGGAGTGTTAGATTATGTAAATAATCTAGTTTGTAATTAGTTTTGTATATTACTAATGTACCCTTAGCCCTAACCTAGTTTATGCTTGTATTATATATTGACTTATGATCAATGAGAAAGACACGGCAAATATTCTCATATTCTCTCAAAGATATTACATGATTATTTAGAAGATGGTCTAAGTAACCATTACAACAATTCTCTAGTTTCAAGATATTACATAATTATTTATAAGATGTTACAAATATAAGTTGTACTCCCTCCATCTCATAATATAGTTCCTGTTTTTCTATTTTGGAGAATCAAAATGTTGTTCTTATTTTATTTTTTTTGATAATATGTAAAGACCATTATACACTCACTTTTTTTTAACTTTATTCATTGTATTTTTTAAATTACCCTTAAATTTTGTACCTGTAATGTATTTTTTTTCCACTTTCCTGTATAACTTTTTTTTTTTTTTTTATAATTAAACTTTTCATTTGTTAATATATTTTATCCATTCTCTCATCCTATTTCTTAAATACCGTGAAAAAACACAAACAAGAACTACTTTATTAGACGGATGGAGTATAAACTAAGGCAAACAGGGCAGCTAGTGCTGATTTAACGAAGCACTTTTGTCATTTTGTGTGGCCTGCGCTGCTCTCTTTTGAAGGCTTTATATCCGTTATTGATATTACTGCATTGAAAAAGGCAAACGAAATAAATCAAAGCCACTAACAATACTTTTCAGTTGCCAATTATGGCAACTCTATAAATTAATTCTTTTTGCCCATTCATCAAATATATAACATGTTAGATGTTTCCCGACTTTGCTAGGAAGCATGACTGTCTTAATCATTATGGTGGTAGTTCTCATTTTAAAAACGTGGCTTAATATACAAAAAAATAAAAATAAAAAAATTGAGAGAAAATGTAATTTTGTACTAAAAAATAGCACTGTTAAATTTTAAATTTCAAAACGAAATCGTTTAACTATCTGATGAAATCGATCAACTCAAATGAGAAACGAACAGAATAAAAATCGAAAATTGAAATTGAAAACTGACTCAAACCGTATTTTAGTTGGCCCGAAATCTAACCGGACAAATAATATTAAGCTGTATAAGAAACAAACACATTAATAAATCGAACCAGTCCTTTATTGTGTAAGTTTTGTAATTTGTACTGTATTTACTAGTTTACCTCCCTTACTTTATCTTTCGATCTCATTCTTTTTTCTCATCTTAATATGTGTGCTTAAATTGAACACGTCAACTAAATAAAAACGTAGGATCAAAATTACTTCATATATACTCCATATTATTTTAGAAATTGTATACTCATAGTTTTTTATTTAATTTTATATTTGAACGGAATGGAGTGGTGCATTTTTGTAGTGCTTGACGCTTATATGCACTAATTTACGAGGAAGCCCTAGTTTCTCACCGTAAGAAACGAATTCGTTTCTCATGGGGGCATTTTTGTGAATAAATCAAAAACTTTTTCAACTTTATTCAACTGTGGAGCCCACAATATTGAAAAAGTTGTTGATTTATTCACGAAAATGTCATCATGAGAAACAAATTTTGTTTCTCACCATGAGAAACAGGGAATTTCCCCTAATTTACTGTGTGAAATGAGTACAGTGGTGCATGCTGAACTCCAAGTTGTCGCCATGATAACAAATGCAGTTACATTTTGATAGTCCATCAAAAAAGTAATCGTATAAAATGGAAGTATGGATTAAGAAACAAGTTTAGGGCTGCTAAGAGTTTGTTGGCCTATCTTAGATTGAAAGTTTGTGTTCATCCAAAACATCCTCCAGAGTGAAAAACACGCTTTTATGGTATAAATTATCTAATTTCATTAAAGTAATATAGAAATGGAGTTGCTGAGTAGCAGAGTAGGTGCGTGTGTAAGGTACGATATACGTAAATTGTGTCAACTTTTTTTTTTTTTTTTTATTTTATTTTATTTTTTTTGTAAAATTCTTGGATGATTATAAAGTCCAGATAATTATTTTAGGCAAAATTGGCCGCAACGTACACTCTGAACTATGACTTAGGTGCACTCAGCACCTTGTAATACTTTGCTTAGTAGTCAAAACACCACAAACTAATAACTTGGGTCGTCCAAAGCGCACTTTTAATAAGTTTTCCGACCACCATTCTTGGCGGAGCCGGTGATATTTTCGATTTGCGTGCTGAAAAATATCTAGTAAAGGTTACGGGGGTCATTTTGATCCTTAATTAATGATCCATATTGAGCTTGAAACAAGCAAAAAAAATAACTGTTAAAAAAAACAATCCAACTCGAACCCGACCCTCATAAGTTACAACATTAACGCGAATTGACCCGACCCGAGTTTACCTGACCCACGCAAACTCGACCTATTTACCCGAATTGACACTCTAAATTGAGGGCCTGTTCCCTGTTCACATTTACTGAATTGAACTGAACTGAACTGATTGAAGCTGAACTGAACTGAACTGAACTGAACTGAAATAAGCTGAGATGAATATTTTATTAGAGGGGAAATTAGGAGCTGAACTGAACTGAACTGATTGGAGCTGAACTGAACTGAACTGAAATTAAGTAAATATGAACAAGCCCTAAGTTTTTCTATATAGTATCTTTCTTAATTTCACTTTTTTACGTTGTGCCCTCCATTTAGAACTTTTCACACTGTTATAGTGTTACTCCAAAATATATTTAGTTTCTATACAATAATCTTGCTGTTATGTTGCCGTTAACAAATTCCTTTAGTAGAGACCACTCTCCACTTATTAATATTTATTTATCAATTTGCATGTTGGAAATTGTTCCGTTAAAGGGTTTGGGGGCTATTTTGCCCTAACAAATTGAGCTCATATTTGGCAAAAAAATAAAAAACGTAAATGCCTCATTTTGCGTATTAAAAATGTAAACACGCAAATCGAGACATTTCTTAATATGCAAAATGAGGCGTGTGCGTGGTTTTTTTGCTTTCCATTCTCATTTATTATCCAAATGAAAGATATCACATCTTTCCATTTTCTTTCTCTTCCTTTCCCTCTATTTCCTTCAATCCAAACATACCGATAGTGCCCCTATAAATATATAGACTACTCCCTCCGTCCCCAAAACTTCGACCCTTATGGCCGAATTTTAGTCCCAAAATGATCAACTCATTAGCATAAAAATACCCACCAATTTGCAACAATATTTGTGCAAAATAAGCTTCCCCATATAAAATTTTGTTTTTCCAAATACTTTATACATTACTATATATATATTGCTCTCTACTTTTTTTTTTACAAATCCCATGTATATTTATCTTTTCAATATACTTTTACTTATTTTTTATTATTTAATTTTCTTAATATCCGCGAAATCAATTTGGGTCGAAGTTTCGGGACGGAGGGAGTAATCTAATATATGTATATAAAGAGGAGTTTTTCCCCGAGTTTTTAGAGAGTCACGTAGGATCTAATTTTCTCAGCGCGCCATGTAGGATTATAAATCTTAGTATTAGCCAATTAAATAAGAGATTATTAATTTCTTTTAGAATTAAATAATTCAAATGCCACGTAAGCAAAATTGGCGAATGGGATTTTAAATTTTAAATTAATTAAATATTAAATATTATCTTTTAATATTAGGAATTTTATCTAAATATATAACAAATTTTAGCTCATAAATACAAAAAATAAATAAAAAATAAAAGAAAAAATTCAAACAAACCGTGCATTGTACGGGCTTCATCTAGTAATTTACAAATTCTTAAATGAACCTGGTTCACACTAATTTATTGTGGACCACTAACATTAGAGGAATTATGGTTGTTTTATTAATGAAAAAAAAAGTCACTATAATAAAACGAAGGTCACTATGTTGAAAATAAAAGTCATTTTGGTAATATATAGGCTATAAGAGGTTAATTTTTTTAATGAAATATTTTTATAAGGTCAATATTAATAATAAAGGTCACTATGTTAAAATTAGGGTCATAACGTCGTACTTCAAGTTCACAATAGTATTAAACGTTATACAACTTTTAATAAAGGTTACTATGTTAAAAATAAGGTTATTATGTTAAAAATAAAGGTCACTATGTTCAATATATTTTCAGTTGGGTGTGGATAAACCTCGGGTCCACAATAATATTATTGTGAACCAGGTCCACGCAAGTATTTCTGCTAGTAATTATAATTTAAAAATAAGTGATAAGTTACAGTATTACACCGATCTATTTACTAATATGATCGTCTGTACTCTGTAGTAACTAGTTTCTCATATTCAAATTAATGAAAAAAGGGTACACACACCCTTAAGGGCCTTAATAACCCCGTATAAACTAGTGGAGCAGCACCGATAATTTATGGACCACTTATCTTGTTTAATTTTTCTGCCAAGTTCACCAACTTCTCGAGTGTTCAATTATCCTCTATATAATAAACCATATGCAACATTTTTACAACTTACTTCTTACGTACTAACCAAAATTGAGCATATTTTGTTGTCCAAAATATGTCTATTCCCAAAATCTCCTTCTTTTCTTTCCCACTAGTCTTGAGTTTTTTCATACCACAAAATCATGCATTCTCAAAATCCATAACAAAAGAAGAAATGGGTCTTAAAAAACAACACCACTTAACCCATCTACACTTTTACTGGCACGACTACGTCCAAGGGCCTAACCTGACCGCTCGACGTATCGCCCAATCCTCTATCACGGACAAAACCCCAAGTGGTTTTGGCGCGCTTGTTATGTTCGATGATCCCTTGACCGTAGGACCCGAAAAAGACTCAAAAATCATAGGGTACGCGCAAGGAATGTACGGGTTTGCGGATCTTAAGCAGCAGGGATTGTTGATGACAATGAACTTGGTATTTGTAGAGGGTGAATATAATGGAAGTACTCTAAGTGTGTTAGGAAGAAATCAAGTGATGAGTAAAGTACGAGAAATGGGTGTTGTTGGTGGAAGTGGTGTGTTTAGGTTTGCTACTGGGTATGCACAAGCTAAAACTATAACAATGTTGGATAAAAGTGGTGCTAGTATTGTTGCATATGATGTTTATGTTCAACATTGACTAGTCCCTTTTTTTCAAGTTGGTTATAATTTTGTTTTACTCGAGTGATTGCAAACTTTTGTTAATCTTTGAATGTGGAATAACTTGTTCATGTTATTTGGATTTCGGATTTGAACTTTTGAAGTATTTAAATCCAGAGTCGCTGATAAAATGATATATCAAGCTAAATTATGCATAAATCGAGTTTGAGTTTAATTTAGGACATTTTGTCAGAAACTACCTTTTAAAGCAATTTTTTTGCGAAAAACTACCTTATAAAAAATTTGTTGTAACAAACTACCTTATAAAAGGTTTTTTGTTGTAAGACACTACCCTTGGTCGGAATGAAAGAGTTGACCTTACTTTCCCGGCATTGACCAAGTCACGTGCTAGTCACGTGACTCTTAATCTCCCTATTCCCCCCTTTTTTTCCATAATTTTTCATCTCCTCTCTCGATTAAATTCCCAGATCCCTAATTTTTTTCCCCTTTTCTTCGTGCTTCCTCTGAGTTCAATCAATTCTCTCTCTTGTGAACTAAAACTACATCAAAGTTGGTAAATTTATGGTGCCATTGTTGTTTTCGACCAAACCAGAGTCTTTAGCCATTGAAATCACAAAAAAGGACAATTTTTTGTCAGAAATGGAAGAAGATGAACAGTAACACCCATGTACTTGAAAATGAAATAACGAAGCAATTACTTACCGTTTTAAGTAAATTTTTGGGATGAAATTCAATTCGCACTCAGAACACCATTAATTTTGCACTCAAAACTTCTGCAATGTAGTATAATCTACAGTGGTTGTGTTTAATGAAGGGAGAGAGAAAGCAAATTAGATCTACAGTGGGTTTAATCGAGAGAGGAGATGAAAAATTAGGGAAAAAAAGGGGGGGAAAGGGAGATTAAAAGTCACGTGACTAGCACGTGACTTGGTCAACGCCGGGAAAGTAAGGTCAACTCTCACATTCCGACCAAGGGTAGTGTCTTACAACAAAAAACCTTTTATAAGGTAGTTTATTACAACAAATTTTTTATAAGGTAGTTTCTCGCAAAAAAATTGCTTTAAAAGGTAGTTTCTGACAAAATGTCCTTTAATTTATATCAATTAATCTATAGAAAAGAGTTTTCTTTATTTATTCATTTATTTATTTTTCTAATGTACTAGTCTATCTATACATTATCGTTGACAATGATGGCTTTTTCAAATTAGCATTCATGTATCAACGATCCTAGTTCCTAACCCAAAGAATGGGGATCAAATCCCTTCTAATTGGTTAAAGAACTAAGGGACGAACTAAGAGTATCTTCACTGGTGACCGGTAAGACTTAACTTCCAGTATTGAAATACAAAATGAGCTATTTATCATATGGATATTCAAAGGTGCAGTGATACTAAATCCAATTCTCAATTTAGCAACTCATGTGATATATAATTTTTCAATAGTGAGACTCTATTAAGTATACAAATTTCATGAGAAAGTACTAATGGCTAATTTGTCTCACAAATATTATTATAATAATAATAGGTTAGACCCCGTGCCATGCACGATCTAAAATCTATTACTTATTTTATCCCAAATCAAGCTACTTAAAATATTATTTTTTTTATTTTTATTCAAACTTTCTTCTATTTTGAACCCTGCTGGTATATTTATTTTTGTTTTTTCTACTTCACATTTGATATTTCTTCATTCACCAATTACGTTAGGTTGAAAAAGATATATACTCATTATTTTTGTTAATATAAATAATCATTTTACATTAAACAAATAATTACTTTTATTATTTTATAGGAACTAGGTTAGGTCCCGTGCCATACACGGTTATTGTCATTATTTATTATCGATTTAATGTTATAATTAATTGATATAATAATAAAACCTATAAACTACCTAAACTTGTCATGGACAAAAATGAAGTATTTGACATAATGAAACATGGAATTTCATGCTTAATTGACATCCTTATATTTCAACCATATAAGAAAATCTATATTAGCGGAATATAGAAAGATAAAGATTAAGATTTATTACAATAATATAAACATATAAAAAAAAAGATAAAATAAATTCCTAAAAAACCATAAAAAGAAGAATAAATAAAAGGGAGACGATGTGATAAGTTTTGACAAAAATATAATATACCTATATACATATCAGTGATCGTATATTGTAATGTCTTGTATTTTGTCATTAACTTTTGTCTATCTCAATTGTATCCTTGAACCAGATATTATGTTTGCCACACATAAACTTATAGTAGAAGATTGTGTGTTTTAAATTTATTTTACAAAAATTATATTTTGCGATTATATTTTCCATATTAGTTAATTAGTTATTTTTTTTTAAGGAAAAAAAGGAAAAATGGGGACTAATAATCCCACCTTTACCATTTTTGCTCAAAGTAATCCCACCTTTCTGAAATGTAGAAACAATCCTACCTCTGCCCCCCATCTGCTCAAAACAGGTCTTTAACCGGATAATTAAATTGGTTACCTGAAAAAGAAGGTTACTTGCCACGTGTAGCCTTTTGATTAGTCTTCTTTTTTTTATTTGTAAAATAATTTTATATAAAAAAAAAATCCCCTTCTCTTTCCTTTCCCATCCTCCTTCCTTCTTCCCAACCCCACCTAAACCACCGCCCCATGCCAGAGAAGCCACACTCCCTTCCCTAGCGAAGCTAGCCTCCCCTTTAATTTTCCCAACTAACGGTTTCGTGGGTTGCTGGCGTAGTTGAATTTAAGGGGAATTTTGTGGGTAAGCTCGAGATAACCTACCCCAATCAATCAATTTCTTTTTTTTGAATAGATCAATAATTATTTATATGTGCTAAATTAGAGAGAATATGTTAAATTGAACAAACTTAATTGCTTGATTTTCATTGATATGGCCATAGCCAATAAATAATACAAGGTTTCCCTTTTTGGAAATTTTGACTTTTACCACCAAAAAATTTGGACAAATTGTTTTTTACCACCTACTCTTATAAAAGTTGTATTTTACCACCAAATAAACTCAAAAAATTGTTTTTTACCACCTACCGTTTAGAAACCGTTAAATCTAACGGAATTTTTTTAAAGTCTTCGATTTTCGTGCCTAAAATATGTTTTTATAGGTTTAGGGGGGCATTTTGGTCCTATGGGACCAATTTGAGGTCAAAATTGATAAAAAAAAATGATCAGAAATACCTCGTTTTGCGTGTTTAAAAATACATCGAATTGCGTGAACACGCAAAACAAGGTATTTCGGATCATTTTTTATCAATTTTGACCTCAAATTGGACCCAAAGGGCCAGAATGCCCCCCTAAACCTATGAAGAACATATTTCGGGCACGAAAGTCGAAGAATTTTTTTTAACACCGTTAGATTTAACGGTTTTCTTAACTGTAGGTGGTGAAAACAATATTTAGAACTTTATTTGGTGGTAAAATACAACTTTTAAAAGAGTAGGTGGAAAAAAACAATTAGTCCAAATTTTTTGGTGGTAAAAGTCAAAATTTCCAAGATTATATTCTAGGCACAAAATATAGCAACAAAATATTATCATATAATTTCCTAAAATATAATATCCTCAACACCCCCTCAAGTTTGAGCATGGGGATTGTAATTGTCCGACTTGGAAAGAAGATGATCAAACTGAGACTTCCCAAGCGCCTTAGTGAAAATATCTGCAAGTTGCTCCTTAGTGGAAACATAGGAAGGATCAATTAAGCCCTCTATAATGGCATCACGAACAATGTGACAATCAATCTCAATGTGTTTCGTACGTTCAAGAAAAACTGGATTTCGAGCTATATGTAAAGCAGATTGATTATCACAAAACAACTTGATTTCCTTAGGGTGTTCAACACCCAAACTCAAAAGCAAGGCCTTCAACCATTTCAACTCATGTGTGGTTGAAGACATGCAACAATACTCAGCCTAAGAAGAGGATGTGGCAACTGTGGGTTGTTTCTTGGTCTTCCAACCAAGAAATTGGTGATTTACCAAGGAACACAAGCCAACCTGTCAACGAACGACGAGTAAGAGGACACGCCGCCCAATCTGAATCACACCATCCCTGCAAAGTCAGGTCACTATCTGCACTAAACAAAATACCCTGTCCCTTTTAAATAACGAACTACCCTGAGAGCTACTTCCCAATGCTCAATCTAAGGCTCGTGCATAAACTGTGAAAGACTATGAACCAAATATGCCAAATCCGGTCTAGTCACTCAGAGATAAATCAACCGCGCTACCAATCTAAGATAAGACTCAGGATTCTCAAGTAACTCACCACTAGCAAGACTTAGCTTGTGGTCCTGCTCAATCAGCAAACCACTTGGTTTCGCAACTAATATCCCTGCTTCAGAAACAATATCCAAGGTATATTTTCGTTGACACCAAAACAAACCTGATTTACTACGAGCAACTTCAGTGCCTAAAAAATATTTCATAGGACCAAGATCATTCATCTTGAAACAATCACCAAGATAAGCTTTGAACACATTTAATGCAGCGAAATTATTCCCTGAAATAATAAGATCATCAACATAAACTAAGACATTAATCTGAACATTGCCTTTAGTGTATGTGAAAAGAGAATAATCAGTGTAAGATTGAATAAGACCGTTCCCTTTTAGAGTCGTAGTGAGTTTTGCAAACCAACATCTCAGAGCTTGTTTTAACCCATACAAAGACTTTCTCAAACGGCACACCAAACTCGAATACGAGCTCTCAAAGCCTGGGGGTAATTTCATGTAAACTTCCTCTTCTGATCACCATGTAGGAAAGCACTATGAAAATCCATCTACTGAATCTCCCAGTTTTTTGAAATTGCTATAGCAAGAAAAGCGCGAATAGTAGTCATTTTCGCAACCGGAGCAAAGGTCTCACCATAATCAATGCCTTCACGTTGATGATTACCAAAAACAACCAAACGAGACTTGAGACGTTCAATTTCACCATTAGACAAAAATTTCGGCTTATACACTTATTCACAACCTAGAGCTTTCTTGTCGGGAGGAAGATACTCCAATGTCCAAGTCTCATTATCTTCCAATGCCCTTATTTCTTTTTTCATAGAACGTCGCCAACCTTCAGATTTCTTCGCTTCTTTAAATGATTTTGGATCCTTTCCCAAAACAACGGCTGCATGAAATTTGCGATAATTCACAGAAAACATGTCACAATTCATATAGTGTGCTAGAGGGTAAGGCACACCTGAAGGATTGATTGGAGACGGAGTGGACGGAGATGGACTTTTAGCAAAAGCCGAGTGAGTCACATAGTCACGATGACGAACATTGGGAATTTTTCCAGGAAACCACGACCCAAGGGAGCCGTGTCATGAGCTGCTGAGCTGCTGCCCTCCTCGGCAATCCCAACTAGCTGTTGTCCTCCTCGGCAGTCCCACCCAGCAAGTTCTGCTACTGCTGCTGGGCTGCTGTACTGGCAGGAAGCAAGTTCTGTTGTTGTGCTATTGTACTAGCAAGCAAGCCATCGCCAGCTGGTTTCCCATCGGACAGACCAGTGGTGTGTCTGTGTTGCTGCCCTACAGTGCTAGCGGCCGTAGGGTCCCTGATAGTGGGCTGCTGAACCGGATCTTGTTGCGGGTGCTCTGCCACACTATTATCCCCCCTATTTGTGCCCAACCCATCATCATTGCCAACATTATCACCCTGCAAATCAAACTCCACAAAATCATCATGAATATCATGATTCGACTCATACGCTTGTGACTCAATATTAACGTCTTCCGGAGTTCAAATGGAAACACATCTTCCAAAAACTTGACATCCCGAGACACAAAAAAAAAACATTGACTCAAGGTCATACACTCTCCATCCTTTTTTCCCAAAGGGATATCCCGCAAAAATACATTTCCTACTTTGACTTGCAAATTTGTTCCCATTTGTTTTCTAATTATGAGCAAAACACAGACATCCAAAAGTACGAATTGAAGTGCATCAAATAAGGGAGGTTTATTGAACAAAATTTCAAATGGAGTTTTATTTTGTAACAGAGGAGTGGGTGTACGATTAATTAGGTGGGCAGCGGCAAGCACACATTCCCCCCAAAAATAAGTAGGTAAATTAGCTTGAAACCTCAAAGCTCTCCCAACTTCAAGAATGTGTTTATGTTTTCTCTCAACCCTCCCATTTTGTTGTGGAATCCCCACACAAGAAATTTGAAAAATAATACCAATAGCACTAAAATCATCGTGCAAGCAATTAAATTCAGTGCCAATATCACTTTGCACCACCTTAATGGTTTATTTGAGAAAATTGTCCATCAACCATTGCAACAAAAGCTAAGAACATTCTAAAAAAACCTCAGTTTTATCAACCAACAAGTAAATCCAAACAGCTCAGGAAAAATCATCAACAATAGTCATAAATTAACAAGCTCCACACGAAGAGACATGTCGATACAAACCCCACAAATCACAATGTATTTTTTCAAAAATCCTAGAAGCTCTACCATCACTCAAAGGAAATTTATCTCTAGGATGTTTAGCACGCATACATACCTCACACCCTTTAGAATGATGATGTTTATTACTACTAACATGAGGAAGTAACTTAACCACTTTTTCGGAGGGACGACCCATTCGACGATGCCACAACTCTAAATTCGACATTGCATTGCCCACATCCATATGATTGACCGAATCTAAATTGCTAAAATAGTATAGTCTGTCTCTCCTAGCTCCTGTTCCAATTAACTCCTTCGTTTGATCCTGTACAACACACATATGAGAATTAAACTGGACAATACAATTAAGATTATTAGTAATTTATGACACAGAAAGCAAATTGCAACTCAAATTAGGAACATAAAGAACCCCGGTTAGGATGAGCTTGTTCGACAAATAGACAGAACCAATCAAAGAAGCCAATACGGTGTCACCATTGGGAAACCAACGGGATACTCAAAACTATGCATATCAAACAACCAAGATTTGTCTCCGGTTACATGGTGAGTTGCCCCTGTGTTAATAATCTAAGAAGTAACATCAAATTTTCCATTCAAACGATTGTTGGGAATATTAACATTACCAAACAATCCCGTAATTGCATTAACATGAGCACTCGAAACTACATTAGCTTGCACTATACACTGCCCCCGGCTGCCGTAGCCTTCATGACCATGATCGGAACAGCCACAACCCCTTCTTAGGACTGTACGGGCAGCATACCCGAGAACAGCATTGACCGAATTTGTACAGTCTTGTTGCTGCTTAGCCGTGTTGATGGCATTATTATGTGTTTGCGGTGGAGGGGTTTCATTATCTCCAACCATTTTTATGAGAATGAAAAAAAAAACAAACGATTTAACTTGCTCTTGATATCATGCTAAATTAGAGAGAATATGTTAAATTGAACAAACTCAATTGCTTAATTTCCATTGATACGGGCATAGCCAATAAATAATACAAGGTTTCCCTAATCTGATGATAAAATTAGGAAATATCACAAAAATCTCAAAAGATTATATTCTAGGCACAAAATATAGCAACAAAATATTATCATATAATTTCCTAAAATATAATATCCTCAATTATATGTAAGCTTATTAACAATTAACAATAAACCTCAATCCTTGCTAAATTAGATAATTTTGTTGTTGTTTCTAGATATATTTTTTATTTTTTAAAAAAAGAATTTCTCTTAATTGCTGGAATGTTGAACTGTGTATTGAATAATGTTGGGCATTTAAGCGTTATTGTTAGTGCATTATCTGTTTTGTTGGAGGCAATATTGTGTGATGTTTCAGTCCCACGAGAAGCAGGGCAAGGGGGAGAGTTTTGTGGGTGGCTCACTGGCTGTGGTATCGGGTAGTTTAGAAGGTTTCGGTGAGGGTGAGCAGTTGGATTTAGGGGGTTTTGTGATGGTAAGGTAAGAGGGGTTAGGCTTGAGAGCTCGACATGGAAGTCTGGTGAGTTTGGTGTTTCAGGTGGGCTCATGGTGGTGGTTATAGGAGTATTTCTCAACCCTACACCGTGCTGTAAATAGCACGGGGGCATTTTGGAGTTTTCTAAGTTAAGTGAGTGTATTATAATACTTCATAAGTATATAAGTACAAATATGAAAACACAACATACCTTTTTGAATTAGATTTTCCGTTTCTTCATCTCCCACCTAGCTTAAGTTTTCCTGCTTGAGTAGAGTTATTGTAGAGGCCTGTTCTTCACCATTTTCGTCCACGAGAGGAGGGTTATTGATCAGTGTAGCCTTCGCATTTCCAATGCAGGGACGAGGTAAGTTTCAATTGATAGTAGTTGTCCTCTAGGGTTTAAAGGTGCGATTATGCGATACTGAATGGGTCAAATGTTGATTGAATTATTAGCGAATTGTGTAATTAGGGTTTTAGTTGATATTAATCACTAATGTTATTAGTAATGCAATTTTGAATTAAGAACTAATATTGAAATTAGGGTTTGGGTTTTGCGAAATTGGTAATTGAATTAATCAAATAATCTATTTGTTTTTTGTTTTATATATAAGAGTAATCGCATAATTGTGATATTTAGTTCATGAAATTATTTATTAGTTTGAAATTAATGATGATTTGATTTTGTGATGTTTAGTGAGAACCCGCATGTAGAGATTTGTCTGAGTATTAGATTTTGTGAAGTTGTGATGTAGAGCTGTATCTGCGGCCATTTTGTGAAGTTGTTTTGTTGATTTTGTGCAGTTTGGTAATTGATATTCATGCATGATGTTTGATAGTTGATTTTGTATTAGATTTGAGTTTTTGATGTGTAGCTGATTATTTGATTGATATTTGGTTGAATTGTGAAGCGTGTAGTTGTTAATTGATTATTTGGTTTATATATGATTGAATACTTGATTGGTATTTGACTGAATCTTTGATTGAATTGTGAAGTTAATAATTAATATTTCATTGGATATTCATGAATTGTGAAGTCTGAAGTTGCATTGTTAAGTTTGAATATTTTATTGAATATTCATGAATTGAAAGGTTGAAGTTGTTTGAATATTGATGAATTGTGAAGTTTTAAGTTGCATCTTTAAGAGGCATTGTTAAGAGGCATTTTATGAAGTGGGTTAGTCCTTCTTTGATATTCAAGTCAAGGGAAGGCCATGAAGGGTAGTGGTAAAGTAGGTAAAGGGAAAGGAAGGAAAGGGAGGAGTAATGGAAAAGAAGGTATGAGAGTAGAGGGTCGCAGCAGGAAACAAGTGATTGAGTCTGAGGTAGAATCATATGATGAATCATCCTTTGAATCATCATTAAGTGGATAATGTTACAGTAATGGTGATGAGGTAAGAGTTGAACTTGTAGTAGGAATTGTGATTTCTGTTGAGGTAACACATGATCACCTGTATGTGGAATGATGTATATGTATTGATATGCAGGTGAGGAAGGCACAACGCAAAGCGAGAAGGAAAAGGAAGATTGATCCAAAGGTGTTTGTAGTCAGTTGGTTTGTTTATATGAATGCAGGCATCCAATTTCCTATAGTTGTGGGGGTATTTATGCAATTTTCTGGTGTGGGACAATTCCAAAACTTTAGGAGGAAAGGTGAAGGAGACTGGGATTGTCATTGCTTCTTTTAAGAGCAAGAAAAAGGTATTAAATCAAATCCCTTGCTGTGTTTTGAGAATAGTACCAAAATGCTAGAAATTGGGAACAATAATCATGTTTTTGTGTCACTTCTTTTTGCAGGCAATGAATGTCAACTGCCCTGTGGAGACATTGGGTAGGACCTTAGGCAGTTTTGATGAAAGCAAGCAGCGTGTCGTCGGAGAAATGGGTTTTGGTGGCTTGTTTTATCCCAAGGGCCTGCCACGATAGTTGGCGTTATGGCTTTGTACAAGGGTTGATGTGAGTAGAAAATGCATTTTGACTGTTGATGGACAAGTGTTACCATTGGACCCAATTCAGGTCCATTAGGTGTTGGGCCTTCCATATGGTCCTAAAGTAGTACCGAAGAAGGTAGTGAACCAGGAGTTGGAGGATAGACTCTGGACTACATATAGCACAAAAACATGCGGGACAAGAGGCATAACTAGGAAGACACTTGTGCAATATCTGGAGGGTCCTTGTGTGGATGAAGATGAGTTTAAGAAGGTGTTTCTAATGTATGTGTTGAGTGTACTCTGTTCATCGACATGCCATCGTATGAAGAAGCAATTTCTTCATGGTGTATCAGTGGCAGACAATGCTCCTCTGTATAATTGGTGTGAGTATGTACTTTATGAGCTAATGAAAGCTCTAGTGCAGTTTAGTAAAAGGTTCTATGGTGATGATCTTAATTTTAATGCAAGTAGTGGTGGATGTACCTTGTTCTTGGCGGTAAGTTTAATTCAAATTGCAGATAGATATGATACTGTATCAATAACTGTTTAATAACAGCCTATGTAAATTTGTAGGTGTTTTATTTGGACCGGCTTAATCGCTCACCCCTTAAATGGGGTGAGTTTCCTAAGATCAAAGTGTGGTCGAGGTAGGAGATGAACAAGGCAATATCTGCTGATCAGTTTGGAAGTGGTGATTATGGAGCCCTTGGTGTAAGTGTTTTCAAACTTTAGACATATGTTGTAATTACAATATGTTTGACTAACTATTTGTGTAAAATTTTTGCTAGTGTGTTAATGTGAATTATAGGCGGGATCACGCCTTAAAGGCAGGAGACATCTTGCCTTGTACGAGTAAAAGATCAAAAGATTGTGTTGAGGTTTGTGTTTTTTCATAATTGTTTAGTGTTTGTGATTGAGGTTGTGTGTTGATGCTAATTTTTTATTTATTAATCTTAACCTTAGGTTATAAATGCTTTGAAGAGTGTATTGAATGTTAAACTGGATATTAAACCGGATGAATAGGAAATGGATAGTAATCCCAAAAATGTGAAGAGGAGAAGAATGACAACCACCGATCAGACGTTTGGTCGTGCTCCAAATTTAAGAGAAGGTTATTACAGCTTCCAAATCTATGTAGTAGTCAATTGTTTTAAATAAGTATAAATTTTACAACTTGCAATCTGATTTTGTGATCATTTTGATCATATATGCAGCCAATCCAAAAGTTATGGAGAATTTGGCTCAGATGGAGAATGTGCAGACTAATGATGCAGACACAGCGGGTGATTTGCAGAAGTCGATTAATCAGGTGGTGAATGTTGTGAAAGAGTTGAATTCTAACTCATTAGGAAAAGATTTTTATTAAGTACAAAGTGAAGAGATTTTGTCACACTCAGACGTAGATGTTAATCCGTTAGGCTGGACTGTTACTCAATTTGTAGGTGGTCCATTTAATGGTGATGCATCTGCTTCCAATCAGCCATACATATTGATTGAGAATCTAATACAACTTGACATGCCGGGACTTAAGTATACTTTGGGTAATGATTGTTCAAACTTTTGTGAAACCAATGTGTTTGATGGAATGTTATCAAGCATTAGGTTGGATAGCCCCCCAATTTGTGGTCAGGGTCAAGTCATGACAAAGGAGCAGGGAGTGGATCAACTCAAGGGAGTGGATAAGGAACAGGTAGTGGATAAGAGAGAGAGCACAAGGAGAAGTAGATTAATGAAGAGACATTACCTAAGGAAAAGGGAGAGCAAAAGTTGATCAATCAGCAGACATTAGAGAATGATAAAGAGTACACTGGAGAGGTATTGGATAAGGAGAAGGAGAAGGAGACTGAGAAGGTAACTAAGAAGGAGAAAGACTGAGAATCAGAAAGATAATGAGAAGGACAAAGAGGATCAGAAGGAGAAAGAGAATGACAAGGAGAAAAAGGATGAGAAGGTAAGTGAGAAGAAGAATGATAAGGAGAATGAGAAGGAGAAATATAAGGTGAATGAGAAGGTGAATGAGAAGGAGAAAAAGACTAAGAAGGTGAATGAGAATGTGGAGAAAAAGAATGAGAAGGAGAAAAAGAATGAGGAAGAGAATGATAAGGTGAATGACAAGGAGATGATAAGGAGAATGAGAAGGAGAAAGATAAGAAGGTGAATGAGTTGAATGAGAAGGAGAAGGATCAGAGTGGTAAGGTACAACTGAAGGAAGGACAGGAGAAGAGATTGGAGAATGAGAATGGTCCTGAAATATCTGATGATGTGGAGTTGCATGAGATTACATTTGAATCTGAAGATGAACCGGTAACCCCGTCAAAGCTCCAAACCGCTGCACGGTACAGAATGAGATGTTGAAGAGGAAAACTGAGCGTAGTAGGAGACAAAGGAAGATGATTGGGGTTCAAACGCTGCCAATGGACTACGTTACACACTGGAGGCCAAAATATATTCGTAGGTTTTGGGAACCATTACTCCAGTATGTGATGGATGATTCATCCGAACGACTACGGAGCTTGGAGTGAGTCCCTAGTTAACCTAACTATCTTTATACTTTCATGTCACCAATTTGATATTTGGCTAATTTACTTCTTTTTGTTGTAGTGCTGAGCCAACTATGCTTAGCATTGATGGGCATGTTGCAAACACTACCACAAAAAGTAGAATAAGCAACACCTAATACACAATTGTCAACTTGCATAGGCGATCTCTAGAACTATATCAAACGCCTATGTAAGAAATGTGTTATGTATGATGAAAGCTATAGAGCCCCTATGTAAGAAATGTGTTATGTATGAATGTATGATGAAAGCTATAGAGCGCCTATCATTATAAACCGTTATATAAGTCTTTAATATAATATTTAAAAAAAGAAAAAATATGACAACTTAACCCTAACCCCTTATTCCTCTCAAGTAGTCGTCATTCTCCTTTATCACTTCCCCTCTTCATATCCTCATTCTCTCACATCAGTTCTTTTTCTAAACCCTTACTCCATCCTTTCTCTTCTAAGATCTAACTTAATCTCTCAATGAAGTGAGAGGAACATGCACAACAACGAACGGCCAAATCTTTCCTAATGCTTCCATTTGTGTCTCAAATTCAATCTTTCTGGCTACCACATAACGAGAACCTCAACGAACGCCCGCAACAGATCTTTGAGATCGAAGTTGTAGGCTTTGCCGTTGAAGAACACCAGTCCTCGGGGAGTGTTCCTCTCCCCACCCTTAGGGCCGGTCTCGCTGGTGAGGTCGTCTTTGGAGGAAAACATCCTAGCCTCCCCTGCCCGGCCTCCTCCAACTCACCACGATTAGTTGAACTGAACCCTAGTGGGCGGTGGGCTAGTGGCAGCAAGTGGGTCGAATGAGGTGGTTGGAGGTGTGCGATTTGGGGGTTAATTTTAATTTTCTATAATTAATTCTAGATTTTAAGACCATTAAAGTACTACAAAACTTCTAACAAAAAGTCAATGTGAGGCTAACCTTTTGGGAAGACTTTTGTAGAATACTAAATTGTGCACCCCATGTGCACACAATAAATGCTATACTCATACCAAATAGGTTGCTACCTATCAACAAACAATATAATATTTGCAAACGTCTAGTAATTAGTCTTAATATTTGGTCTTGGTGTCACTACTAGTTTATGACGAGATATTTCTTCTTTAAAAGCCAAAAATTCCTCGTTAAAACTTTTAAAGATCAAAAGTATTTTGTCGTTTTGGAATAGGTTTTGTCGTTATTGGTTTTAATGACAATCATTCCTTTCGTCGTTTATAATTAATGATAATCTAAAGACTTACAACAACAACGACTAGAGCCTTAATCCCAAAAATGAGGTCAGCTACATGATCCTTTCTTTTTATTCCCTTATGTCGAATGTCATCATATGTTCCTACAATACTAACTTCTTCATGCTCTCAAGTCTTAACTCCTTCCATCCTTGTCATCATTGGTCTTCGCTTCTTCACAGACCCCCTTGATCACAACCCTATACTTCCCTTATCGGCGCTTCTTCCGATCTTCGCCTAACATGCCCAAACCAATGCAATTGGATGGTTCTCCCTATTTTTATCCTCAATTTTAGCAACTCCAAATTTCCTCCTTATATCTTCATTTTTAATTCTATTCTTTAAGGGGTTCTACATATGCATCTCTAATGCTCCTATCTTCCTAATATGATCCTATATGCCCAATAGAATTTTTCCCTTTAACTTCATAGGTATGCTACAAAATTAATTCTATGAGGTTATATCTACCTTTTTTTTTCCTTCCCCCAAAATTGATCCAAGGTATATAAAACACTTGCTCATGGGCACTTCCTTACCAGCCAATTAAATAAGATATTATTAATTTATTTTAGAATTAATTAATTCAAATGTCACGCAAGCAAAATCGGCGAATGATATTTTTAAGCTTAAATTAATTAAATATAAAATACTATCTTTTGATATTAGGAATTGTATTTAATTATGCGACAAATTTTAACACATAAATACAAAAAAAAAATTATTTTAAAAAATTCAAACAAATTGTACATCGCACGAGCTTCATCTAGTCACATTACTCGGAGAGTTCGATAATCAAAGAGTGGTGGACAAACTTCTTGTTAGTCTTCGGTAAGGTATGAAACTAAACTTTAGTTTCTTAAGTTGAAGATACTAAAGATTCCTCAAAGTTATATAATCAAAGAGTGTTTTACAGTTTCATTGTTAATCAATTCACTCTATGCAGTGTATCAAAGGAGGACCATGAGAAATAAAAATGACTCTTTAACAAAAGGGATAAGCAAGTCCCTCCGGTGCAACAATTGTCACAAAATTGGTCACGGGGAAGTAGATTGTTGGCATAAGGAAATCTATGTGTTTTAATAGTAAAAAATTTAGGTATATGACAAGGAATTGTAAGTTTAAAGATGATGAGCAAGAGACCATGACACAAGTGGTTGTGGAAGAAAATTTATTTTAGAGTTATGAGTGAGAAGTGCACCATGGAGAAAAGTGCTACAATATCCAAAGAGTATGTTTGTGAGATGTCTGTCAATAAGTCAACTGTGTAGGTGAAGAGACATGCTGCATGATTATCACAAACTTTAAAGCAAGGGGGTGTGCTGAAGTGAGTACTTGGTTAAAGTTTCCTTAGTTTTAGGATAAACATCTTAGTTTATTAAGAATGTGTTAAGTTAATTAAATTAATTAATATATCTTAGGTGAAAAGTAAAGGAAAAATGTTATTAAATAAATGGTAAAGGAATGTAAAAATTTTAGCCAGATAGTAGCAGAATAAAGCCTCAATGGAGTATGGAAGATTGGAAGCGGCTATTACAGAAATAAGTTCCCAAAAAAAAAGAGCATCAGCAGTGGAGAAGTCATTGCTGATTTGAATTTATAGGTTTGGTTAATATATTGGTTCTTGATGAGCAGAGCTGAACAACTTTATTAAAAAAAGGAAAATTTGCGAGAAAGGTCCTTTTAAGTGGTCGACCTTGTGAGAAAGGTCCTTTTATAAAAAAAGGTGGCACAAAAGGTCCTTTTATCCATTTTGGGTTGTGTAGAGGGTCCATTGACCGAACTCTGGCGTTGACTTTTTTTTTCCCAGCCAAAAAATTGCACGTGACTACTTAATCCTCCTTTTTTTTCCCTTTTTTTCCCCCTTTTCCCCTCTTCTTCCCTCTAATTCCCTCGATTTTTCCCTCTTACCCAATTGAAACCCTTATTTGAGCCCAGGGAAGTTAGAAGTCTTGAATTGTTGTCCTTCAAATCACAATTGAAAGACAATCAAAGCCTATAAACAATAGGCGAATCAGGTATGGTGAGAATCCTTTGCCAATTTCAGGTTTTGTTTCGCAATTTTGTAATTTTTCATTGAATTTTTACCTTTTCGCCTTCTGCTTGTTCTTCACCATTTTTACAGACCAAGTGAGCAATTTTGGGAAAAAATTGAGAGCTTTTACTACTCTGAAAGAGACAAAACAGGGGGGCAGAGTTAAACTCTTACCAATTAAATAGATTGTGGGGTTAATCTCTTGCCATAAAGCAATTCGCCATTAACTCCATCAACAATGCATCGCCATTAATGGTGGGTTAGCTTCTAGTCACATCACATGGGTTAAAGGGAAATAAGGGAGGGAAATATTTTAAGGGGAAAGGGGAAAATAGAGGGAATTAAAGGGATGAACAGGGGAAAAGGGAAAAAAAAAAAAAAAAAAAAAAATGGAATTAAGTAGTCACGTACTTTTATTGGCCGGAAAAAAAAAAAATCAACGTCGGAGTTCGGTCAACGGACCCTCTACACAACCCAAAATGGATAAAAGGACCTATTGTGCCACCTTTTTTTTATAAAAGGGCCTTTCTCACAAGGTCGACCACTTAAAAGGACCTTTCTCGCAAATTTTCCTTAAAAAAAAACAAGAAATGATAATATTAGCTGTGCTTGATTTGTTTTAGATAAAGTTTTGATGAATGCAAATTTATATATACATTATATAGGTTTGAGTCTTACATTTGAAGCTACAAAACTAACACTTGAATGGTGTGAAGTTTCTGCACTTCATAACTCAAATTGTATCAAAGATTTTCAGGGTAATAGAGCGTCAATTAGGCTTTGGGATTCGGAAATTGGATAGGATGAGTTAGCGGGCTCATGAAATCTTAATACCTTGCCAAATAAATCCGTATAGTGTTTTTAAAGATGGACAACTTTTAACGTCTTTCTTTTTCGTGATTATATTGGCGATTAATCACAGGTCACGTATATTATAACTCACGTCACATGTCTAAAATTCTCGTTATTATTGCAAATCATTGCTTTTAACGATAATTTATTACTTCAATCATTATTGATTGTCATTAAATATCCATGTTTTAGCAGTGTATTTTTAGTATGTCCGTAGGATTCTTGGATTATGAGGGAGTAGATGTTTTGTTGAATTTCATCCATTAGCATCTTTTTCAATTGACTTGTATGAACTACAATATTTTCTGATTGTCAGTTATGTTCCTCTTAATATAAAACTAATATCATTGTCACATTCAATGATCACTTTTGAATCATAATCATATTAACCTATAATAGTCTGCGCTTAAAACCTATCATGATAGTTCATGGTTGGATACTTGGATGTAACAAATTAGACGACATGTAATAGTAATTTGTTTTCAAGTGATACTTCACTACTATACATTGCTGAATTTGATACTCTAAGCTATAAGTGATGATTGATTTTGTAGCTTAATTTGTGTAGGAGGCGAGAAGAGGCACAAAAACTTCTGAAGGAAGCACTCGGAACTTTGGAAGTTGCTTGTGTACTATGGCTACATAAGAAAACATGGGAGGATCTACGTCAACCAAATCAATGGCTGTGTTACTGCTGGATGGATACGTTGATCCTGTGTGGTAGTTTACTTAGGCCATGATGGTGATTTTCCCATTGCTACATAAACAATCTGATGATCTTTGTATATTAGGACTAATATAATGATGTTACTGTACATGGACTACTGGTACTATATTCCCATATGTCTGGAATTGATGATACCAATTAACAAAGCAGCAAAACTACCACTAGTATGTTTAGTAGTATTACATTTACAAGTAATTCATGATAGAGTATAAAACATATTCCTGGGCCTCAACCAATGATCAATTAATACTCCTTACGATTCTTTTCATTCTCTTGTTTCCCAATTTGGAAGGATTAAATGTGTCAAAAAAAATAAAAAATAAAAAAATAAAAAAAATGGAAGGATTAAAGTGATCCCCATTTATAATTTTTGCATATAGTAAAAAAAATATACTTTTCAGTTTTCCTTATTTTATTTGATGAATGTGCCAAATTCTATTATAGAATACTAGGTTAAAATCCCGTGCAATGCACGCTTGTTAAATTTTTTTGACAATAATATTACAGAATATAAAGTATATAAAAGATATTCAGAAATATTTCATTTGAGTATATATGGAATATGGTTGTCAAACTTGAAAGATAATACATAAGACATAAATAGTTTACATAAACATTTTGCAAAAAAAAAAAAAAAAAAAAAAAAAAAAAAGAGAAGCGAAAAGGGCGGGAAAATTTTTCACAACGTAATGACAAGTGTCATGGAAGAATTTGCTTTTAGTATAGGTTAATAGATGAGTAAATTTTTCTTTGTCCGAACAAATTTTCACTAATTAATTATCTTAAATAAACTAATAAAGGAAATGATCTATTATAGAGTACAAGCATATGATTGGAGTGTTTGGGTCAATCAGCATGTCTACTCTATGACCTTTGCTCCACTCACTCTCACTCACTCTTGCGGTATTACTGCTCCCTCTCTTCCCCGTTGCCACTAGCAACCACCACAATTTACAATTGTCCTTCTCCCTATTGTTGCTACCCTGCTTCCTCATTCTTTAATTGTTTCACCACCACATTAGTACAATTAGAGGTTTTAATGGCCAGGGATCTTACTAACGAATGCCCCTTAATCATTTGAAATATTTCTTATTTATTTGAAAATGCATGTCAAATTCACACGTCGATCAATGTAATTAATGTTATTTCGATATTCTATATTTAGTTATCTTATCTAACGCCCTTAGAGCGGCATTAGCTTTTGTCAATGGTTAAATTCGAATATGATTATATGAAACATTTCACATTTGAAGTTGATCATCTAAAACCATAAATTGTACTCCCTCCGTTGTTAAGCACTTACTCCATTTCTCCAAACACGTAGTTTTTAGGGAAAAATGGAGAAAATAATAAAATATAAAGATAGTAGGATTAGTGTTAGGTAAATTGGACGAGATGGTATCTAAAAGTAATAAAATCGGGTCCCACTAGTTGAGAGAAATGAATTTAATATTACGAAGTACAAAAGTTTTTCAAATAAAGAAATAAAGCAAGTATTTAAAAAACGGATGCAAAAGGAAAGTGGAACAAATATTAAAAAACGGAAGGAGCACTTGTAAATATTTTTTTTTATTTTTTTTTTTTTTTTTGAAGGGGGAGTACTTGTAAATAGGTATTATATATATTTGGATTTTTAAAAAATTACCACCTACTATTGTTGTCGTTCTAGTAATAACCACCAATAAAAAATACATGAAATTCTTTACTAAATTGCCAAACCCCCGATGTATGACGTCATTGAATTTCTTCTCCCTCGATTCTCATGTTCAATTTTTTTTTTTCAATAGACATTAAAATTATGTTGGGGAAAACAATTAGTATTCTAAAAATAATTCAAGCTCACCCAAAGATAATGAAGTCACTAAACATGTAGAAATTATAATTTGATATTCTTTCTTTAAGGTAAATCCCAAATTTGGAGAATTTTTCAAATTGAGATAATTTTCTAAATTAAACATTATTTACAAAAATTAACTCTATATCGAACTAACATATAAGCTCACTTTAGAATTATAAATCATAATTTAGAAAAAACAATCAAGTTTTAGAAAATTCCAAAACACATATGAACCCTAATTCTTTATAACAATAATTAGTACTAATTGAAGACATATTATGTGAAATCGATGCAAACTAGTCTTAATTTTTTAAATTATTCACTAAATAACAAACCCCCAATTTCATTTTAAAACCCTAATTGATGAATACTATCTTATAACTACCCCTAAGGCCCTAAGTTCGTAAAATAGGTACCTAATTTTATGATTTGTTTGCATAATTTAGATTTACAATTAAAAAACTAAAAAAGGTAGATAGAGAAAAAAAAAAATCAAAAAATACAATAGTGGGGCTAGATTTGGGAAGTTGGGACCATAAGTGGGCTGGTTTTGAGTGGGTGGGAAGAGTGATTTTGGCCTTTTCGGTGATTGGGTGAAGTTTGAGGAGGTTTGGATTAGCTATGGGTGGTCTAGTATTGCACTTTATCCATTCAAACTTTTACAATCAGGAATATTTTTTTTTTATTTGTTATTTCTTTCATTCTTTTTTGTTTTTAATATTCAAAATTTTGTGCGGTTATTAAAAAAACATATTTAGAATAGAGACATGTTGCTATATCAGAAAATATATATATATATATATATATATATATATATATATATATATATATATAAGGTTTGAACACTTGACTTCTTAAAAGCAACATTATTGTTTAACCATCTAGATTCTAAGCCAATGGCCAATTATGCTTTATTGGCCTAGATACTTTAATGTTGCACACTAAATGATACTATACTATAAAAGTATTGACAATACATATTACTCCCTTTATCCCTATTTCCTTGCCCCATTTGACTATGTACGGTTTCCAAGACGCGTCTTAAAACATCTATATCTTTTTTTCATATATGTAAAAATTATAAAAACGTGATATTAATAAAATATATAATTAGACGAATCTAACAAGACCACTCATTACTATATTATCCATTATAAATTAACGGCAATTTATGGTCAAAGTTTTCGAAATTTGACCCAAAAAAATGACAATGGGGCAAAAATAATGTGACGTAGAGAGTACATACATACTATTAAATGCTCTTAAAAATTAGTAGTTGCACAACCATAAAAGGTGTATCCTGGGGCAATCGAGGTACTCACTAATTAATTCAAGGATTTTTTGACTTTTGCTACCTGTGAAACACCTCGATTTCAATTTTGCTTCCCATCAAAACTTTTATTTTATTTTACTATCTAACATATGCACTTTTTTTAAGTTTTGCTACCCGTTAATAGAATCTGTTAGGGTTCTGTTAAGTTTATAATTTTTTTAAAAAAAATAATAATAAATTCAAAATTAAAAAATTGAAAATTAAAATAAAAAAAAAAAAAACAGCCAGCCCTGCCACCCATTTTCTCCCCCTGCCGGCGGCCGGCACCTAGAGTTTCGGCCGACGCCGGCGCGCGAACCCACCCCCTCCTTACGCAGCCCCCCTTTCCCTTTCCCCCACCCCTACGCATCCCCGACCCCATCCCAAACCAAAACCACCCCCCTTTACCCTTCCCCCACTGGAATTTGCCCCAGCCCCCCTCTCCTCTTCCCCTACCATTTTTGGCCTCCCCTGACCCTAAACCATCACCCCAAAACCACCAAAAACGAATTTAGGGTTTCGCTTTGGGTGGTTTTGGGTGGTGGTTTAGGGTTATGGGAGGCCGAAAACGATAGGGGAAGGGGAAGGGGGGTCAATTTCAGTGGGGGAAAAAGGGCTGGGGGCGAATTTTGATGGAGGGAGGGAAAATAAGGTAGATTTCGGTTTGGGTGGGGGTCGGGGCAGCAACAGCGGGGGGGGGGGGGGGGGGGGGGGGGGGGGGAAGGGGGCTGCGTAGGGTGGGGGAAAGGAAGGGGAATGGGTTCGCGTCGCCGCCGGCCGAAGCTCTGGGCGCCGGCGGGGGGAAAGGGAAGGGGGTGGCAGTGTAGGGGAGGGGTGGTTGGGTTTCTTAAATTCTTTTTTTTTTTTGGTGGCTGACGGGGAGGCATTTAGAGTGCCTAAGGAGGGAGTGGTGGCTGGAAGGTGATTATAAACGGATTTCATTAACTAGTAGCGAAATTTAAAAAACGGGATTTGATAAGTAGTAAAATAAAATAAAAGTTTTCATAGGTAGCAAAAGTGAAATCGACTTTTTAACAAGTAACAAAAGTCATAATTTTCTTAATTCAATGATTGAGAGTAATATCTATACCTATATATATATATTTAAATCTCAATGTGACCCACCACGTGTCACCATTAATAGACAAATGATGTGGTACCATACTACCATGTCATACATACAATTAAAAATTACTATTATTCATTATATATAAAGTAACAATTGTTAGCATTAATGTTTGAATCCATTATTTGCTCTTACATTAAACCCTATAGCTATTTTGAATAATATGTACTTTTTTAAACTAATGTTTTTTTTTCCCTGTAATAATTGAAGAACGGAGTAAACTAATAGTGTTACGATACTAGATATTGGGTATTATACTTTTTATGTTCAATATATTATCACATTATTTTTTTAATCGAATCCATTTTTATATTTTATCACATTTTTTTAATTATAAAAGCTCATTTTTTTTAATATACATATTCTGACCACCCGGGCAATCATTTGGGCCAAAAACTAGTTTTAATTAATAAAGGAATATTGTACATGTGGGGAAAGGAATATAGAAGAGAGATGAGAGACAAAGTAATAATAAAGGAATGAAAAAAACATTAAAATATTATAAATGGTAAAGTTGCACATAAAAAATTAAAGACAATTGAGTGTTCAAATTGTAAAACAAGGGTAATTTTGTTAAAAAAGTATGACTAAAAAAGAAAGGATCATAATGTAAAGAATAAAGGGAACACCCTAATGGAAAGGTAAAAAACAAAAGAGAACAGAGAGAATACTTTTAGTTTAGGTATCTATGGCAGATTCAATTGTAGTCATATTGATCTAAAATTAAAATTGATCAAAAGAATAGTGCATAGAGTATCAATGAAAAACATAAAGAAATACGGAGGGAATGACCTTGTTTGGCAATTGGCAATTGGCTATTGGCTGTTGGCTGCTGGTTGTTTAACTTGGCTTGTTTGACTGGCTGTTAATATTGGCTATTTGACTATTTATTGTATGTAAACATGTTTGGTTAAATCAGCTGTTAGATATTGGTTGTAACTATGCAAAACAACCTTAAAGGGCATTATTATGTATTCTTATACACTTATTATAGTATTACTAATTATTAATTATTAACTAGTGTGTGTCCCGGGCGATGCCCCGGATTGCTAATTTGTACTTTTTACTTCTTTAATTTGATAATTATGTTCAATTGATTGTATAGCTAGTGTTTGATCCGAACGTTATTACCTCGAATGTTACGGTTTTTTTTAACATCATATATATTTGTTTTCTAATATTGTGAAGAATAAGTAAATTGAATAACCTCTAATTAATAAGGAATACATAATGTTAATTACGTGAAAGTTAAAAAACTAATAACAGTGGTTGAGATGATAAGTGTATAACCTTTATTTGTTGGAGGTTGCGGGTTCGAATCTAGATCAAATCATAATTCATTTATTTTGTTAAATAAAGTTGCAAGCTTATGTGTCGCAAAAATAGTGACGTGGCATTGTGATATGGTGTCGTATACATTGAAGAGTGCCACGTGGCACCGTTCCTTTAATATATAGTATAGATTATTGATTACTAATACAAAATATTAACTACTAGTTTATAATTACTAAGGGGCCGTTTGGTTCGCATGGGAGAATTGGAATAGAATGAACAAAGGGAAAGACAAGGAATGGAATGAAAATCCCCCAATTTTGGGGTGTTGTTTGTTTTGAATAACAAAGGAATGAAATGAATGAAAGGTCACCACTCCACCCACCTTCACACCACCACATCACCACCTTCACACCTATCAACACCACCAGAAAAACCAGCCCAGAACACCGCCGCCCCTCCCCCTCCCCCGAGCCTCGCCGCCCTCCCTTCCCCCGAAAAAACCACCCCTAGCCCCGATCTCCCTTGACCCAGAAATTCGCCGCCCACCACCACCTCACTCCTTCACACAGTAAAAGCTTACACATCAATCAAATTCAATAGCATGTATGTTTCAAAAATAATCAAAATCAAGTTAACCAGAGCTCATTCGCTATAGACATCATTCACAACCTAACAATTTCTTGGATTAAATCAATTAATTCACCAATTATACATTTTAATTCCAAGTTTGATTTTCCAACTTTTCGTGATACTACGTTAATCGGTCAATCAATTAAATTGATTAGTTTCTCGAAAAATTAAACTAAAAATGCCTCTGAATTCAAACAATAATGGCAGGAAATTAAACTAATGAATTAAATATGAATTTGTAGATGAATTTAGATATTGAGGGTTACCAGTGGGATTGGAGTGAAGGAATTCTTGCAATTTGTCAACGGAGGGGCTGAACTGAACAAGTTCGCCGGAATATTTTCGGGGGAGGGGAGGGCGGCGAGGCTCGGGGGAGGGTCGGCGGTGGTTGGGGCTAGTTTTCCGGTGGTGTTAGTAGGTGTAAAGGTGGTGATGTGGTGGTGTGAAGGTGGGTAGGGAAAGGAAATGGAAAAGTCTAGGGGGGGGTGGGGAATGAAGTTGGAAGGATTTGGGGTAATGGAGAGGGTAAAGGGAATGATTAAAAGTGCTTAACAAACAACAACAAAGGGAATCAGAGCAGTTGATTCCCATTCCCTTTCCTGAATACCCCTAACCAAACGGCCCCTAATTATTAATTATAAACTACTAGTTATTAAGTACTAATTATTAAGCACTTATTATTAATTACATATTACTAATAGTTATTAATTACTAGTTATTAATAATTAAGTACCTATAATTACTAATTACGGAGTGCTAACTATTAATTTTTAAGTACTTATAACTACTAATTTGCTAATTATTAAATACAAATTATTAATTATTATTAACTAATTACTAATAATAGATTATTAATTACTAATTATAAATTATTAATTAATAAGTATTGATTATTAATTACTAATTTTTTATTACTAATTATAAATTATTAATTAATAAGTATTGATTATTAGTTACTAATTATAAATTATTAACTATTGATTATTGATTATTAATTACTAATTCTTAATTACTGATTACTGATTATTAATTACTAATTACTAATTATTAATTACTAATTATTAATTATTAAAACTGATTATTAATTATTAATTACTGATCAATAATTATTAATTACTGATTATTAATTATTAATTATTAATTATCAATTACTAATTACTAATTACAAATTATTAATTATTAATTAATGATTATTAATTAATTATCAATTACTAATTATTAGTTATTAATTATTAATTATCAATTACCAATTACCAATTATCAATTATCAATTATTAATTATTAATTAAGGATAAAAAGTAATTTGTTTAATGAAAAGCCAAAAGCCAAAACCAAAAGGCTAGTAAGACTAGCTTTTTGTTTTTGGCGGAGAAGCCGGCTTTTTCACCTAGCTGAAAAGCCATTTACCAAACAGGTATTTTGGTTGTTTGACCAAAGGTAAAAGTCAAAAGCCAACCAAAAAGCCAACTAAAAGCCACTTACCAAACAAGGCCAATATGTAAAACAGTATTGACAAGAATTAGGGAAATGATTATTGTAATTAGGGTT